>NW_026696772.1:12500-312500 GCF_030435755.1 Ochotona princeps | reverse complement strand
TGCACTCACGGGTCTGCACCTGCCCTGCGGGGAGAGGCACCAGGGAGTCAGCGGAGGCTCTAACCCCGACCCTAACCCTGCACCCACGCCTGCTCCGGGGCGGGAGGGAAGCGCACCGGTGGGGTTGCCGGGGTTGATGACGCACAGTGCACGCGGGCAGCAGTGGTCGCGCGCCTGGCGCAGTGCGCGCCGCAGCTCGGCCACGTCAAGTGCCCAGGCGCGCTCCTCGTCGAGGTAATAGTCCACCTGCACGGCGTCCAGCTCGGCCAGTGCGGCAGAGTAGAGCGGGTACTGCGGAATGGGGATGAGCACGCCCGTGCGCAAGCGCCCCTCCCCGGCCACCAGCAACTTCAACACGGTCTGCGGGTGGGACAGAGAAGGCCAGGTTGGCGGAGCACGCGGCTGCACCCAGCCCCCACCCCCGCGCCGGGCGGCAGCTATCCCACACCCCGTCCCAGGGGCCTGACCCACCACGATAGCATCACTGGCCCCCGTGGACAGAAAGATGTTGCTGGGGTCGGCTGGGATGCCTCCATCGCGCCTCTGGATGTACTGGGCCACATCCTCGCGGATCAGCTGGATGCCGGAGCTAATGCTGTAGGCCCCTGCGCCCCGTGGAGGGTACGGAGACAGGGCTGGTTAGGGCAGCCTCCCTTCTCAACACCCCAGGTGGCCCGGCAGGCGCCCTTACCAAGACTGTGGCCCCCGCATGCCTGCAAGATGCGCTCTGCCCTTGTCTTGGCATCCACTGGGAAGTTGGCGCTGTGCAGCAGGTTGGGGTTGACGCAGAGGGCCAGTACCTGGGAGGACACACGGGGAGCCCGAGCTCGTGGAGTGTAGGGCAGGTGGGACAGGGTGGGCCAGCGGGCAGCTGAGTCTTACCTGGCGCAGGAAGGTGATGGGCTTCTGCCCCATGGCCTGTGCATCGCCGATGTTGGCCCGGACCACCTCTGAGAACGGCTTCTTTACACCCTGGGAGCAGAGTACAGCAGGGAAACCTGGGCCCACCACCACGTCCCACGCTGTGGCCTGGGAAGGGGCAGCGGGGGCCAGGCCCTACCTGCTGCAGCTCCTGCTCCAGCTCCAAGGCCCGTGCCACAATGGGGCCCCGCACGGCATACTCCACCCGCTGCACACAGGGGTTCATGCTGTCCAGCGTCAGCACCTTCTCCTTTGGCCCCGGGGCCTGCCTCTGCTCACCTGCTCTCTGGGCCATGGTTCTGCTCACAGCAGGCAGGAAGGCAACTCGAAAGTCTACAGGACCCACAAGGGGCTCAGCAGGCTAGGGCCAGCGCTGTGGCAGCCTGAGGAGGGGGCGTCCTCTCTGCCAGAGCTTGGCTGGAGGAGCCAGGGCTGCGGGTGTCCCACTCCAGCTGTCTGGGCACAGTTCTGCCCCAGGGAGCCAGAGGGAGTGGGTGAGGTAGTAGGCGGGGCTTGGGGCAAGGCCCAGTGCCCGCCCTGCATCCCCACAGCAGGGGAGCTGGAGACCCACATGGGGGGTGGGGACAGACGAGGGGCCACAGCTCTGAAGGACTGGGGGAGAGCAGTGGTTTACCCTAGCAGGGCCCAGCGGAGGCCTAGCCCTCTCAGCACCCCCATCTTTGCTGGGGCCAGCAGACTGGTTTCCTAGGTAACTGAGCCAGGCCTTAGGAATCCTGGGGGGTGCTGGCAAGGGGGAGAAAGCAAGGCGGGCCCAGGGGGATTGGACCTTGGCCCCCCCATCAGCACCGGCCAAGGTCAGCCAGGAGCCTTCCACTCCGGAGCTGCCCTTTCACCGGGCACCGGCCTGCAGCTGCCCTTGGGGCCACACCCGGACCTGAGGTGACCCAAGTCTCTCTGCTTTCCTTCCCGATTGGCAGAGCGAGCAGGAAGTGGGTTATGATAGGCCCCTGGAGCCCCACCTCCACCGACCTGCAGGGAGCTGATAGGCCACGTCATGCAGGCCAGTCCAGCAGCCAGAGTGGCATGGGAGTTGGTGGGTCAAGGAGCTGGCCCCTGAGCAGGGCTGTGGGCAACTGTCAGGTCTCCCTGCCAGCTGGGAGAAGCCATCAGGACCCTGGGGTGGCCGACCCCCAAATCTCACCTCACGCCTGTCCGCTGCCCATGCACAGACCCGGCCCAGCGAGAGCACAGGTTACTATGGCCCTCCTCCTGGCAGCAGGGCTGGAGTGGCAACCGCGAGGCAGGTGGACCTTGGGCAGCTGTGCTGCCCTGCACACTAAATTTAACCAACAGCCAGCTCCTGGCCCTCCCCCAGACCTGAAGACACCAGCTCTCCAACCACTGTGCTAGGAGAAGGGCGGGCCCTGGGAACAAGGACCGCCCCATCGGTGCCCAGCAGGGGGTAGGGTGGGGCAGGGCGGGGTGGCGGACAGCTCAAACCCCAGCAGCCCTGCACCAGCGGGTATGCAGAGCCCAGGCCATGGACAAGTGCCCACAGTGCCCTCAGTCCTCCCTCTTGAGACCCCTAAGGGGTCCCCTCACCCTGGCACATTGTGCCCAGCCAGCTCAGAGCCTGTTCCCTGTACCCACCCCAGGCGGAAGCTGGCAGCCAGGCACAGGATCAGGGCTGCTGGCCAGTAAGACAACCCACCCCCTCCGCCAGGGAAGCGCTTGCTGCCAGCCCTGGGCCTGCTGTGCCCCTCTGGCTCTGGCCCAGCATCCGCCCCAGGCCATGGTCTCCGCCCCCTGGCATGGCCCCCATGGGCACCCCTCCAGAGCCCTTGCAGGCAAGGGGCAGGTGTTGGCTCCTGCTGGGCGGGGGCCTCCCTCCCACACAGGGGCCAGAACTGTCACAGGCGAGCACCGGCACGCAGGCACCTGCAGGCTTCGGTGCTTATCAGGAAGGCGGGGCCCAGCAGGCAGCACACCTGCTCCTGGCCCAGTCACCCCTCACACACACACACAGAGGCTCCTTGGCCAAACAGCCCTTTATCAAGAATTCCCACACAAAGGCTCATGGCCACATAGGGTGGCCCTGAGAGCAGCAGCAGCTCTCACATAAGCCGGCAGCATGGTCTCTTCTCTGCAGGGGCCTCCTCCAGGGGGGCTGTGAGCCTGAGCAGGGGCGGGTCCCCGCCAGCTCCAGAGCTGGGATCAGGCTGGGGTCTCTCAGCTTCGGGTGCTGAGCCAGGTTCTGGAGCCTTGGGCCCTTCGGCTGGAAGTCTCTGCAGCTTGGCAGCGGCCCGCTGGCGCTTCAGCTCGGCCAGCGTGTGGTGGGCCTTGTCCCGCAGCGGGGGCTCAGGTGTGCTGCTCTCCAGGGGGCCCAACTGGTAGGAGACGCTCCGGTCCAGTCGCTTGCAGTACAGGTGGCCGCCAGAAGAGCCCCCCACTCGGCCGTTGTGAGGCCACACCGGGTCCAGGTTATCCTGTGGGCAGGGTGGCCCCAGAAGCAGTCAGCAGGCAGCCCTGGGTCACAGGGGAGGTTACTGGCTGGGCCCAGCCCCTCCATGCTGACCTCAGAGGCCACTGGCTGCAGTCTGGCATCCGTCCATCGGTCCTCATCGTCCTCGGCAGGCTCCGGCTGCTGCCACACCATGGCCTCCTGCGCGTGTTCCTTTCGGTACAGGTGAGTACGCTGCGTCAGGCTCACCCTTCTCACCACCTTCCTGCGCGGGGAGGGTGGGAGCAGGTCACCCAGCCAGCAGGCGGCCACCGCAGGGCCTAGGGGTGGAGGGCCACTCACCCGCGGCTGCCGGCACTGGACGTGCGTCGGCGCAGCAGGGAGCGCTGGCGGCCCTGGCCTCGCAGGAGTGCTTCGTGCTGGCGCTTCAGCTCCAGCAGCTTGGCCCGCACCTCCTCATCCCCGCACACATCTGGGAGGGTGCAGAGGGTCACAGGAGGCTCCCCACTGTCCCCTCTGCCAGCTGCAGACTGTCCCCATGCTCACCAAGGGGTGTCTCATCCAGCAAGGACTTCGCATTCAGATCAGCGCCATGTGCTACCAGTAACTCCACCAGCTGCACCTGTTGGCCACCAGGGGGCTGCAGCCAGCGCTGCCCCCCACACATGCCCACGGGGGGCTCCTGGAGGGGCTGCAGCCAGGACTGCCCCCTACACACACCCATGGGGGGCTCCTGGAGGAGCTGCAGCCAGTGCTGCCCCCCACACATGCCCACGGGGGGCTCCTGGAGGGGCTGCAGCCAGGACTGCCCCCTACACACACCCACGGGGGGCTCCTGGAGGGGCTGCAGCCAGGACTGCCCCCTACACACGCCCATGGGGAGCTGCAGCCAGTGTTGCCCCCCACACACGCCCACAGGGGGCTGCTGGAGGGGCTGCAGCCAGGACTGCCCCCCACACACGCCCACAAAGGGCTCCTGGAGGGGCTGCAGCCAGTGCTGCCCCCCACACACGCCCACAGGGGGCTGCTGGAGGGGCTGCAGCCAGGACTGCCCCCTACACACCCACACCCACCTGGCCCCAGTAGGCGGCAGCATGCAGTGGCTCCCAGCCATCACGGTCCCGGGCGCGCAGGCTGGCTCCGTGCTCCAGCAGCAGGACGGCCAGCTCACCAAAGCCATTGGCCGCCGCTACGTGCAGCTGCAGGCATAGTCCAGCACTGAGTTCTGGCTCCCTGGAAGGCAGCCCCACCCCCACACAGTGGATGGGTCCTTACCAGTGTGGCCCCATGGTCCAGGGGTTCATCGAGACCGGCCCCTGCCTGCAACAAGCCCTGAACGTCCTCCAGTACCCGTCGCTCAGGCACAGCCCGGGCTTCCTCAATGCTTTCCTGGGTGATGCCTGCAGGGCACGGGGCTCAGAAGGGCTGCCCTGTCCCCGCAACCATAGGCAGACCCAGCCTGTGGAATGCAGGGTTCAGAAGGACCGCCCTGTCCCTGCAGCTGAGCCCACCCTGTGGGGTACAGGGCTGAGAGGGACTGCTGTATCCCGCAGCCGCAGGCAGACCCAACACTCACCGCGGTCAGCCATGGCCGTCTCCAGACAGTCCAGCGTCTGCTCGTCCTCACACAGGTCGTAGGGCATATTCCCGTCCGTGTTGACTGCCAGAAGGTCGGCACCACTGCAGGCAGCACAGGGGGCTGTTGGCCCTAGAACGCCCCTGCCAAGCAAGCTCCTCATCGGGACAGAGACCACAGACCACCCTGGCTGCCCCAGGCCCAGGCACCTGTCTGTCCCCGGAGGTGGGTGACACTGGCCACCTGTAGGGGTGGAGAGTGGGCCCTGACAGCCACCCTGCAGGCTGTAGGTGGGTCCCTAGCCCACAAAGACTCCTTCAGGCACCCAGCTGGGAACCCTGTGAGAGAAGCCCCTGCCCAACAGACACCAGCAGGTCCTACCGGGCAATGAGCAGCTCCACCAGGTGCAGGTGGCCGCAGGTGGCTGCGGCGTGCAAGGGCGTCCAGCACTCGCTGTCCCGGGCGTTGACATCAGCCCCCGCGTCTAGCAGCTGCTGCACCATCTCGCGGAGGTCGTCAATGCAACACTGTGCACCCAGCCGCCTGAGCCACACAGCTCTGCCAGGCCCACCCCCAGGTCCACTATGACCCTGTCGTGACCCTCACCCCAACCCCCAGCTCCCCATGGCTACCCACAGTCCTGCCATAGCACAGCCCATCTTTGGCATGGCCTACCTGGTGCAGGGCCGTCAGGCCGTCCTCGTTGGCCAGGTCAGGACTGACCCCGGTGCTGAGGAACTGGCGCACTGCAGGGAGGGGGATGCGATGTCAGACACGGGCCAGGACCACGCTGCTCAAGGGCTGGAGGCCTGAGCTTGTCAGGCCGTCCTGAGACAGTGGCTAGTGACAGCTGCACCTCACTGGGTGCAGAGATTCTGCAGGCAGCCTGTTCCCTCTCTCCATCCCTGGCCCAGGCCCTCGTAATACCTGCTGCCCAGTACACTCAGTGCCCTCCCCACCTCTCAGGAGGACCCCTTTCCCTCTGCCACAGAGGTGGCAATGGGGCCAGAGCAAGGCTGCCATGCAGCAGAGGTTGCAACCTCAGGTTGCACACTCAGCTGGGGGGCCCCATGCCCAGCTAGGCAATACAGCAGGGCCTTCTGCAGGGACTCCCCCAAGTAGGACGCCACTGTGGCCATGCCCAGGCACCCTATCACTGTGGTGCGTCACGCCCACATGGGCAGGTGTGGCCCCGCTGTCCGCTGCCTGCGGCTCCACCAGACTCACCTTCCTCCAGGTCATTCCGGGCAGCAGCCTCCAAAAGGGCCACGTTGGGCGGGAAGAGGACCTGTTTCCGGGGCTCAGGGCTAGCCGGCAGCTGGCCCTTGCCACCGAGGGCCTCCTTCTCCGCCTGGGCCCACCTCTTCACCTGCTGGGCTCGCCGCCTCTGTGCGTGCTTCAGCCGCTCCTGAGTGCTCATCCTGCCCACCAGGGGCATCTCTGCCAGTAGCTCCAGGTGTTCGGCCATGGCACGGGCCACCTGCCCACAGAGTGGGAGGCTCGGGGGGCAGGGCGGCTGGCTGTACAGGCACTCGTGAGGGCATCCCCTTGCCCAGGCTCAGTGCCCTTGGCCCTGGCAAGGCTATGACCAGGAACGGGCAGCCTGGGGCAAACAGCCCCAGCACAGTGAGGAAGGCACCCCAGGCCGGCCTGCACCTCAGTAGCTCAGCCTGCGGGGCCACAGCCCCAAGACTCGGCCAGCCGCAGTCCAGGGTCAGACTCTAATTTCCCAGATGACAAAGTCCCAGCTTCCTGGCACTGTGCCGGTTGGGAGGGGAACAGGACCCGGCAGCAGCCAGGAGCAGCCACAGTCAGTGCCTCGCTCCCAGGCCTGTCTCCCACAGTCAATGCAGCAGCAGGGGCTGGTCAGAGGTCTTGGGGGGATGTGAGGATCCCTGGGCACAGGCAGGCCAGCAGCATGGTCCTTCAAGCAGCCGCACACACCTGAGAAGCAGACGAGAGGCACATCAGGGCCCTGCCCCGTGCCCCACCCTGCCTCACCCATGACCTCCAGAGAGGGTGCCCCCAGGACCAGCATGCCCTCCGCACCCTCACCCACAGCTGCTCTGAGCCCCCGGGTCTCAGCCCAGCGGCTGCTGTCCAGCTCTTCTTATCAGCTCCCTGGTCACAGGGCAGCAGTGAAAGTCCTCCGGCTGTCACAGGCCATGCTCTGCCCACAGGCTGCCTACCACCAGAGCCCCACTAGGTCCTGGACAGGCCAGCAGAGAGCCACAGCTTGTCCTGCTCTCTGCCACCTGGACTGCTCCTTCCCTCCTGCTGCCCTGGAGACCCACCCAGGACAGACAGGCTGGGTGTGGCCCCTGCCAGCTCCATGCTCTGAGCACACAGGCTTCCAGGCCACGCTGGGTGTGGCCGGGCAGGGCTGGCATGGCAGGACTTTGACCTCTCGCTGTCAGCTGTTCTGGGCCTGCCCAGAAAGCCACCCACCACATCCCCACCCAGGGAGACCCCAAGCCAAAGGCAGAGCAAGCAGCCCACGGGACCACACTAGTTTACCAAAGAGAGCTCCGACAGGCTGCCCCGCCCACACTGTGAAGGCACACCTGCAGGAGGTGCCCGGGGGCACCCAGTGGAGGGTTGGACACCTCACACTGGGGGAATGAGCCCCACTCCAGGGCCAACTGCCTGTCACGAGGGAGGACACACCAAGGCAGACTGGCCCCCCTTCGGTGGTTCGGCCATGTCTCCTCCCCCAACTGCCCCGCTCCTTCTGACTCCTGGTCTCACTGCAGGAGCCCTGATAGGCGCCTTTTTCCTCCACTAATGGCATGACTGGGACCAGCTGATCTGCTGGCCCCAGATCCTATGCCATGGGGTAGGGCCAAGGGCAGGGATCGCTACTTACCAAATGCCTGCAACTTGGCAGGGCTTACATTTAAAATATGTTGTTTTTTAAGATTTATTTTATTTTATTGAAAAGTCAGATATACAGAGAGGAGAAACAGAGAGGAAGATCTTCCATCTGTTGATTCACTCCCCAAGCAGCCACAATGGCCAGAGCTACGCCAATCCAAACCAGGAGCCCAGAGACTCTTCCGGGTCTCGCACACAGGTACAGGGTCCCAAGGCTTTGGCCCATCCTCGACAGCTTTCCCAGGCCACAAGCAGGGAGCTGGATGGGAAGTGGGGCTGCTGGGGTTAGAACCGGCGCCCACATGAGGGCACTTGCAAGGCAAGGACTTCAGCCGCTAGGCTACCACGCCAGGCCCTAGATTGTGTTTTAAAATTTGATTTTTTAATCATTTTTAATTTACAAGCAAGACTTTATTTAAAAGCAAGGCTAATTTCCCAAATGCCACAACAGCTGGTGCTGGGCCAGGCTGAGGTCTGGACACTGTAGCTCCCCCTAGACCTTGCACGTGGCTGCAGGGACACGGCTGCAGGGTCCAGAGCTGCTGCCCCTCAGGATGAGCACTGCAGAAAGCTGGACTGGAAGCAGTCAGGGCTCAAGGCTGGCACCCGAGAGACGCAGATCAAGGGCAGCTCCACCACTGGCCACCACCTGTTTCTGCTGTCCAAATGAAGGATAAATGGGGCCCGGCACGATGGGCTCAGTGGCTAAATCCTCACCTTGCACATGCCAGGATCTCACATGGGCGCCGGTGTGTGTCCCGGCAGCCCTGCTGCCCATCCAGCTCCCTGCCTGTGGCCTGGGAAAGCAGTGGAGGACAGCCCAAAGCCTTGGGACCCTGCACCATATGGGAGACCCAGAAGAGGCTCCAGGCTCCTGGCTTCAAATCAGCTCAGCTCTGGTCACTGCGGCCACCAAAAGAATGAACCAGTGAATGGAAGATCCTTGTGTCTCTCCTCCACTCTGTAAATCTGCCTTTCCAATAAAAATGAATATTTTTTTTAAAAAAAAGGATAAACATTCCTGTAACATGTAACTAATCTCCCCCAAGAAATCCTTGACAGGAAGATGGCCCTGTGGGAAATGGGGACCCAGGAGCAGCAGGGACACAATTATGATCCCACCAGCTAGGGGTGGGACGATCCTGGAGGTCAAAGGTCAGAAGGACCTCTGGGAGGCAAACACATGTGCTCAGACATGAAAACGCGGCCTTAGACCTGGGGGGGCCACACCCACCTGGCCAGGGAGACCCCAGTCAGCCCTGTGTCCCTCCACCTGGCCAGGGAGACCCCAGTCAGCCTCGTGTCCCTCCACCTGGCCAAGCCATCCCACTGGCCAGCCTCATGAGTCCTAGCTCTATGATGTAGAGGAATGGGGTCTGTATCAGCCTGGATACACGGATTCACGCAGTGCACCAACATCCCCTCCATAAATCCCTTTCACTGTGATATAAAACGGAAAGGCCAAAGTGTGCAAAATGAACACACAACCCAGGTACAACCAGGAAGACACCCCACAGGCCCACAGGGCTCCTCTCACACCACGCCAATGCCCCTGCCGTGGCCCACTTCATGGTCTTACCAGTCCGCAGGTAAAGCTCTGTTCCTCCAGCCAGAATCAGGTAGCATTCCCATTCACTCACATGCCCACCCACCACGGCGAAGGCCAGGCACTTCTTGCCTGGGCCGAGGCCAGTGTCAGTCGGTCCCCTCGGTGGGGCAGCATCCTGGCCCTCCTGCTACCCATGGGGCTCATTCTGGGCCAGCCCTCCCCACAGTTAGTGGTATCTCCCTGCAGTCTCCATCACATGTCTGCATCTTTCCAAAGAGTTCCCTCTATTTATTACTTATTTATTTGCAAATCAGAGTTAGAAGAAATGACACAGTGAGAGCTGGGCCAGGCTGAGGGCAGAGGGCTGGAGCTCCCCAACAGCGGAGGAGCCCCAGGCCAGGAGCAACTGGGATCCCACATGCACATCAGTGTGCCGACTACTCCACTTCCCATCCAGCTCCCTGCTTCTGACCTGGCAAAGCTGTCGAGGATGGCCCAAAGCTTTGGGACCCTGCACCCGCGTGGGAGACCCGAAGAGCTCCAGGCTCCTGGCTTCAGATCAGCTCAGCTCTGGCTGTTACGGCCACTTGGTGTGTGAACTAGCTGATGGAAGAGCTTTCTCTCTGTATCTCTCTCTCTCTGTAAGTCTTCCTATAAAAATAGATAAATCTTTCTTTTAAAGATTTATTTATTTTATTGCAAAGTCAGATGTACAGAGAGGAGAGACAGAAAGGAACATCTTCTGTCCAATGATTCACTCCCCAAGTGACCACAACAGCCGGTGCTGTGCCAATCCAAAGCCAGGAGCCAGGAACTTCCTTCCGGGTCTCCCACGCGGGTACAGGGTCCCAAGGCTTTGGGCCGTCCTCCACTGCTTTCCCAGGCCACAGACAGGGAGCTGGATGGGAAGTGGAGCTGCCGGGATTAGAACTGGCGTCCATAAGGGATCCCAGCACGTTCAAAGCGAAGACCTTAACCATTACGCTATCGTTCCCTCCCCCCCAACACTTGGCGCCGCATCCTCATTCTCCACTGCGTCCCCAGGCATGTGGGCAGGGAGCTGAACAGAAGCAGAGCAGCAGTCAGCAGATGCTCACGGGTCCTTCCTTTGTTACCTCCTAAAACCATGGCAACTGGTACCTAGGCACAGAGCTCACACGCATACCTGGTGTGTGACACTGTCCCTTGCAGAGACAGCTAGTCCCCTCCCTGTAGTATGGGCTGGACTCCAGGTCCAGCATGCAGAAGGGCAGGTGAGTGATGCCTATGGAGGGTGCAGGGGGGCTCCAGGGCTTCCTTGTACCACTCTGGGAGCAGGAAGCAACCACCATGTCTTAGCACGTGGGCGTGAACCTCGGAGACCCCAGAGCACCAGTGGGTAGATCACACCCGACACGGGCTGCCCCTCCCTGTACACCTGCGGACCTCTTCAAGACCAAGTGCCCAGCACCGGACTTGGGGGCCATCGGGACTGTGAGCTTCTATGGCAGCACCCACCAGGGCTGGGAACCTGGGATGGCTCCTCACTGGGAGCCAAGGGAGGCTGCACCAACCTCCCTTCCATTCACCTTCACTGCATCAATCAACTCTGAAACAAGTGCAAAGTTGCTCAGGGCTGTCAGGGACCTCCAGGGGCAAAGTCGGAGCCCATGCCAGACCTGGGGAGGTGGGCAGGTAGGATGCCACTCAGGCCAGCCAGAGCCTCTGACAGGAACAGAGTGGGTGGGGGTGGGCAGGGAGGGTGCTGGCAGCCTCCTGGAAGCCTGGCCCACCATGCCTGCCCTCCCTCTGTGTACTAGGTGTAGCCCAACATCAAGCACAAGCAAGAAGGAGAAGCAAGCTGGGTAGGCCATACTTAGACTCATGCCCCAGAAAGCCCAGGCCAAGGGGCATCGTACCAGGTGTGGGCTCTGAGACGCCACAGCCAGAGGTCAAGGAGGAGGGCTAGGCCCCTAGCAGAGCTCACCATTAGCCAGCATATTTCTGGATATCAGAGGGCAGGACAGTGGAGGCTAGCGGAGGGACAGGGCCTGCAAAAGTCATGCAGAAGTGGAAAGGTTTCAGAGAAGGGTTATATAGTGCATGGCAGAGGGGATGCCAGCATGAGTGCAGCAGTTTCCCTCTGTGGGGGACTCTACCTCCGGACATTTTGTCTGGCCCTGTATGAGGAAGGTTGTAGCTGCCCAGGGTTGGGGCTCCACTAACCACAATGCAAGCACAGGGCTCCAACACCGAGGACAGGCACAGGTGTGGGCACCACCCTGGACATTCAGCAGTGGGGACTGCCCAGGTGCCCAGCACACAGCAAACAAAATGGGGACCTACCCACAACTCGGGGACCACAACACTACACGAGACCTCAACAGGCACCTCACAAAGTTCAGGCAGATGCTGATACATGCTACACACAGCCCGAGGTGACCCCGACACGCACCTCACACAGCCCGGGGGGCCCCGACATGCACCTCACACAGCCCAGGGTGACCCTGACACAGCCCGGGGAGACCCCAAAAAGCACCTCACACAGCCCGGGGGACCCCGACATGCACCTCACACAGCCTGAGGTGACCCCAACATGTACCTCACACAGCCCGGGGTGACCCTCACACAGCCTGGGGAGACCCCATCATGCACCTCACACAGCCCAAAGGGACCCCAAAAAGCACCTCACAGCCCGGGGAGACACCAAAAAGCACCTCACACAGCCCGGGGGACCCCGACACGCGACTCACACAGCCTGAGGTGACCTCAACATGTATCTCACACAGCCCTGGGGACCCCGACACATACCTCACACAGCCTGGGGGGGCCCCTGACACGTGTCACACAGCCCAGGGAGAGCCCAATTAGCACCTCACACAGCCCGGGGGGACCCCAACATGGATCTCACACACAGCCTGGGGTGACCCTGACACAGCACAGGGAGACATTGACACGCACCTCACGCAGCCCAGGGAGACACTGACACCTCACGCAGCCCAGGGAGACACTGACACCCTGTCCATCAACACCATCACCCCTCCCCTACACCCTGCTCATCACCATCACCCCTCCCCTAAACCCTGCCCATCACCATCACCCCTCCCGTCTCCCCTACACCCTGTCACCGCCACCGCCCCTCCCCTACACCCTGTCCATCACCATCACCCCTTCCCTCTCCCCTACACCCTGTCCATCACCATCACCCCACTCCCCTAAACCCTGTCCGTCACCACCATCACCCCTCCCCTCTCCCCTACACCCTGTCCCTCACCATCACCCCTCCCCTAAACCCTGCCCATCACCATCACCCCTCCCCTCTCCCCCACACCCTGTCACCGCCACCACCCTTCTCCTACACCCTGTCAGCATTCATCATGCTCTATCATGTGGTGATCCCTTTGCCAGCTACCCCTTAACCCTGAGCTTCCCTGCCTGTGACCCAGGAAACACTGGATAACTGAAGGCACAAGGTCTGGGGTCAGGGAGGGGCATATCTACCAGCTGTGCTGAGCTAGCTCCGAGGATACTCCAACACACAGCGTGAGGGCCTGAGGTCCGTCAGCCATAACGGTCAGACCTTGTCCTGTTGTACACGTAGCTGTTCCAGGGCCACATCTGTGACCCTGGGGTCACCTGAGAGGCCTCAGTGGTCACCCGGGCCACAGCAGGCACTGGGCGAGATGGACCCAATTTCCTGAGTCTGCGGTGGACACCAGGGGGACCCCAGGACATGGAGTCCGCAGACTGGCAGGCAGCAGGCTCCTGGTGCCCCAGAGCAGGTGCAGGAGGGCGTCTCCTCATTTCAGCGGGGCCTGCTGGAGCCTTGATGGCCCACTCGGCCCCACACTGGCCCGGGACCCCCTAACCCCGGGAGGGCTCCAGGAGAGCGCGCCCACGGCGCCCCACCGCCACCCAGGGCCCCGAGGAGGGCCGGCCTGGCTCTGCATCTCCCGTGCACACGAGCCTGGCGCAGCCGGCAGTCGCACGGGCCGGGGTGCCGGCCGAGGAGCCCCTCACGGCGTCCCGGAGGCCGGGGCCCTAGGCGGCTCCGCGGGGCCTCACTCGTTCCGCGGAACCGGACCCGCCTCCCGTCCTCCCGCGGGTGCTCCGGCAGCCGCCGCCAGGGCCCACCGCCTCCCCGGCCCCCACGGGCCCACCGCCCCTCCGTCCCCCTCGGGGCCCACCGCGCCCCGGCCCCGCGTGCCCACCTCACCGCCCGCCGCCCCGGTCTCATCGCCGCCGCCGCTCAGTCGGCTCCGCGCGGCCCTCAGCGCCGCGGGGGCGGGCCCGCGCCGGCTTCGCCATGGCAACGCGACACTTCCGGCCCGCGCGGCCCTAAGCCGGAAGCCGCGGTGCCCCGCGGGAGCCGGGGCGGGACCTGCCTGGGCTAGGCGGGAGCGTGCCGCTCCTGGGGCGAGGCTTGCTGGCACCGGGGCGGGGCTTACTGCGGCTCGGGGCGGGGCCTGCCGCTCCTGGAGGCGGGGCTTTCTGGCGCCGGGGCGGGACTTACTGCGGCTCGGGAGTGGGGCATGCAGCTCCAGGGGGCGGGGCATGCCGCTCCTGCGGGCGGGGTTTGCTGGCGCCGGGGCGGGACTTACTGCGGCTCGGGGCGGTGCCTGCCGCTCCCGGAGGCGGGGCTTGCTGGCGCCGGGGCGGGGCTTGCTGGGGCCAAGGGAGGAAATGCTTAGAGGATCCCCAGGAGGGTGGTCCTGAGTTTAGGCTAGAATCTCTAAATTTTTTTTTTAAGATGCATTTATTTTTATTGGAGAGGCTGATATACAGAGAGGAGACAGAGAGGAAGATCTTCCGTCCGATGATTCACTCCCCAAGTGGCCACAACAGCCGGTGCTGCACCGATCCGAAGCCGGGAGCCAGGAGCCTCCTCCAAGTTTCCCACGAGGGTGCAGACTCTGAGGGAGCGGAGGGAGGCCTCGTGGGCGGGTGTACAGTGCAGCTAGAGCAGCTCCAGAGGCCCCAGTCATGGGCAGCTCGGGAAGTGGTCAGATGCCCGCCCTGCACACCCAGCAAGGCTCAGCACAGGAGTCCTGGCCTGGTCCCCTCTCAGCACCCCAGGTTGCAGCCTTCAGGGAGTCTGGGGTGCCTGCACCCCTCTGGGAAGCCCCCAGGGCTTGGAGGTGGAGCAGGCTTTGCAGGGCACAGCTGAGGGTCGGATGGCCTGGGCCGAGTGAGGCCCACACAGGCTCCTGGAGGTGCCCTGCGCTGGACTCCAGAGGCCCCACTCCACGCCGAGCGAGCAGCTTGCCTGGGTGGGCACGTCTGTCTCCCCCTGTAGAGTGGGCACCTGAGGCCTGACCCGGGCCTCGATCCTCCGCCCTGCCAGAGCTCCCTGGAAGGCCTGCTGGGTGGACTGACCTCAGGACGTCGTCCCAAATCGCCTCCGAGATGCTCCCTGCCCCTCCCTCCCAGATTAATCGAAACTTGCTAATTGTGCGGCCCCAGCATGTCCCCTCCCCCACGGCGTCGGCCTCCCTCCCCTCCCCCTTGCATCCGAATGATAAAGGGCCCCGCCCGCCGGCCCCCTCCGGCCTCCGGCCCCGGCCCGCCTCGACACTCTGCCCTGCGCGCTCGCCCGGGCCTCCCGCCTATGGGGCCCTGCAGGGACCCCGGCCCGCTGCCCCCCGAGTCAGAGGCGCCCCCCCAGCCCCCCAAGCGGAGGAAGAAGCGGTACCTGCGGCATGACAAGCCGCCCTACACCTATCTGGCCATGATCGCCCTGGTGATCCAGGCCGCGCCCTCGCGCAGGCTCAAGTTGGCGCAGGTGAGGCCCCTTCTCCCTTCCCCGCCCGCAGCGCGCATCCCCCGGCGCGACGCTTCCCCGGGAGCCCCTTCGGGGGGCTGGGCGCCCCGGGGCCGGACCCCGGGCTCAGCGGCCCCCCTCATGGCTGCAGATCATCCGGCAAGTGCAGGCCGTGTTCCCCTTCTTCAAGGGCGACTACGAGGGTTGGAAGGACTCCATCCGCCACAACCTTTCCTCCAACCCGTGCTTCCGCAAGGTGAGATGGAGTGGGAGCCGCGGCAGGGCGTCGGGGCAGGCCGGGCTCCCGACGTGGACGGCCCACCCACGCCTGCCCACCCCCGCCAGGTGCCCAAGGACCCTTCGAAGCCCCAGGCCAAAGGCAACTTCTGGGCCGTGGACGTGAGCCTGATCCCAGCCGACGCGCTGCGCCTGCAGAACACGGCCCTGTGCAGGCGCTGGCAGAGCCACGGCATGCGCAGGGCCTTCGCCAAGGACCTGGGCCCCTACGTGCTGCAGGGCCGGCCCTACCGGCCGCCCAGCCCGCCGCCCCCGCCCCGCGAAAGCTTCAGTATCAAGTCCCTGCTCGGGGACCCAGGGGAGGCTCCCACCGGGCCTGCACCAGGCAGCCCGACGCCAGCAGGGGCCAGGTGCTGGGGCGAGGAGCCGGTACCCACTGCACCGCCCCCCTCCTCCGAGAGGTTTCCGTGGCCACAGCACCCCCTCCCCAGGCCTACCCGTGCGGAAGAGAGGGAGACATCCCAGAGGGCTGTCCTGGGAACCTCTCCCCTCACCCCAGAGCCCAGGGCCTGGCCAGTCCATTTACTGCAGGGTCCCCCAGAGCCTGGGGCCCTGCCCAGAGGGAGTCCTGCAGCCTCGCTGTGGGGGCAGCTGCCCACCTCCTATCTGCCCATTTACACGCCCAACGTGGTCATGCCTGTGACCTCACTGCCAGCCACCTCCTGTCTCCAGTGCCCACCCTCCAGCAGCCCAGCCTACTGGGGTGTGGCCTCTGAGACGCGAGGTCCCTCAGGGCTGCTCTGGGACCTGGATGCCCTCTTCCAGGGGGTACCACCTAATAAGAGCATCTATGATGCCTGGGTCAGCCATCCCCGGGACCCAGCCGCCTCTGCTCCAGGCTGGCGGCTGTCCTGGTACAGCCTGTGAGGGTCCTGGGGCAGGAGCTGCCTAGCCTCACCACACTAGCCTGTGGCCACCCCCCAGCCTCCACGTGTAAAGAATCCACGTTGCGGGTCAGGCCTGTTTTATTATTAGGGCGCTGGGAGGGCACACCCTGGCTGTCCTACCCTGTCCAGGGCCAGCCTGGGAGGGCAGGGCCAGCGGCCCTCAGCCCCAGAAGTGTGCTATCACAGCTCTCCTCACTGGCTACAGAGTGGGTCCCACCGGCCCTTGGGTCAGCACCTTTTTGGGAAAAGGGGGAGGGGTGAGGTCTAGATCCCACCTAGCAGGGAGGGGCAGTAAAGGAATTTTACAACATGTGAGCGGCAAGCCTGACTTTGGGGGCAGGGGTGGTGACTTGGGCAGCTGCTGGGCCAGCACTGGGGCCTGGCCCCTGGGGCTCTGCCAGCCCCTGCTGGGCTGTGATAAGGACAAATGGTGATAAGGAGGAAGCCTGTCGCCTGTGGCCTCCTGGCTGCCCCTTCCCATCCATGACACTAGGTGGGGGGCAGGGCCCCGGCCCCCAGGAGGTCAAAGGTTGTGCCCTGGGAGTTGGGGTGGGGTGACTCTGCCAGCAGAGGTGCACCCTCAGACGCTCAGGCAAGGCTGTCACCCTCTCCCGGTGTCAGGGCCGGGCTGGGGCTGGGAGGGCTGTCTGCAGGCGGTGTGGGGGTGAGTGCCGTGTCCGTGCTGAGTGACGAGGGTGTCCCGGGACGTGGTGTCCTGCGGCGCCGGGCTGGCCCCAGCTCCACCTGACCCACTCTCTCTGCGAACTTGAGTGAGCACACTGTCTCCCCGAGGTCCTCTGGCCGTGTGGAGATCTACGGAGGGATGAGGAGGGCAGTTGGTGGGCAGGTGCAGGTCAGCCCCCTCCCGCACACAGATGGCCTCCAGCGCCCCACCTGCAGCAACAGCACCGCGGTGGTGCCGGGACCCAGCGCCGGTTGTAGCAGGCGAGTGAGCTGCGAGTCCCGGAAGGGCACGTGCGGCCTGCGGGCCCGCAGCGCGGCCATCACACCGCCTAGCGCCAGCAGTGAGCGGTTGATGGTCTGTGCTTCCCGCAGCCGACGGGCACCTTCTGGGTCTCCCTGCCGAGCTCCTGCCGCTGCGCCCGTCTTCCAGGCGCGCTCCGAGCCGGCCAGGTCCACCAGGTGCAACGTGCCTGCAGGAAGGAGCACAGGCTATGGAGAGGGCGGCGCCCCCTGCCTGCCAGCGGCCCGCTGGGCTCCAAGGCCCTCAGAGGTACCTGCGGTGCCGGGGGCGCACGCCGGAGACAGGGTCAGCGTCACCAGGGCGTGGGAGCGGGAGCTGTGCTGGTTCATGGCAGTGGCGGCCGTGGCCCGGTTGCTCCTCCCGAGGCTGAGCATCTGGAGCGTGGGCAGGGAGAGAGGACTCCCTGGGTGCCTGGGCCATGAGGGATGGGGCCAGAGGGCTCCCAGACAGCCTTACCTGGTGCAGCGTCTCCAGGTTGGGCACGTCCCACCGGGTGAGGCCGGCCACCTGCACCCCTCCCTGGCCAGCTGGGCCCTGCCGCACTGCCAGGCGCTCTGGGGGCCCAGGGGCCAGCAGGTCCCTGGGGAGAGGGGGCTGGGGCTAGGCTCTGAGGGAAGGGGAGGCCCCAGGGTATGGGAAGGGGGCGGTGAGGAGCTGCCCCCATCTGACCTGACTGCTTCATTGTAAATCTCCACCATGCTGAGGGTCACGCGCTGCTGCCCTCCAGCTCCCATCTCCCGGAACAGTGACTGCAGTGCCCTGGGAGCTATGCCAGGGTCCTCAGGTGGGCCCTGGGGACAGGCATGTGCCACGCTGGGCTCATTGCCAAGCCCCAGCAGCCCCCCAATCCCAGGAGCCCTGAGGCCTCTAGTAGCCACCTCCATGCTATAGGTCTTCCCAGTTCCCGTTTGACCATAGGTGAAGATGCAGACGCTGTAGCCATGAAGACAAGACAGGACCGCCGGTTCTAGCTCCCTGAAGACCTGGAGGGGCAGGGCAGGGGGAGCATGTCCTGAACCCTGTTTCAGGTGGGGTGGGGCAGGACTGAGGCAGTGGGGAGACGAGACGAGGGAAACCATGCAGGAACATTGAATGCCAGAGCATGGAGGGGGGACCCAGTGCTGACCCCCCACCACAGGCGCCACCCTGTCCCCCATAAGGCCAGCTGTCAGCAGAGCTGGGTATGCACCACTGCCAGCTCTGTGCCCAACGTGGTCCCCGCCTGACTGGTGCGGGGGCTACAGTGGCCCAGCGTGTGTCCACACAGCCTCAGGGACCCCTCACAGCCAGAGATGGGGAGAGGCAGCTGCCACTACCCTCTCCATGGCCTGTGGCCAGCCCTGCCACTGTAGCCCTATACACCTTTCTTAGCTTCTGGGGACGTTAACCTTGCATTCTTGGCCTTCCCTGTCAGACCCCTGCCCTCCCGGGTGGGAACCAGAGCCTCTGAGGGAGGGCCAGGACCTCCTCCTGGCTGGCGTCAGGAGCAAAGACCCAGTCCAGACGGAAGCAGCGTTGCCGTCCTCTATAGCAGGTGGTGACAGTGCCCCTGCGGCCAGGCTCCACGCTCACCAGGTGGGACGGCGCTCCCGGCCTCAGTCGACACAGCAGCCGGATATTCCCTGCACGGTGGGACGGGACCATGGACTCCCTAGCTAGCTCCAGGCCGCCTGGCCTGCCCCCCACCAAGCCTTCCCAAGCCAGTCATACCCCTGAGCTCCAGAAGTCTCCCTGGGCATCCGGTAGGGGGCCCTGGCTGCCCCTCAGGGAGCTGAGCCCCAGCTTCTGCGGCTGACAGCGCACCCAGGGCCCAGGTCACCTGAGGAGATGCGGTGTGAGGAAGGCAGAGGGGCAGCCTGGCAGCCACCACAGGACCCCAGGGCTCCCAGGACAAACAGGGCGTTCACTGCCTCTCCTGGGGTTCCCAGCAGCAAGAGACCCACAGTCTCCAGGCTAGCCCAGGACAAAGGGAGCCGAGGAGCACTGTGGCCTGCGGCCATCCTGCTCTCAGGACTGGCAGGGACAGGCAGCAGGTTCCCTGGGCTGCTGGTGGGCAAGGGTCCTGACCTGGCCACGGGCCTCGCTCAGGGAACCCTGGCAGCTCTGGGCAAAGGTGCTGACCAGTCCTCTGAGGTCCCCGCAGCCCTGGCGCAGACTGGCCATGCGTGCCCGCAGTCCTGGAAGGGAAGGGCTGTTGGGAAGGGAAGCCCAGACCCTGAGTCTCCCCGCCCCGCCCCACCGCGCCCTTACCTGCTAGCTGCTCCTGCACCAGCCGCAGCTCCCGCCTACAGTTCTGCTCCGTCTCCTGCTGCAGCTGCTGGAGGGCCCCTCGCAGGCCCTGCAGCTGCACCTCCTGTGCCCCCAGCTGCCCACCCCGCCCCGGCCCTGTCACTGAGGAGGCAGGCCCTCACCAGGCCCTGCCTAAGCCCCCGTCCCCAGGTCCCATACCCACCTGAACACGGAGGGCTTCTGTGGTATCCTGGGCCTCCTGCAGCCGACCCTGCAGCTCCCCCAGAGCCTGCGCCTCCTCCTGCGAGAGGCAAGGTGAGCAGCGGGAGCCCCAGGACCTGTGTCCCTGCCCACGGCAGAGGCCATACGTCCCTGCTGCAGGCAAACTCTGGGCCTCTTGCTCTGGGATGCGCCTGCTGGCCTTCTGGGGCCCAGAAGGTGAGGCCGCTGGGTACCTGGGGGGCTCGGGCTGAGGGACTGGCACCCCAGTGCAGGAGCAATTCCCGGGCCAGGCTTAGGCAACGTTTCAGGGCCTCGTTCTCCACAGTGAGGTGCTGCACCCTTTTCTCCGAGTCTGTGGCTGCCTGGTGGAGAGGGAAGCCCCACAGACTTGGGAGGGCTGTGCAGATAGGACCCCCCCACCATCTTCCTGCACAGCCCCCACGCCCCTCCCTGCACTGGCAGCCCCTTCTCGTGGCCCAGCCGGGTGGGACTATCCTCACCTGCCCAAGGATGAACTGCTCCAGGTGCTGCCAAGCCCGTTGGTCTTCATCCAATTCAGCCTCACCTCTGGTCACCTCTCCTGGCCCAGGGGCAAGGTGGGAGGGGCCTTCCTGTGCGGGCAGGGACCCTGTAGCAGGGTTGGACCCAGGTCAGCAGTCTCAAGTCTCCGGATCCAAAGATGCCACCCCCGACTTAATGCCCTTCACACACACTCCGACTTACCATCCGGAGGCCAGGGCTGTTCCCGGGGGGCTGCCTGTGGCACCTGCAGCAAGGCCTGCCTTCCCCTGGGACTCCGAATCCATGTCAGGAGGGCCAGGAGCTGACTGGTCACTGTCCACAGCGCAGGCACCTCGCCGGACTGCAGGGGGCAAGACTAGGGCAGAAGACTGCAAGGCAGGTGTGTGGGCGCCCTGGGGGTTTAGGGGCACACCGCTCAGCCCGCTCACCTGGCCCGGGTCCGAGGCCGCCCCGCAGCTGTCCTCCGGCCCCAGCTGTGCCCCCAGGAATTCGGCCAGCCGCGTGAGGGCCTCCTCCAGGGACACTGTGGCATGGGGGCGCTCGGCCCCTGCCTTGGGCTCATCTTCAGCTTCCGGGCAGCCTGGAGCAAGTACGGAGCGGGCGAGTGATGGGGAGCCTCCCTCCGGCACCCCACACGACCCACGTCCAGTGCGGGCGCAGCGCGCCACCTACCGGCCACGCCGCTCAGCTCGGCCCAGAGCTCCGGCGCCAGCTGGCTGGGGCGACGGCGACCGGCGCGCTCGCCATCCGCTCCCTGTTTGCGGGGAAGGGGGCAGCAGGGTTCGCGCTGACCACGGGCTCGGCAGCCTGCTGAGCCTCCCCCTCCAGGCCCCGGGCGTGCGGGCCACCCGTGCACCCCGCTCCCTGTGGGCTCACCAGTGCAACCCGCTCACCTGTCCCGGGTCCCCCGCGGCCGTCCCACCATCCCTGCGGAAGAGGCTGTAGAAGATGTAGATAAGCAGCGAGTAGAAGGCGTACATGGGGGCGCGGGGCGGCCCAGGGCCCCGCGTCCCCGCGCCCCGGCTCCGCACCGCCTGCCGCAGCGCCCGTGCGCATGCTCGCCGCGGCCGCCCCCACGGGCGGAGGGTGCCGGGGCGGGTGTGGGCTCCGGGGGTCCTGGACAGGTGTCCTGCAGCCACACGTGGGGCGGCCCGCCGTCCTCGCGGTCCCAGCCAGCTCCTCCCGACCCCTGCGTGGCGCAGGGTGCCGTCCCCGGTCCCCGCACCTGCTCCAGCCCGCGCTCCGCCAAGGGAGACCCTCGCAAGGCCCAGCGTCCACGGAGCCCACGGCCCCCGGTGAGCCCCCCGTCCCGTGCCCCCTGTAGGCCCGGCCCTCCCGCCAGGCCGCCCCAGGCTCCGCCCCTGTCGCTAGCCCGAGCACACGGCGGGCGCCTGGCTAGGAGGACGCGCCTGGGGCGGAGCAGGGGGGACCTAGCCACTGGGCTGCAGTACCGCACGCGTTAGCTTTTCCCTTCCTAACAGGTGCGTGCAGCGGCCCAGCCCACGCGGCCGCCTGGTGATGGGGGTCTAGTACGCAGCAGCCTTGCAGAGCCGCCCTAAGCGCCCTACGGCCATGGCCCTCGCCCCCGAGCCGGGGCCCGACTGGAGCGCAGCCCTGTCCCACCTGGTGCTCGGAGCGGTGTCCCTGCACGCGGCCGTGCGCTCCGCCCCGGTGAGTAGCAGGCCGGGCAGGGTCGCCTCTGCGCTCCCCGAGCCCAAGGAGCGCCTCCCCGGGCTCCGGAAGCCGAGTGGGGGCCCCACTCCTGTCCGGCAGGGGCTGGGCTGGCTGGGGCAAGCGGGGTGCCTCTGGCTGTCTCCCCTGACGTGTCCACCCTCCCCCTGTGTCGTCAGGCTAGTCGCGGGGCAGCTGCCGGCTTCCTGCTGCAGGCCTTGGCCGCCACATGCACGCTGGCGCCGGGACTGGGGACGCGTGAAGACTGTCCGTCCGGAGCCTGGGTGGCCACGGTCATCGGCCTGCCCCTGCTGGCGTTCGACTTTCACTGGGTGAACGGGGACCGCTCCTCCGCCAACCTGATGCTCGGCGCAGGCATGGCGCTGGCGGTGGCGGGCGAGCACCTGGGCCCCGAGGGCTGCTCCGTGGCGGGGCAGGCGGTGCTGCTGGTGGTGGCCGTGACCATCGCCATCGTGGCCGTCTTCACGGCCAACACCTACGGCGTGTGGGGTGGCGCCCTGCTGGGGGCGGCCGGCCTGCTGAGCCGGCTGGACGAGGACGGGCTGCCGCTGCGCAGGGGGGACGCTTGCCGCTGGGCTCTGGCCGCGGGCAGCTGGGCCTACTGCCGGGCCCTGCGCACTCAGCGCCTGCAGTGGGAGTGACGGCTGCCCGGCTGGGGCCGGACGAGAACGTGCATCCAATAAACCTTAGCGTGTCAGCAGAAGTCTGGAATCGGCCCATTCTTGGGGAAGCCTGGGTGCGGGGACCCCCCGCGCGCGCCGTCGGGCGCGGGAAGGCCACACCGCGGCCGTCCCCGGGGTGACCCCACGGCTCCAAGGAGGTCGCCCCTGCTCCCCGCCGGCCCCGCGTGCCACCCCGACCCCGACCCGGCCTCCAGGCCGACGCCGCCCCCGGCCAGCGGACACAATGGCGCGGTGCCCCCGCGTCCGCTCCCGCAGGGGGCGGGCCCTCCGCCGCCCGCGCGCGCCCATTGGCGCAGGCCGCCGCGCCGCCGCGGGCCCGGCGGCGCTCCCATTGGCTGCGGGCGCGTCCACGTGACCCGGAGCCCGCGGGGGCGGCGGCGGGGGAGCGCGCAGCGAAAACAAAGATGGCGGCGGCGCCGGGGCCGGCGGCCGGGGCGGCTGCGGGGAGACGCGCGGCCCGGGCCCTCTGAGGAGCGCGGCGGGAGCGGGAGGCGGGAGCGGGCGGCGGGGCGCGGCGGCGGCGGGGGCGGCGGGAGCGCGCGGCGCCCCGACTTCCAGCCGCGGGAGCGCGCCGGCAGCCGCCCGCCGGGCCGGCCGGCCGCGATGTCCGGCGCCGAGGAGGCCGGCGGCGGGGGCGGCCCGGCCGCGGGGCAAGCGGGCGCCGTGCCGGCCGGGGTCGGGGCGGCCGCGGGGCCGGCGGCGGCGCTGGGCGAGGCGGCGGGGCCCGGGCTCCCGGACGAGGCCGGCGCCCGGCAGCTGCAGGACGCGGCCGGCGACCCCGACGCGCCGCCCAAGAAGCGGCTGCGGGCGGCCGAGGCCGAGGCGGCGGCGGCGGCGGGCAGCGGGAAGCTGGAGGAGCGGCTCTACTCGGTGCTGTGCTGCACCGTGTGCCTGGACCTGCCCAAGGCCTCCGTGTACCAGGTAGGGCCGCCGGCCCGACCCCGCCGGCCCCGCCGCCCCTGCAGCCACACCCCCGCCCGGCGAGGCCCGGGTCGGCGGCCGGGGAGACCTGCGGGCCCGTGGCGAGGCCGGGTCCGCGGCCGGCCCGCACCCGCCAGCGCCTCCGGACAAGGCCGACTCGGCTCCGACAGCCTGCAGAGCCCCTCCCTCCAGGACCCGAGCATGCGGGCCACCCGTGCACCTCTGCCTGGCTTTTCCGTGCGGCCGGCTGCAGCCTCCGCGTCCCGGGCCTCTGCGCTGGCTGGCCCGAGGACCCCCCGGGCGGGCGGTGGGGTGGGCTGCGGCATCCTCACCGAGCTCCTGGGCAAGGGGGCAGGGAGTGACCAGGAGAAGGCCCACCACAGCGCGGGGTGCTGGCTCCGGGGGAAGCCACCCGCCTGGGCCAGGGCCAATCTGCTAAGCACCCTCCAGGCTGTGCCACCCTCCCCTCCCTCCGCCCTGTTTTCCTCAAGCAGCTGGACCCGCAGTCGGAGGGAGGAGTGTGTGATTATGGGGGGCCTTGGGCAGCACTAGAAACCTGTTCTGGCTGCTGGCAGATGTGTCAAGTAATATGGGGCTCGGGAGGCAGGGGTGGTTGTGGGGTGCACTGGTAAGGCAGCTCTCTTCTGTGTGCAGTGACCAGGAGTGCCCCACTGACCAGTGTTGTTCCTCGTCTTCCACTTGCCGTGGCTGCTGGGCTGGATTGAGGCGTGGCAGCTCAGGGTCTGATCTGGACCTGTGTCTAGCCCTGGGCTGACAGCAGCAGGCAGGTGGCCGTGCCTGGGCCCCTGAGATTGGCTGGTGCATGGCCATTGAGGGTGTCACTTGTGCTGGTGGAAGGAGTTGTGGGGTACCGCTGGGCCTGCTGCCCATTTCCCCAGTTGACATGGTGGTGTGACAAGAGTTGGGAGCCTTTCTCGGTCCTCAGGTGGCCAGGGCCTGCATCTCCCAGTCAGGCTGCGTGGTGGGTGCTGGCTTGGATGCTGTGTGTGGGTACTGGGCTTGTGCTGGGGGCGCGGCCACTGTCCAGAGTCCCAGGCACTCCAGCTGGAGCTGGTCTGTCTGCTGTGGCCACAGCCTCTGCTCAGCTCTGCTGGTCTGGTGCTCCCCCTGGGGTAGAGTGTGGATACCTACCTATGTAGTCCTGGAAGGGGCCCCAAGATCCCCGCCCCTCACAGGGCCTTCTTAAGGGGTAGGGTGGATCTCAGGGAACCTCCGTCCCTTTGTGGGCAGTGCGTGGTCCAGCCTGGGTGGTGTGGCAGCATTCCTGTTGTGGCTCCTGCATCTGCTCTGCCTGGGTCCCTCTCATCCAGCTGAGTCAACACCCCTTCTGGAGGCCTCCTCTCCCTGCTATAGGCTCCTCGACGCCTTGGACCTCCATACAGGGGCCCGTTACCTGGCAGGCAGGACCTGCACCCCAGGGACCCCATGGGCCCCTCCTTCAGCTCCCAGGCAGCAGCGCATGGGAGGGTTCTGGACATGGGCTGCTTTGGCATCTGACTGGGACGTGGCAGGTGAGGCAGTGTCTGTGGCAGCTGATGGGCTGCGCGGCCTGCAGATCCAAGTGGTAAGAGGCCCGCTGTTGGGGCCTGAGGACAGCAGCAAGACCCTGTGGTCAGCACCCTAGACCTCTCTGCTCACAGGACCTGGGTGTGCACCACGGTGGACAGGCTTACTGGCCCCTCGTGGGTGTGAGAGGACCGCACAACCTGTCGGACTATGTCAAGCCATCAGTGCTGAGATGGCTGCCCAAGGCTCCTCACGTTCAAGCCTGGGGAGACCCTGGTCATAAGCAGGCTGGGCACATGAGCCCCCACAGTGGTGGTGGCAGTCTCAGCTGTGGCCACCACACCTTGTCCCACCTGGACAGCCCTCACTGTGTCCTCCTTGAGGCCACCAGCTGAGGAGGGACAGCAATGATGCTGGTGCCCTGGGGGCGAGCCCGCACTGATTCCAAGTATCCAGGCTGGGAAACTGGTAGACTGGTAGATAGAAGAACAGGCTAGCCCGTGCTGTCCACTGAAGTCCCCCAGGGCCCAGCTTCTGGCTCAATAGTGGCACAAGTGTGGAGCAGCTGGGATGTGACCCAGGCAGTAGGTGTGAGCTGCCCTGTGGTGGACAGTGCACATGATCACCAGACCGCTGGGGGAGCTGTGTGTGGGCTGGAGTGACAGGTGTACGTGGAGGCCCCTGCCCCCGGTGAGGGCCCTGGATTCCATTCTGGTCTGGTTGCACTGCCTGGAAATGCCACAGGGCCAGGCTACAGCTGGGGGGACCCTACCGGGCAGTCCTGTCCTCACCTCTGTGGTGCACAGATGGCCAACAGCAGTGCGTCCCAGGACAGCATGGCCAACACTGCTCCCCGTGGACACTTCTGTGGACAGAGGAGGATGACCTTCCCGCTTCTCCCCTGTGGTGGACAAGCTGCAGCCTGTCCCAGCCTTGCCAGGATCAGCTCTGCTCGCCACCCAGCCAGCCCAGTGTGCCAGACTGGCCCTGGGCAGCACCTGCAGCCTGGACCCGGCCAGTTCATGCAGGCAGGGGGATGCTGGACCCCAAAGGAAGCATGAAGTGTGGTGGCCTTTCCAGAGCTTGCCCCCTGGCCTTCAGCCCGCAGGGCTCCTGCCTCTTCAGGCTCCCTGCCCTGCCCCAGCTTTTCTACCCCCAGCTGGGCTTCTGTCTGTTGATGTATCTGGTTCCTGTCCCTTGCCATGAGCTCCCTGTCTAAGTGAGCAGCCCCAGCAGGAGCCCAAGTTCTCACCCCTCCTGTTCCCGTTCTGGTGCAACATGGCCTCCTGCGTGTCCCAGCTCTTGGGACTCCTGCCAGAGTGATACTACACAGGGCTGAATTATAGATGGGCCAGTGTGCCCAATGGACATGTCCCTGCCTCAGCTGGGGGGCTGGGTCCACCCTGACTAGACAGCCAGTACCCCTGCTGGCTATCAGAAAGTCAGTCATTTTTAAGGAGGTCCCCAAGCCAGGGCCTCGAGAGAAAACCAGACTGCAAGCATTGTGTGAGCAGGCCAGCCGCCTTGAAGAGTGGAGATCTCTGGGTATAGCTGCCCTGGCTTGGTCCCTCCCCAGCAGCTGTCTGCACTTGCTGGTGCCCGGTGACCCAGAACTGGTTCCTGCTGGCCGGCAGGAGCCCTCCGGATGGCTGGCTGAGCCTGGCCGCAGTTCCATCTCCTTTTCCTTCTTCGCAGTGTACTAACGGTCACTTGATGTGCGCTGGCTGTTTTATCCACCTACTAGCAGATGCCCGGCTGAAGGAGGAGCAGGCCACCTGCCCCAACTGCCGCTGTGAGATCAGTAAGAGCCTCTGCTGCCGGAACCTGGCCGTGGAGAAAGCCGTGAGCGAGCTGCCCGCAGAGTGTGGCTTCTGCCTGCGCCAGTTTCCTCGCTCCCTCCTGGAGAGGCACCAGAAAGAGGAGTGCCAGGACAGGTGACCAGGAGGGCCGGGGAGTGCCAGAGAGCCAGCAAGGGTGACCAGGAGGGCTGGGGAGTGCCAGAGAGCCAGCAAGGGTGACCAGGAGGGCTGCAGGAGCCAGAATGAGTGACCGGCTGCGTGGACTGAGAATTGGGCTTGAGGGTCATCTGAGCAAATGCAACCCTTGCCATGGTTCCCATGGTTGTGGGCCTGGGGCAGCAAAGCCAACTCAGTAGCCCTCAGCCAGAGGGGCCAAGACCAAGCGGGGTCCCACACTGCCATGGCAGCCACTTAGGCTGAGCAGAGGTGCTAGCCCAGACCCTGCCAGCTCATCCTGACATCTGTGCATCTCCCCCATTGGAATGGAGTGAGGCTCACAGCTGAGTCTTCTCATGGGTGGGTAGAGGTCACCCTGGATGACAGCTGGATGTGGGTGCCGGCCCTGGGAAAGGCCCTGACTGCATGCCACCTCCCCCAGGGTGACACAGTGCAAGTACAAGCGCATCGGCTGCCCATGGCACGGTCCCTTCCACGAGCTGACCGTGCATGAGGCTGCATGCGCCCACCCCACCAAGACGGGCAGCGAGCTGATGGAGATCCTGGACGAGATGGACCAGAGCCACCGCAAGGAGATGCAGCTCTACAACAGCATCTTCAGCCTGCTCAGCTTCGAGAAGATCGGTTACACAGGTGAGGCCCCACACAGGTGTGGGGGCGGGCACTCTGGGCCAGCTGCTGTGCTGGGCCACCTCCTCCCAGAACAAAGAGCTTACAGTTGAGCAGGGAGAGGGACTGGGCAGGACCCCAGGGCTCGCCAGAGCCTCCCCACCCCTCCTGAGCGAGGCAGGCCATTCCATCTGCTCCCGAGGAGGTTGGTATTGGGCCTGGGAGCTGGAGGCAAGGTGAGCACTCAGTCCAACCTAGGTCCAGTGTCTGGGCAGTCAGTGCAGCAGCCACTCCTGTGGTAAGCCAGATGTTGAGGGAAAGCCCCATTGGAGTGGAGGGTGCCCAACTCCTGAGGTAGAGCTGCATGTGGCTGTCTGGTGGGCATATAACACCAGGCCCTCTAGACCTCATGGCTCCCAGGCCACTGCCACCACCTTTGACTGTGCCGGGAGACAGCGCCCAGGCCAGGACCTGGCACAGAGAACAGCAAGAAACACCTGCTGACCCTGGGACACTCGGGGAGACTGCGTCCCGCCACTGCTCAGTGCCAGGCTGGCCACGGGCAGCCAGTCCCACCACGCTGCTGACCTGCAGCGAGGCATGGGCCTGGGTGGGCCCCAAAGGCCAAGGCTGGGGTGGTAGCAGCCCTGGCCATCCTGCAGGATGTTATAGTGCCTACAGTCCACGCCAGGCCTTGGGGCTCTGGGAGGGCTGGAGCATGTGGCTGCTGTCAGGGGCCAGGCGGGAAGCCCCATGTGTGCAGGAAGGACTGGCTGCCGGGCAGCGAGCCCACACCTCCTCGGAGGGACTTGCCATCCTCGGCCGCGGGCAGCAGGAGAGGACTCTGCAGAAACAGCCTGCAGACCTGGCCCAAGCCCAAGGAGGCTGCTCCCCTGGTGGGGCTGCATGCCACACACCCGCCGCCCACCCACCTGCCCACCCGCCGGCTTTTCCGGCAGCTCTGTATCAGAACCAATAAAGTGCACTTGTTCTCGGAACCGCATTCTGTCTGTGTGTGTGCTTGCCCCGCCCCTGCGGGCCCAGGGCAGGGGAAGAAGGAGGCCCGTGTGCTCTCGCAGCCTCCAGCCCTCTTCCACTAACGTGTGTCCATTCTGTTTGTAGTTGTCGCCCCCACTTGGCCTGAGGGTGTTGCGTCCTGCTGGCCCACACTGACGGCTGGCCCTCCTGGCCCTGTCTGTCTCTGCAGAGGTCCAGTTCCGGCCGTACCGCACGGACGACTTCATCACACGCCTGTACTACGAGACGCCGCGGTTCACGGTGCTGAACCAGACGTGGGTGCTGAAGGCTCGCGTGAACGACTCGGAGCGCAACCCCAACCTTTCGTGCAGGCGTACACTGTCCTTCCAGCTGCTGCTCAAGAGCAAGGTCACGGCACCGCTGGAGTGCTCCTTCCTGCTGCTCAAGGGCCCCTACGACGACGTGCGTATCAGCCCCGTCATCTACCACTTTGTCTTCACCAACGAGAGCAATGAGACGGACTACGTGCCCCTGCCCATCATCGACTCGGTGGAGTGCAACAAGCTGCTGGCCGCCAAGAACATCAACCTGCGGCTCTTCCTCTTCCAGATCCAGAAGTAACAGCAGGTCGGCCGCAGGCGCTCCAGGACTCGGCCTTTTTTTTTTTTTTTGGCTTTTTTTTTTTTTTTTTTTTCTTTTTTTTAGGAGAAAGAGTGCGAAGGCAAGCACCAGCCTGGGCCGCCTGCATGTCTGCACAGCAGGAGTCCTCGCCCAGTGCCCTGCCTCGGAGGACAGCCAACTGCGGAGGACCCACCGGGCCTGGAGGACACGGCGTGTTTGATTGCATTAAAAAGGCAGCCTTGTTTCCTACTTGCTGTTTTGTTGGCGGGGAAAGCGAGGCAAGAGTGGATGGCAAGGACAACAGAACGCCCCCAGCCCCCATCCTTGCCACTGCACTTGTCTGCCCTGCCCTGCCCTGCCCCCAAGAGAGACTCAGAGACTGTCTGTCCTCCAACACTGTTGGGGGCGTCCCTGAGACTAAGCCCCCAGGGAAGTCGGAATGCAGGGTGAGATTCGGGGAGGGGAGGCACAGACTGTAGGGTCAGGACCTGCTGGGTCAGCCTCCAGGGCCCAGCACTCCAGAGTAGGGGTCCTGCCCTGGGGACCGTCCCACCTTCTGTGCAGTGGGCAGGGCCACTGCCTGGAAGGCTGGTCGGGGGCCACCTTTGCCCTTGACCCTTGCAGCTTCTAGGAGGGGCATAGCCCAGCCCACCATTGTCTAGATGTGACCGCTTGTTGCCGCAATACCAAAGAACCCATTTTCTCTGCCCTGCCAAGCCACCCAGGAGCCTGAGCCCTGCTTCCCTCCAGGGCCTGGCTCCCCTCGGCCCTGTGGGGCCTGAGCCAGGGGAAGGAGGCACTGTGGGCTGGAGTCTGCTCACTTCCTCGTGCAGGGTGGGCTGGGGCCCTTCTGCTCCAGGCCTACTGTGAGCTCCCAGTCAGAGTGAGGGGCCCAGGGCCACCTGCTGGTGGCCTTCTGCATACCCTTGGACTTCGGTACCGCCACGGGGCATTGCACTGTCTGCTCCCACGCCCACCCCACAGCAGAGGTGTGGCACCCTTGTGGACACGCAGGGCAGGAGTGGATGGGGGAGGGCATATGTGCACCCACTTTAGGAGTATGCAACATGCTGATTGATACCCAGGAAAGAGGTTCCTGGAGAGCTGCAGCTGAGGTAAAGCAGGAGCGGGGAGCCCCGGAGAGGGTACAGCTCTGCACAGATGAGCAGGCCCAGGACTGCCAAGGTGGGGCCGTAGGAAAGAGAGGCTGCGGAGCAAAGGGGTTGCCCACGGGCACATGGAAGGCAAGGGCAGCACCCTAGCGTGTGTGCCGGGGGTCTACCTGGAGCTGTGCACATGCGCTGAACCATCCAGCCTGGGAATTCTGGGTCCTTGGTCCCTGAGGCAGCTGCCTACAGACCTCTGCAGCAGCATCACCCTGGGCCTAGGTCACCCTGGGTTCTTGTTGCCAGGTGCCATCACCCCTGTCCCATGGGCCAGGCCACCCAAAGTGACATTTTCAGACAATAAAGTGGTTTTCTAAGGAGCGGAGCAGGAAGTGTGTGTCCCTCTGTTGGAGTTGGCGTCCCGTCATGGGCCCAGTATTTGCAGGTGTTTTCTGTGTCGGACTGTGGTAGAAGAGAATTAAACCACTGTCTCCTGTCCTTACCAGAAGGCAGCCCATCCTGCCCAGGCTGTGAAGGAAGGGGGACTCCTGGAGGCTGGGCCATGCCTGGGCCGTAGGACGGGGAGCACGTGAGCTTCCCAGCATTCCATTTTCCAGCCACTATACCCTGCTTCTCTCTGCTTCTGCCCCTGCTCCCCACAACCCCCTGGGCCCTTCCTGAGGCTGCCACCGCTCACCAGTCCTCCAGTGCCCACCTTGGTGGTGTGGCCATGCTTCTGTGGGGAACAGGTAGGTGATACGGGCCAGCATTCTCTTATTAAGACGGTTTATTTGTAAGGCCAAGATTGGGAGGGAGAGACAAAGAATGCTCTCTGTGGTTCGCTGCCCAAGGAGCCATGTTGAACCCAGGTACCAGGAGCTTGAGGTCTCCCACACGAGTGCAGAGGCCCAGGCACTTGAGCCATCCTCTGCTGCTTTTCAGCTGCATAAGCAGGGAGCTGGGTTGGAACTGACATGCGGCTGTGACATCCCAGTGTGGAGGGGAGCAGCTGCCAATGCCAGGCTTGTCCCACACCCAGGCCCAGCTGACAACCTAGATCTGATTTCCTTCCTCCCACGCCCAGGAACGGGCTTGGAGGTGCTAAGACCTGGATGGCCCAGCTGGGCCCTGTGCCAAGAGGCCGGCTCTTGCTGCCCTCAGTCTGGGCCTGGGCACCCTCCCTGTCCCATCCCTCACCCACAGGCCCTGTAGTCTGTCCGTCCCTGGCCTCTGCTGATCACTGCAGTGGGAAAGCTGCTCGTCTCCCATCCTGCAGAGCAGCCTCAGTGGACTCTGCACCAGCTGACCCCAGGGGCCTGGACGTGGGACTGACCTTCCTGTGGGAGCTGCTGTCCTGGGAGGAGGAGATTTTGGTGAAGACAGTGGAGGAACAATGCCCACATGCAGTGGGGGGCAAGTGCACCCCGAGAAGTGTGGTCTGCTCTCCTTCAGCACCAGCATCCCATAGAGGTGCTGGTCCGAGTCTCGGGCTGTTGCACTTCTGATCTAGCTCCTGTTTACCACCCGGGAAAGTAACGAGGATGATGCAAAGCCTTGGGACCCTGCACCCACATGGGAGACCCAAAAGAAACTCCTGGCTTCAACCTGGCCCAGACTTGACCACTGGGGCCATCTGGAGAGCGAACCAGTGGACGAAAGATCTCTTGCTGTCTGTCTGTAATTGTGTCTCAAACAAGACCTTCACTCCACGTGGAACTGCAGAACGGGTCATGTCCACTGAGCGTTCCAACAGCGGAGCTTGGGCTGGGGTCAGACAGCACTGCTCCCCGTCCCTCGCCTTGTGTGGGGTAGCAGGGTCAGCTGTGCCGGTTACAGTGACCCTAGAGTGGGCTGAAGGTCATCACTGGGCAGGCCAGCATCTGTACTGTGTATTTTAGGCTGGAACTTTTTGTTGCATCAAAAGGGGTGGGGGTGTGACGCACATGGGGGGCTACCTGCACTGCTCTCCCTGCAACAGGAAGCACACAATTGTTTTTTGTAATTTTTAAATCTTTTTTTTGTTTAATCAGAAAGGCAGATTCACAGAGAGAAGGAAAGAAAGATCCTCCATCGACTGGTTCACTCCCCCACAATGGCTGCAACAGCCAGAGCTGAGCCGATCTAAAGCCAGGAACCAGGAGTTTCGGGTCTGCTGCATGGGTGCAGGATCCCAAGGACTGCTTTCCCAGGCACATTAACAGGAGCTGGATGGGAAGTGGAGCGGCCGGGACTTGAACTGGCACCCACATGGGATGCTGGCACTTGGAAGTACAGGATTAGCCAGTTGAGCCAAAGCACCAAGCCAACACTGGGAATTCTAACATGTCTCTAGGTGTTTCTGGAGTGCAGCCAGGTGTGTCCTGGGCTGGCCCACTCAGCCCACAAACTTGACCCAGAGGGCCACGCCTTGGGCTGACCCAGAGGGCAGAGCATTGGGCTGACCCAGAGGGCCACGCCTTGGGCTGGCCCAGAGGGCACAGCGTTGGATTATAACACTGTTGTTTCCTCTTGTGGCTAGGATGGAACATTGCTTTTAAGGATTTATTTATTTACTAGTTCCCTGGAAAGCAGAGTTACATAGAGAGATAAGAAGAGAGATCGTGGTCACAATAGCCACAGTTGAGCTGATCTGAAGCCAGAAGCCTGGGCCTTCTAGGTCTCCCTCGTGGGCACAGGTGCCCAGACTTGGACCATACTTGCTGCTTTCCCAGGTACCATCAGCAGGGAGCTGGATATGAAGCGGAGCAGATGGGACTCAAGCTGGCGCCTGTAAGGGATCCTGGCATTGCAGTGGGCGGATTAGCCACTGAGTCATCACGCCCTACTTTAAAAGTGTGACTGCAGATGGTATGCAGCCACGAAGCCACGCCTGGACTGCAGACTCGCACCACGGGAGACGGCACGGGGTCCCTGTTCTTGCCCACATTTGGGGTGACCCAGCAGACGCGGTGGGGGATCGCTCTTGCTATCAGATAAACACAAACCCGACCCAGCGCACTTTAGTTTCCACAGGGCTCGGGTGCTGCGGGAAGGGTCCCAGCAGGAGGCCCCAAGGTTGGGACCGCACCCCCAGCCCCGCCAGCCGCCCTCCAAGGCAGCCACCTCGGCGTCGGGCCGATCCCAGAACGCTTGGAGCGGGCGGACTTCATTTCCCAGGACTCCGTGCGCCGTCCTTCCACGCCCCCGGGGGCGGCACCGGGGCGCGCGCCGCGCGGGAAGTCCGAGCCGGTGCGGCGGGGACGGCGGGCGCGGAGCATGAACCTGGAGCGCGAGCTCCGCCGTGAGTGCCGGGGGCCCGCGGCGCGGGGACGGGCGGGGGTCGCGGGCGGCGGCTCAACCCTGCGTTCCTCCCTCTCGGCAGAGCTGAGCAAGGCCCAGGCCAAGGCGCAGAGGAGCGGGCAGCTCCAGGAGGAGGCCGCCTGCTGCCACCAGCTGGGCGAGCTGCTGGCCGGCCATGGTGAGCGCGGGGCTGCGGGGCCGGGCTCGGCGAGCGCGGGGCGGCGGGGCTGGTCACGGGCAGCCGTGAACCCGTGACCCGCGCGCAGGCCGCTACGCCGAGGCTCTGGAGCAGCACCGGCGCGAGCTGCAGCTTCTGGAGGCCGCCGGCGACACCCTGGGCTGTGCTGTGGCGCACCGCAAGGTCGGGGAGCGCCTGGCTGAGCTGGAGGACTTCGAGGCCGCCCTGCAGGTGCGGAGGACGCGCGGGCCTCTGCAGGGAGGGTGGGGTCCGTATGGGTCCCACGTCGGGTAGCAGCTCCCGAGAGCTAAACTGGTGGCAAGAGTGGGATACCAGAAGCGTTTGGGGTGCACGGGGGCTCCCCGGCACAAGCAGCCCCAGGCCTGGGGCAAGTGGAGCCGGAACGGCCCAGCCTGCCCTGTGGGCGTCCCAGGTGCCTTGACACGTGCACAGCTATTCCTCCCGCACCAGCACCAGCACCGCTATCTGGAGCTGGCCACTGCCCTGTCCAACCACACGGAGCTGCAGCGGGCCTGGGCCACCATAGGGCGCACACACCTGGACATCTTCGACCACGGCCAGTCACGGGAGCCCTTGCTGCAGGCACAGGCCGCCTTCGAGAAGAGCCTGGCCATTGTGGACGAGAAGTTGGAGGGTACGTCCCACTGCGGTGTTCCCAGATCTGACCCCACGGGGAGGAGAGAGGAATGTGCCAAGGCAGCCAAGTGTGAAGGGGACGTCTTCCAGGGACCCTGACCCAGCGAGAGCTGAGCGAGATGAGGACCAGGCTCTACCTCAACCTGGGTCTCACCTTCGAGAGCCTGAAGCAGACCACGCTGTGCCATGACTACTTCAAGAAGAGCATCTTTCTTGCCGAGTGAGGAGGCCCCTGGCCACCCCGAGACCCCCAGGAAGGCTGGGCCTGTCCCCAACCTCCTACCCACCTCTCACCCCTGCCCCAGGCAGAACCACCTCTACGAAGACCTGTTCCGTGCTCGCTACAACCTGGGTGCCATCCACTGGCGTGAAGGGCACCACTCACAGGCCATGCGCTGCCTGGAGGGGGCCCGGGAGTGTGCACGTACCATGAAGCGGCGGTTTCTGGAGAGCGAGTGCTGTTTGCTCATCTCGCAGGTACCCCTCCCCAGCCAGGGCGGGCACCTCCTCAGGAACTCCTTCCTCAGCCATCGTGGTCGCTGCCCACACAGATACCACCAGCTGGGATGAGCACAGCCCTTCACGGGGATAGGCATGGCCTGGGCGCATGGCCTGGGCACTGGGCCCTGCCCAGAGCCTGCAGCCTTTCTGCTCTGGCCCCTCAGGTCCTCCAGGACCTGGGTGACTTCCTGGCAGCTAAGCGGGCGCTGAAGAAGGCCTTCAAGCTGGGCTCCCAGAAGCCCTCACAGGGGGCGGTAGTCCTCCGGAGCCTCAAGCATGGTGAGCCTGAGCAGCCGGGGCGGGGTACCTACAGTTGGGGTCCTCCCTTAGAGTGTCCAGCTCTGGGGCTATGCCCAGAAGCCCCCTCACAGACCTCTCCTGGCAGTGCTGGCAGTGGTCCGGTTACAGCAGCGGCTGGAGGAGGCCGAGGGCAGCAACCCTCAGGATGCCATGGCCATCTGTGAGCAGCTGGGTGACCTGTTCTCCAAGGCAGGCGACTTCCCCAAGGCAGCCCAGGCGTACCAGAAGCAGGTGCGTGGGCCCCAGCGAGGCAGGGCACAGGGGAGGCAGGCGGCTCCCACCTCACAGTGTTGGTTCCATAGCTACATCTAGCTGAGCTGCTGCAGCGACCAGGGCCTGAGCTGGCCGTCATCCATGTGTCGCTGGCCACCACGCTGGGAGACATGAAACAGTACCGCCAGGCAGAGCACCACTTCCAGGAGGAGCTGAGGCTGCGGAACGGCAATGCCCTGGAGGTGAGCCCACCCCTCCGCTCCCCCAGGGCTCAGGCGCACACAGGCTCCCCTGGGAGATGGGTGGCCTCCAGCAGGTGGGAGGTGGGCACAGAGCTGAGCCCATGGGGAGGCCAGTCCAGGGCCACAGGCAGTGGACACGGAGAGGGGATCTGCTGACGGATCCTTCCTTCCCCAGGAGGCTGAGACCTGGCTAAACATCGCACTGTCCCGTGAGGAGGCTGGAGATCCCTACGAGGTGCTGGCCCCGTGCTTTCAGAAGGCCCTAGGCTGTGCCCAGGAGGCCCAGCAGCCACAGCTGCAGGTGCGGGGCCCATGCTGTGCCCAATCACACCGGGTCCTACAGTACGCTCTCACTTGATCTGCACCCCATGACCTGGCCCCAAGAAACATCCCTACCCTACGCCCCTGAGGATGTCCCCCTGACCCTGCTCTGCCCCCAGAGGCGTGTGCTGCGGCTTCTCCATGCAGTACAGTTGACGCTGCAGCCCCAGGAGGCCCATGCCACTGAGCTCAGACTGCAGGAGCTGGGTGTGGCTGAAGAGGAGGAGGAGGAAGAGGAGGAGGAGGAGGAGGAGGCAGCGGCCAGCAGAGCCTTGGAGGACAGTGAGCCAGATCTCTCCGAGAGTGGTGAGAGCTGCCATGCCACTTACCTATGCTCTCCCCATGGGCCTGCCTGTGAGCGGGTGCTGTGCCCAGGAGCCTGTCCTGGCCATGACCGTTGCTTCTAGGGGACAGAGCCATACATGGGTGCCCAGGCTGGGGCTTAGGGCTGCATGTCGGGTGGGGGGGCTGTCTGGGTGCCAGCAGGCACATCAGAGGGCCTGGCTTTCCTGTGCAGGAGCCCAGCACAGCCACTGGGTCCTCCCAAACCAGATGGTCGGTTGCATGGGTAGAAGGTGGGACTGCCCAGCAGCAGCCAAAAACAGAACTGGGGCCATGGGCTACTGGCTGCTTTCCTGCTGAGAGGTGATTGGTGGGAGGAGAGGAAGGCAGAGTGAGGGCTGAGGCTGTGCCAGGGCCTCCCTGGTGAGGGGCAGTGGGCTGGCTGGGCTGTAGAGAGAGAGAGACAGGCTGGGCGTGGGCAAGCTACACATCCGGGACTCCCACCCCAACGTGTGCTGTGCCTGGCTGCTGGGAGACTGGCGGGAGCTTCTCACCCTGCACTGGCTAACCTGGGGCTGTGGGTTGGGCTCTGTTCCAGAGGACGATGTGGACAGCCGGTCCCAGCAGCCGGAGGATGAGGAGCTGCGGGGCTGTCTGGGCCGCCGGAAAGTGGACAAGGTGCATAAGCCCCTCCCCTCGGCCCAGCTTCTTCATGCCCCTCCCCTCGGCCCAGCAGCCCTGCCCCTTATACTTCTGCCCGCCTTCCGGGCTGTGCCCACAGTGGAATCGGCGCAATGACATGGGTGAGACCCTGCTGCACCGAGCCTGCATCGAAGGCCAACTGCGCCGCGTCCAGTACCTCGTGAAACAGGTGGGCTGCTGCCTGAGGCAGACCGGGCTGGGCCAGGCTCTCTCTGCCTCGGCCTGCCCCTCCTCAGGACCCGGCACCATGTCCATGGCGGTCAGCAAGGCCGTGCCTGCCTCTGCCACACATGTTGTCCTTCCTTGGGGGGCTGGGCAGCCTGCAGTGGTCGGGGGGATCCTAGGGCGGGCTGTAGGACCAGTGGAGGGGGCTGGGCAGCCTGCAGTGGTCGGGGGGATCCTAGGGCGGGCTGTAGGACCAGTGGAGGGGGCTGGGCAGCCTGCAGTGGTCGGGGGGGATCCTAGGGCGGGCTGTAGGACCAGTTGAGGGGGCTGGGCAGCCTGCAGTGGTCGGGGGGGATCCTAGGGCGGGCTGTAGGACCAGTGGAGGGGGCTGGGCAGCCTGCAGTGGTCGGGGGGGATCCTAGGGCGGGCTGTAGGACCAGTGGAGGGGGCTGGGCAGCCTGCAGTGGTCGGGGGGGATCCTAGGGTGGGCTGTAGGACCAGTGGTGGGACTGGGTTCTAGGACCAGTGGTGTGGGGCTAGACTGGGCTGTTCTCTGTCCTTGGTCCTAGGGCCACCCTGTGAACCCTCGGGACTATTGTGGCTGGACTCCACTGCATGAGGCCTGCAACTACGGGCACCTGGGTGAGCACGGGCAGGCCACTCCCGTGGGTGGACAGGGATCAGAAGATGTCGCGGGAGCCCAACTTCCACCCCAATCCACTCCCAGAGATCGTCCGTTTCCTGCTGGACCATGGAGCCGCAGTGGACGACCCGGGTGGCCAGGGCTGCGAGGGCATCACCCCCCTGCATGACGCCCTCAATTGTGGCCACTTCGAGGTGGCTGCGCTGCTCATTGAGCAGGGGGCATCTGTCACCCTACGGACCCGGAAGGTGAGCTGGGCAGGGTTGGGGCAGGAGGCCAGGGGGCTGCTGTGCCCTTGCTAACCCCTGCGCCCCACAGGGTCACAGCCCCCTGGAAACCCTACAGCAGTGGGTGAAGCTGTACTGCCGGGAGCTGGACTTGGAGACCCGACAGAAGGCCGCGGCCACAGAGAGGCTGTTACAGGCCACTGCAGCGGGCCGAGGCAAGCAGGGCTGCCCTTGCCCTGGGGCTGGGGGCCGGGCCAGGGACGAGGCGCCCCTCTCATGGCCAACTCTCTCCCCCAGCTGCCACGCAGGAGGAGCCCATAAACTCTCTGTTCGACCCTGAGATGTCTCCTCCCTCCAGCCCCCTCCCAGAGTCACCCTCTGGGACCCCTGCTCCTTCAGAGGCCTCCCAGGCCTGTACTGGAGGCTCTCCTAGGCGGGACGTGCCAATGGCTGCCAGACCTCGGAGGCACCGGGCCAGGATGGTCAGCAATAGCAGCTCAGAGGACGAGGACGATTCAGGCCGCCCCTGGCCATCGCAGAAGAGACCTCGGCACTCTGCCTCTGAGGCGGCTGCGGCAGGGGCCAGCCGGGCAGCATATCAGGCAGCCATGCGCGGTGTGGGCAGCGCCCAGAGTCGCCTGGGGTCTGGCCCTCGGTGTCTGGGCAAAGTTCCTCCTTCCCGAGCGGCCCTCATTCCCGAGGACGAGTACCTGGCCGGACACTGGCTGGAGATGGACACACCCCAAGGCCACAGCCGGCAGAGCAGCCGCCCACCCCCTTGGGCCCAGAGCAGTGGGGACAGCAGGTCTGGTGCCCTGGGGGAACAGCACCCCACTCGGTCCCAGACCCAGCAGAGCCACCCGGCGCAGCCCACGGGTCGGGGTGGCCCTGTGGATGCAGGAGCCGGCAGCCTGACTGCTGACCCTGCGGGGCGGGGAACCCTGCCGAAAGGCCAGCCCTCGGTGAGTGCAGGACACGGGCTCAGCTGGGGTATCCCCTGTGGGGGCTGGGACCTCTATCTTTCCTGAGTGACTGTCCCCTGCTCGCCTTAGGGTCCAGTGCCACCCCCTCCTCTCCGGGTCCGAGTTCGAGTCCAGGATAATGTCTTTCTCATTCCTGTGCCGCACAGGTGAGGCCTGCCCTGACAGAGTGGCCAGTGGTACCTGCGCAGGGTGTGCAACAAGGGTTCCTGATCCATGTGCCCACTGTGTGCCAGTGATGGCCTGGGGTTGAAGGGCCTTGCACACACCCAAGCAGGTGTCCTCTGAGTAGGCTGAGGAGGCCCTGTTGTCCCCGGGGTAATGGCTGAGTGAGGGAGCTGTTGGGCCCTGTGCTGACTGTCCTGGGCTCACCGTGTCCTGTGTTCTGCAGCAGTGAGGCCCCTCTGGTGGCCTGGCTGGCTGAACAGGCTGCCCAGCGCTACTACCAGACCTGTGGGCTGCTGCCCAGGCTAACCCTGCAGAAGGAGGGGGCCCTGCTGGACCCCCAAGACCCCATCCCTGATGTGCTGCAAAGCAATGATGAGGTAGGCAGTGGGCACCACACCTGCGCAGAAGGCACGTCCACGCCGACCTGGGCGAAGCTCACCCATGGTGTTTTGCAGGTGTTGGCTGAAGTAAGCTCCTGGGACCTGCCCCCGCTGGCTGACCGCTACCGTAGGGCTTGCCAGAGCCTGGGACAAGGTGAGGGCCCAGGGCCGGACTGGGATCTACAGCCCATTGGGCTACGGGCTCCCCTCCCCAAACCTGTGCTATCTTGTGTGGGGTGAGCCTGGGGGATGGTGGGAGGAGGGGGCTGGCAGAGGGCAGGCTCGGGTCCCACTAAGCATGTGTGTGTCCGTCTCCACGCAGAAGAGCACCCACAGGTGCTGCAGGCTGCGGAGTGCCAGGATGCCAGCCCCTCCTTCAGTACCCACTGCCTGGCCCTGCGCCCAGCTCAGCTCACGCCCCTACTCCGGGCCCTCAAATTGCACACTGCACTCCGGGAGCTACACCTAGCGGGGAACCGGCTGGGGGATGGCTGCGCCGCGGAGCTGTTGGCCACCTTGGCCACAATGCCCAGCTTGGGCCTTCTTGACCTGTCCTCCAACCACCTGGGTCCTGAAGGTCTGCGCCACCTGGCCATGGGCCTCCCGGGCCAGGCTGTGCTGCAGGTAAAGGCCAGTGTGGCACCTCCGCGGGGACAGGCCGAGGGAGGCCCGCCTCCAGGACTGCAGGAGTACCCTCCTTTCTTCTGCAGAGCTTGGAGGAGCTGGACTTGAGCATGAACCCCTTGGGGGACAGCTGTGGTCAGGCGCTGGCCCTTCTCCTGCAGGCCTGCCCCTCGCTCCACACCCTGCGCCTGCAGGCCTGTGGCTTTGGCCCTGGTTTCCTTCTGAGCCCTCAGGAAGCCCTCGCAAGCGCTCTGCGAGGTGAGCAGACCACAAGTCCAGCCCATGGCCCAGCGTTGGGCCTTGCTCCTCGCACCTGGCAGGAGAATGCTGGCCTTCCCTAGGGGGTGGGACATGTCTGCCTGCCGAGTGCCAGGAGTCTCAGAACAAGGGTCGCCAGGGTTCTTTGGGGATACAGCCATCAGGTCCCCCAGCCTCCTTGTGCACTTGAAGGGGTGCTGAGGGCTCAGGCCCTGACAGGCTCTGGCCCTGTGCAGGTGCAGCACGCCTGCAGACCCTGTCCCTGTCCTTCAATGCCTTGGGCACCGCCGCCCTCACCAGGCTCCTGCAGAACCTGCCAGCCCATGCCCTCCTGCGCCTGGAGCTTGGCTCTGTCATAGCCAGCAAGACTGACCTGGGCCTCGTGGAGCCTGTGGTTGGGTACCTGACCAAGGTATGGGGAGGGTTGGAGCTGCTGAGGGTCTCGGCTCCCCAGATGAGAGGGGCTCCCATGCACAGGGTGGGCAGGGTCCCAGCATAGCTGAGAGCATTCAGTGGCTTCGCCCATGGGGAAGCACCACACAGGCCCAGAAGGTTCTGGCTTGCACGGCCTCTGGGTGCTTCTGGATGTGGGGCCTCTGTCAGGAGGCCGGGAGGGTGGGCTTCCACTCAGCCAAGCCCTCTTGGTCCTCTGTGTCCAGGAACGCTGTGTGCTGACCCACCTTACACTGTCTGCAAACCACCTGGGCGACCAAGCTGTGCGAGACCTGAGCAGGTGCTTCCCCACCTCTGTTCCCACCACCTTCCCCCACCTGACCCTCTTGGGAACCTCGGGAGATGCCAAGTGCCTGTGCCAGCCAGGTAGCTAATGTATGCTTCTCTGCGTGCCGGCCCAGGTGCCTTCCTCTGTGCCCATCACTTGTCTCCCTCGACCTGTCTGCCAACCCTGCCATCAGCCGTGCCAGCCTGCAGGAGCTCCTGTGTGTCCTGCGGGAACGGCGGCAGGGACTCAGCTTCCTGGGACTGGCAGGTATGGAGGGCAGAGAAGGGGGTGGGGGACGCCCAAGGCTCTGCCACCACCAGACTGCCTGGCTGCCCACCTGGCCATGCCCACCACTAGACTGCCTGGCTGCCCACCTGGCCGTGCCCTGCAAGGGGGAGGCCCTGGGCCACAGGGCAGGCTGGGCGCCAGGAGCGATCCATGTGTCCAGGCCCAGTGTATCCTCGCCTGGACTGAGGCTACCCTCTGCCCACAGGCTGCGCCGTGCACAGCCCCCTGGGCGCCAGCCTGTGGGACTCCGTGGGCACTCAGCTGCAGGAGCTGCGCCTGTGCAGCAGAGGCCTGGGTGCCGACGACCGCGAGGCCCTGCTCCGCCTGCAGACCGGGCCCGGCGCGCTGCTCCGCGGCCACAAGCTCTTCCTCCGGCGCCTCTGACCCTGCCTGCCCCCTCGGACCCCCAATAAACGCAGCAGCCGCTCCCGGTGCCTGGTTCCCTGACTGCTGACGGCGGGGGCGGGGCCAAGTGCGGGGGCGGGACATGGAGGGTGGGGCGGGGCCAATGGCAGAGGGCGGGACAGGAGGAGGATCCGCGCAGGGACGGGGCCAATGGCAAGGGCGGAAACCAATGGCCGCTCAGCGGGCGGGGCAGCGCGCAGGCACGCCACGGAGTGCCGAGTCATCGCTCTGTGGGCGGGGAGTGCCGAGAGCCCGATTGCAGCGCCCCGCCCGGCGCCATCTCCGGGACGCGCGGATCCCGCCCAGGTACTCGGGCCGGGAGGGGCCCTGGCGACCCCGGGACCGCTGGGCCGGGAGGGACGCTGGCGACTTGCAGGCGAGGCGACCCCAGGACCGAGCCGTCTCCGAGCGGGCACCAAGCGGCCGTCCTTAGTCCCTTTGTGCCCTCGCCCCCTCCCCGTCCTAGCCCTTCCTCTTTGGGACCCCCGGCCCCCTGCGCCCCGAGTGCATCCCAGGTGCGTCCCGGGGGTCCTTCTGAGCTGCTGCAGGCTGTGCCCCCAGGTCTCTGTCGCCCCGTCCCCGGTCCTAACCCCCTTCCTCCCTGGGCCTCCCGGGCCCTGCGCCCCAGGTGTGTCCTGGGGATCCTGGGGGTCCTTCTGAGCTGCCGCAGGCTGTGCCCCCAGGTCTCCGCGCGGTGGCCACCACGATCTGCAGCATGTTCCACGGGGTCCCCTCCACGCCAGGCCTGGGCGGTGAGTGTGGGGTCTGGCTGCAGAGGCCGGGGGAGGGCTGCTGGACACTTGGCCTCGGGGCGCTCAGACGCCCGTCCTGGTGGGCTCGGCTATGGCGGCCAGGTCATCGATGGGTGTCCCTGGTGTCCCACCGGGTGCAAGCTGGGGAGGCTCAGGGCCTGCCTAGGGGTCAGCCTGCCTGTCTTGTCCTGTTGCAGCGCCTGGGAACAAGCCAGAGCTCTACGAGGTGAGTAGGGGACGTCCCCTGGGACCCTAACCTGGCCAGTCATGCCACGGTGGTCTGACTGCAATAGCTGGCTGTGCGTGCCCCTGTGGCCTGGTGGCAATGTCAACCACACACCTGCCTGCTCTTCTGACAGGAAGTGAAGCTGTACAAGAATGCCCGGGAACGGGAGAAGTGAGTGGATGTCCCAGCGTTCCCTGGGCCCGTTTGCACCTGTCCCTCATGGAGACCTGGGGTCCTGGGGCCAGGGTGGGGAGAAGGCCGGCCTGCGCTGTGCTGTGGCTGCCCACGGGAGGGCCTGGTCCCTGGGCTCTGGAGGCCTCCACATCCAGCCTCGCGCTGCAGGCTGACAGATGCCCCCCTCAGGTACGACAACATGGCGGAGCTATTTGCCGTGGTGAAGACTATGCAGGCCCTGGAGAAAGCCTACATCAAGGACTGTGTCACCCCCAACGAGTGAGTCCCTGGGCCGTCTTGGTGCTCAGGTGGGACCCCCATGAGTGCTCAGCCTACTCCTGCACACACATATACACACCCCTGCCCCTACACACACACACCCCCCTACATACACACACCTACCCCTACGCACACACACCCACCCCTAACCCTACACACACACCTACCCCTACAGACACACACCCCTGCTCCTAACCCTACACCACACACCTGCCCCTACCCCTAAACACACATACACAGCTGTCCCTACACACATATCCCTGCTCCTACACACACACACAGAGATGGGGCAACTGGTTGTGAGTAGGGAGATGGCCCACCCCACACTGGCCGTGCAAGAGGACAGCTGCTGTCATTTCCTCAGGTACACAGCTGCCTGCTCCCGGCTCCTGGTCCAGTACAAAGCTGCCTTCCGGCAGGTCCAGGGCTCAGAAATCAGCTCCATTGATGAATTCTGCCGCAAGTTCCGTGTGAGTGAGTGGGCCCCCCCCGCCATGGGTGGGCACGGGTGTGGGGTGAGGCCCAGCACCCATGCCAGCATTCCCCCCAGCTGGACTGCCCTCTGGCCATGGAACGGATCAAGGAGGACAGGCCCATCACCATCAAGGATGACAAAGGCAACCTGAACCGCTGCATTGCTGATGTCGTGTCGGTACGCCCCTGGCCGCGTGTGCCGTGGGGGGGTCATTCCCGGGCAGGCTAGTGAGCCACTGTGGTCTCCCTGACCACGCGGCCCTTGGCGCCTCCTCTTCCCTAGCTCTTCATCACGGTCATGGACAAGCTGCGCCTGGAGATCCGTGCCATGGATGAGGTACAAGGGCTGGGCAAGAGGACGGTGGCAGGGAGGGGGCCTGGGGGGTCAGGGACACACTGCCACATCCCCCACAGATCCAGCCTGACCTGCGGGAGCTCATGGAAACCATGCACCGCATGAGCCACCTGCCTGCTGACTTTGAGGGTCGTCAGACGGTCAGCCAGTGGTAAGTGCCCTCCTGGCTGGGCGTCCTGGCCCCCAGCCCCTGCCCCTCCCAGCCCGGCCCAGCCCAGCCAGGTCCAGCCCCCAGCTCCCAGCCTGGCCCAGCCCAGCCAGGTCCAGCCCCCAGCTCCCAGCCTGGCCCAGCTCAGCCCCCTGCCCACCATGCGGCTCTGCCCGGCTAGGCTGCAGACCCTCAGTGGCATGTCAGCATCCGATGAGCTGGACGACTCCCAGGTGCGCCAGATGCTCTTTGATCTGGAATCGGCCTACAATGCCTTCAACCGTTTCCTGCACTCCTGAATACCATGTGGCCCTTGTGCCCTGTGTGGGCCCTGGACTGAGTGTGTGTCAGGAACACAGAGCCCTGTCTCCCAATAAAGATGCTATTCCTCCCACCGTGGATGGCTCATTCCTCAGCCTGCTGCGCGTGCTGTCTGCGCTCCCCACCTGGACCAGCTGTGGTCTGACGCAGCCCCCCAGCCCCCCACACCAGAGTTCTGGACACACCACTGCCCTCCCCAGCTTGTGCTGTCTGTTGACTCATCTGCTCTGCCTGTTCTGGCAGGTGCCGCACCCCCACCAGGGCTCTTCTGGGGAAACAGCTCTCCAGGGGCTCCTTGGTTCACAGCGCTTGCTGTGCCTCAGAGAACAGGGATACGGGGGCGGGGGGACGCCAGGCATTGGAGGATGCCAGGCCTTGGGGGGCGGCGGGTACAGGGGGACGGCGGGTGCAGGGGGAAGCCAGGCCTTGGGGGACCCCAGACCTCTACAGACACTACCAGGTCCATGCATTAGGGGCAGGGGGCGCATCAAGCAGAGCTGCCAGCACAGCTCTTGTGGCAGCGTGTAGCCTAACTGGAAGCTAGGTGCTGTGGTGGGCGCTATGAGCCGAGAGCTGGCCACGTAGCTAGGGGAGGGAGCCCAACAGCAGAGGCCAGGGGAGACAAGAGTGCTCCCAGGGGTCCCGGTGGGCTCGGGGTGCCTGTTCACAGTCTTCCATTCAATGCCGCCCCTCCCCGGCCCTGGCAGCCACTTCCTGTCAGAGTGGATTTAACAGCTGTAGGAACCCCACACAAACTGCCCAATCCGGATTTGTCCTTTTTTGGTAAAGGTTTAGTTATCTGATAAGGCAGTGTTACAGAGCCGGACCACCCACTGGCTCATTCCCCATGTGACTCCCAGGCTGAAGGCAGCCACTGCTCCACCAGGGTCCAGGGCCCAGGCACCTGTCTGCTGTGTGGAGGCTGGGGACCTGGGGACCCTGCACTAGGAAGGAGGCTTGACAGCTCTGCCCCTTGACCCAGAGCCTGACAGCTGGGGACAGGCAGGTCAAGGCTAAGACCTTTGCTCACAAGTTAATAGGACTCCAGCCTTGTGGCCCACAGTAGCCAGTTGAGTAGACCACACGGCATCTGGGGCTGTGTGGCCCCAGGCAGGTGCCTTGAAGTTCACCTGCTAACAGTGGGCTCTCCAGCCGCTCCCCCAAGATCCCACCAGGATTCGGGTTGAATGCCACACTGGGGTCTCCCCAGCCAGGGGGGCCCAGACTTTGACACGCGTGGATGGGGCACTGGGGAGAGGCATGTGACCTGGAGAGGGGACAGAGTCCTTCAGCAACACACCCAGCCACACCCCAAGGGCTTGGCTCGACCCAGAGGGAGAGGTCAGCCTTCTCTTGAGCCAGACCCCCGCCTCCCCCAGAGGCCACCTGGCTGTGATAGCTGCCAAGTCAAAGGTCAGGGAGCTGCAGCCTCATCCTGACCCAGGTGCCCAACCAGAAGCCAGCCAGGGTCCCAACTTCCCAATCGTTTCCTCACACTGGGGGAGCATGACTCAGCAACAGGCCCTGTAGGTCTCCTGGGACCCCAGCTGCAGTGCGGCTGGAAGGGCCCAAGCTGAGGCAGCTCTGCACACCTGTCCCAGGACCCTGGCTTGACCCTAGGCCCTGCCCCCACACAGCAGAGTGGTCCCACCAACACCCTCCGGGCGCGGTGGTGGATGCCAACCCCCACCCAAGGGGAAGAGGCCAGTCCTGAGCCCCCAGAGGCAGGGCTGTCTGGGAAGACCTGCCCCTGGACTGGCTAATCCAGGCACCTGCAGCAGCCAATCACAAGGCCCAGCCTGAATACCTGGGAGAGGTCTTGGGCTCCTCCTTGACCAACCCCAGTCTGGCCCCAGGCAGCCCCAGTGACCCGGCTCCCACAGCCTCCATGGAGTTCCCGGCCAGGCTCCGGCTGGGGCTGCTGCTGGCCCTGCTGGCCCTGCTGGCGGTGGCGAAGGTGGCGGAGGCAGTGGCAGCAGCCCCGCAGCACCCCAGGCTGCTGAGCCTGCTGGCCTCGGGCCGCGGCACTCTGGACCACGAGGCGCTGGGCAGCTTGTTAAATACGCTGGCGGCCCGTGTGCACTGCACTGGCGGGCCGTGTGGAAAGGTGAGCCCCACCCGACGGGCCCCCAGCCCCAGCCCTTTCCCGTCTGCTTGCTCCACCCTGCCTGTGTGCCGGCTGCAAAGGCCCCCGGGGCAAACTCCAGTAGGCGGGCCTGTCCTGGCCCTCCCCAAGCTGGACCCTGGCTCCTGGAGAAAGCTAACAATGGAGAGTCCTACCAGGGACCCCAGAGTGACACAGCAAGCAGGCCAGGAGCTGGGGAAGGCCTTGGGGGTGGACTGCAGCGGGGACCAGCGGACTCCGGTGGGACTGGTGTCTGGACCAGGCTCTACCCACCTGCCTCTGCCCACAGTGCCTAGCCGTGGAGCATGCCCTGGCCCTGGGCAAGCCGGAGGCCCTGGTGCCGGGCCTGGAGTCTGCACACATTGCCCGCCTCAGTGCAGCAGCCGTCCTCTATCTCGGGGACCCGGAAGGCACCTGTGAGGACATCCAGGCTGGCCGCTGGGCCTCCCGTGCCGACAGCCTCCTGGCCCAGCTGCAGGACCCCCAGGCCCTGACCCTGGGGCTGAGCCAGCTGCTGCAAAGGATCGGGGACCCCACTGGCCACCAGGCCACGGAGAAGGAGGTCAGGGCACTGGGTGGTGCGGGGAGGGGGTGCTGGGCCCAGCCATGGTGGCAGAAAGTGTGGGGGAAACACTGGAGAAGGGGCTGCAGGCTGGGATCCCCCAGAGGCCAGGGAGGGGCTGCTGCGAGGTGGGTCATCTCTGGGGTTCCGGGGTGCTAGGCTTTCTCCTCCCCCAGGACTGCACCAGCGTCCGTCAACTGCTGGATGAGGCCGGGGGTGCGGGGGTCCCTGGCAACCCTGGCGGGGCCCTGGCTGCCCTGCTGGACCACGTCAGGAGCGGCTCCTGCTTTCGAATCCTGCCGAGCCCCCAGTACTTTGTCGACTTCGTGTTCCGGCAGCATACCACTGAGGCCCCCAACATCACACTGACTGGTGAGGCTGGCGGGACCCCGGGCCAGGGTGGAGGGGGCGGGTGGGAGGACGCTCCCTGGGTCCCCCAGCCGTGTTGACCTCCGACCCCAACCCTGGCCAGAGCTGGAAGCTCTGATGCAGCAGCTTGGGGTGGGTGCCATGGCCCACGACGACCATGAGGACCACAGGAGTCTGGGCAGGGCGGTCGGCCAGCAGGACCCCACGGCTGTCAACGGCAGTTCCTCTGAGTGGGACACGGTGAGCGGCCCGGGGTGCTCCGGGGAGTGGACGGGAGCCCACAGGGCTGCTGAGGCCCTGACCGCACCCCACCTCGGTTGCCCCAGGTCTGCCTGAGCCCCAGCGAGCTGATGGCGGTGTATGGCCTGTCGGAACAGGAAGGCGTGAGCCCAGAGGCCTGGGCCCTGCTCAGCCCTGCCCTGCTACAGCAGCAGCTGAGCGGAGCCTGCAGCCCCCAGGCCGAAGCCCCCGCACAGGAGCAGCTCAGCCAGGCCGAGAGTAAGTGCCCAAGGCAGGAGGGGCAGGGCTGCGGCCAGCGGGGGTGGGCAGGCGGGGCAGGGCTCGGCCCACTCACGCAGCCCTGCCCCTCAGAGTACCTCTACGGCTCCCTGGCCACCCTGCTCATCTGCCTGTGCGCCGTCTTCGGCCTGCTGCTGCTGACCTGCGCACGCTGCAGTGCCGTCACCCACTACGTACTGCAGGCCTTCCTGGGCATGGCCGTGGGTGCCCTCACAGGCGACGCGTTCCTGCATCTGACGCCCAAGGTGGGCCCTGTCTCCCCCCGCCCCGGACGCACCCCAGCCCCCACTCCTCCGCGCACGGCCGACCCCCAGCACCTCCTCCTCTGCAGGTACTGGGCCTGCACAGCCACGGGGACCAGGACCACTCGCACAGCCACGCACAGGCCGCAGACCTGCAGCCCACCTGGCGCCTCCTGGTGGTGCTCGGCGGCTTCTACGCCTTCTTCCTGTTTGAGAACCTCTTCAACCTCCTGCTGCCCAAGGACTCCGAGGTCAGGCCGGGCCAAGAATCGGTGGCAGGTGGGCAGGTGGGGGTGGTCCGCAGGACCTGAGCAGCTGTCCCCACAGGACGCAGGAAAGGATGGGGCCTGCGGCCACAGCCACGGAGGCCACAGCCACGGCATGACCCTGCAGCTGGCCGCTAGCGAGCGCAGGCAGCCCAAGCAGCCGCACGAGGGCTCCCGAGCTGACCTCGTGAGTGGGACCCTGCTGACCACCCCCCAGCACCACATGGAGGGAGGGCTCCCGGTCACGGACCCCTGCCGGAGCCCTCAGCCATTCTCTTCCCAGGTGGTAGAGGAGAGCCCTGAGCTGCTGAGCCCGGAGCCACGGAGGCCAAGCCCAGGTGAGCCTCCCCGCCGCCCACACACGCCCCCTCGGGAGGCCGGGCATGGAGGGCCCATCAGTGAGGGTGTGGGCTGGGACCCACACTGGCCGTGCCCGGCCCCTCGGGAGGCTGGAGAGGCTGGGGAGGCCGGGTATGGAGGGCCCATCAGTGGGGTGTGGGCTGGGACCCACACTGGCTGTGCCTGCAGAGCTGAGACTGCTGCCTTACCTGATCACGCTGGGCGATGCCGTACACAACTTCGCTGATGGGCTGGCTGTGGGCGCCGCCTTCGCATCCTCCTGGAAGACTGGACTGGCCACCTCGCTGGCCGTGTTCTGCCACGAGCTGCCCCACGAGCTGGGTGAGCACGGGGCGGGGGCCTCACCTCCGTGGACGGCATCTGCTCGGGGTGGGGCTCTCGCCCTGACCACACCTTCCCACAGGTGACTTTGCGGCCTTGCTACACGCGGGGCTCACCGTGCGACGTGCATTGCTGCTAAACCTGGCCTCGGCAGTCACGGCCTTCGTGGGACTGTACGTGGCCCTTGCAGTCGGAGTGGGCGAGGAGGGCGAGATCTGGATCCTAGCAGTAGCCATGGGCCTGTTCCTCTACGTGGCTCTCTGTGACATGGTCAGGGCCACGGCGGTCAGCAGGGAGGGGGCTACCCCTGGCATGGGCCCTGAGCTGGCGACTGAGTTGGTCCCCACTCCTCCCCAGCTCCCAGCCATGCTGAACGTTAAGGACCAAAGGCCCTGGCTTGTCTTCCTGCTGCACAACGTGGGCCTGCTGGGCGGCTGGACCGTCCTGTTGCTGCTGTCGCTCTATGAGGAAGACATAACCTTGTGAGCCTCCACCTGCAGGCCCTCCCTCCCCATGCCCCCACCCCACAACCCCCACCTGTCTGGCCCCCCTCCCTGCTGAAGCCTTCCCCCATCCCTCTTTGCCCCAGTCCAGTGCCCTGTCCCACCCCCAACTCCTGCCGCAATAAAGAAGTTCTTGTCCCGAGAGCATATTGTCTCAGCCTAACACCGAGACCTCAGGATGGGTGATGCCCACAGGCCCAGCACTGGGGGCCCTTGGGCCTATGTGGAATTGAGAGTAGAGCCCCGCAGTCTGGGTGGGGGTGTGGGGGAGGTCCTGAGGCCGGGGTGGGGGTGCGGGAGAGGCCCTGAGGCCAGGATGGGGGTGTGGTGGAGGCCCTGCGGCCTGCATGGGTGTGCGGGGAAGGCCTGGCGGCCTTGTGGGGGTGCAGGGGAGGCCCTGTGGCTTGCCACAATCCAGCGTCACTCTCACGGTTCAGGAGGCTGAGGTGCTCTCCCCCTGGGGACAGCCGGAGAGGCAGCCTCATGCAAGCTGCTTTCCTGTGCTGTGAGCCCAGCGTGACCACCTCTTCACTGATGCCCCTGGCTTAGGGCTTCAGCAGGTCCTCTGGTGGACACGACAACTCGGCACTGCAGGTGACTGCCATGAGACAGGTCCCTGGGATGGGTGGGACAGATGCTGAGGGCCCAGGAATCTTCTCCCAGGAGCCAGGCCCACAGGCCAGCTGTTGGAGCCTGTGAGAGGCTGTGGCTCCTGCCGATGGTCTGGACAGGCCACAGAGGATGGCCCAAGAGTGGGGCACTGTGGCAGCAGGAGAGCCCCAGACGGAGTGCCTGGGCTGGCCACTGTAGGCCTCTGGGGAGTGAACAGCAGCGTGTAGGCGCCTCTCTGTCACTTTGACTTTCAGATATATAAATAAATCTTTAGAAAACAACCTCAGGAATCAGCAGTCTTTCTAAGAAAAAGACTCCAGAAAGGACTTCCTTCATTTCTTTTTTTTTTTTAAGATTTATTCATTTTTATTGGAAAGTCAGATATACATAGAAGAGGAGAGACAGAAGGACGATCTTCCGTCCGATGATTCATTCCCCAAGCGACTGCAACGGCCGGTGCTGCGCCGATCCGAAGCCAGGAGCCTAGAACCTCCCCCAGGTTTCCCATGTAGGTGCAGGGTCCCAAGGCTTTGTCCATCCTCGACTGCTTTCCCAGGCCACAAGCAGGGAGCTGGATGGGAAGTGGAGCTGCCGGGATTAGAACTGGCGCCCATATGGGATCCGGGGCGTTCAAGGCGAGGACTTTAGCTGCTAGGCCACGTTGTAGGGCCCATAGTGATTTTTTTTTAAGAAAAGAAATTTTAGATAAAGGCAGTGGAACTGAAAGGAAAAAAGAACACTCGAAAGCAAACTTTTAGAAGCTCATTTGAAATAGGCAAATTAGTCGAAGGCAACCAAGTGGAAAGGGAATTATGCCCGTGGTCTTGCTCGGGTTCACTGAACGCCAGCAGTTCTCCCAGCCATAGCCACGTGGCTGAGCAGTTCAGATACCCACAACCCTAGTAGGCTTGCCTGGACTCTGCTCTCCAACACGGTGATGGAGTCATGACGCTGAGCACGTCCCGAGCCGTCCCCAGCATCCGCCCACGGCGTGTCACTCCAGACAGAGGAAGTTCTCGGACCTCCTAGGACTCGCCCACCACTCGGCAGTGGTGCCCTTTGAAGCCTCAACGGCTTCCTGGTACTGTGTCAGGGGCACAGATCAGTGGAGAGGCGCACCAGGCTCCAGCTCCAGGGCCTGTGCAGCTGCTGTCACAGGGCAGGCCCCTGCATGGGGGCACAGCCCACCCTGCCCTGTGGGGCTGTCCTGAGTGGAGGCTGAGGGGTGCACCCTCACCTCCTGCCGTCCTCAGCCTCTTAGCAGCGCTGCATCGGTCAGCAGTTCCTTGCCGCTCAGGTGAGGTGATCCATGCTGGCAGGTGTGCCCTAGCCCTGGCCCTGTGACCACTTGAGTGGCACAGTGCAGGGTCCCTGCCTGCTCTTCCTGGCCCGTCACTGTGCTCCAAGGAGTTGGGGGCATCTTGGGGCATCACTATGGCAATGATGATTAATTCTTACCACACCAGGATGGGCAGCCAGGCTATGTTCAAAGGCCTGGCTATCCCAGACCCGCCCAGGAGGGCAGGAGGGGCAGGCTGCGTGTCCCGGGAGGCTGAGCTGAGCGGGCTTAGGGGTGCTCTCTGCCCCTCCACAGTGCCCACTCCTGTTGGAACGCATGTTCTGTACCATCAGTAGCTCAAAGTCTGTTTTACATCACTCCTTCATCTACCGCCGTGTTTTATAATGTTACCAGTGGGGTATGTTTTTTTTTTTTTGAAAGGCAGAGTGGTAGAGGAACAGAATCTTCTATCTGTTGGTTCACTCCCCAGACGCTGCAATGCTGCGCCTGGCAGACTGAAGCCAGGAGCCTGCCGTTACATTAGGTGTCCTGCATGGCTGCAGGGCCTCCCCAACTTGAGCCATCCTCCGCCGTTTTCCCAGGAGCCTCCGCAGCCAACTGGGTGGGAAGTGGAGCAGCTGGGACTGAAGCCAGTGCCCGCAGAGGAGGCTGGCGTTGGTGCTGGCTTCACTGGCTGTGCTACAAGGCTAAACTCTGGAGAAAAGAAAAGAAAAGGTGCCACTGGTATTCCCAGTGGAAGAGCAAGCTGGGCTGCTGGAACGCCTGGCTCTCTGAGTCTGTGGGCTCATCCCGCTGTACCCAGACCCTGCCAGTGTGGGCTGAGGTGAAAAAGATACCAACAACTTTCGTCTGCTACTTCGCTCCTCCAATGCCCACCAGAGAAGGGCCTCAGCCGGGCCAGAGCCAGGCCCAGGATGGATGGGCAGGAACCCAGGCTCCTGTACCACGCTCAGCATTAGCTGGGAGCTGGACAAGAGGCTGAGTGGCCAGGCCTGAGGTGGCATTCAAACACGGGACGCTGACCCCGTGTCTGTGTGGACTTGCCTCATTGCATCCAACCCTCACCAGTCCCCACATGCAACCACACAGCTGTCCCCACACCCCAGCCCCACGCCATGACTCCCACACCCCAGCCCCACGCCCATCCCCTACACCCCAGCCCCACGATCTCAGAGCTCAAGTCCTTCCCCCACACCCCCAACCCCCAAGCTGTGACTTCCACACCCCAGCCCCGGGCCTTGTCCCCCACACCTTCTTCTCCCATCAATATGTGGGTCTTTTGTCCTCTGTATGACAGGGTTGTTTCAGCTCTTTGTCTTTGAGGAGTTAAGCAGCCCTGGACACCCTGTTTCCGTCTCCTCTGCTGCCGGAGTGGCCACAGACGTGTCGGCCTGAGACACTCGCTGGCTAACTGGCATGGTGACGAGGCACGCCTGGCACTGCACCCACGTGGGAGACCTGGAGGAGGCTCCTGGCTCCGGCTCTGACTCACTCAGTCTTGGCTGCTATGGGATTGAAACAGCAGATGGAAAGCCTCTCTGTAACTCAGCCTTTCAAACAAGAAGCAAATTCCATCTTTTAAAGAAGAAATTTGGGCCCGGCGGCGTGGCCTAGCGGCTAAAGTCCTCGCCTTGAAAGCCCCGGGATCCCATATGGGCGCCGGTTCTAATCCCGGCAGCTCCACTTCCTATCCAGCTCCCTGCTTGTGGCCTGGGAAAGCAGTCGAGGACGGCCCAATGCATTGGGACACTGCACCCGCGTGGGAGACCGGGAAGAGGTTCCTGGCTCCTGGCTTCGGATCGGCGCGTATCGGCCCGTTGCGGCTCACTTGGGGAGTGAATCATCGGACGGAAGATCTTCCTCTCTGTCTCTCCTCCTCTGTGTATATCTGGCTGTAATAAAAATGAATAAATCTTTAAAAAAAAAAAAAAAAAGAAGAAATTTGCTTTCCCATGCAGTCCCAAGTCTGGGGTGGCCTATCTCCCTCGTGTCCGCATGTGGGTTGTCCCTGTTTGTAGCAGGCCCGGAGGCCAAAGGGAATCCAGAATGCGGGCTGTGGGCCTGGAGGACCTGCAGGTGGTGGGAGCTGGGTCACATGGCCCCAGGAAAGGGCTCCTCCCTATGCCGGCCCTAGAGTCCCAGGCTTTGGACGGGAGGCAGGGCCGCGTCCACTCCCTGGCCTCTGGCCACAAACGCTGCTCCCCTCTGACTCTCTCTGACTGGCCTTGCTATGTGCAGACTGGCTGGCCTGGCCTGTGAGTTCAAGGTCACGCAGAGCTCAATTGTAAACAGCAGAGCATAGGCTGAGCCCTGCCTGGGAGGATGCATGGCCCCAAGCGGGGCTCTCAGCAGGCCCCATGTGACGTGTCTAGGCCGGGGCCAGTGATCCTGTGGGTGCCAGTGGGTGTGGACAAGACTGCATTGCTATCTAGGCTCCTGGGTGGAGGAAGGGAGTCTGGCAGGAACAGGGCAGGGCCTGGTGACCAGAGAGGCACTGGGTTCCACACTGACCGAGGGGCATGCGAGTGCCTCATGGGTTGGGGGCAGGCCACAGCCCCCGGCCTTCTCATCGAGGTGCACACAGACACTGGGACATGTGGACAGAGGTGAATGCCAGGCCCGTGGACAGAGCGCAGGCGGCTGGGCTCAGAGTGAGCAGGACAGCCCAGTGGGAGCAGCAAGCTGGGGTCTGCTTGCCGGAACGCTGCCCAGGCCTAGGGAGGGTGAGCATCGGCCTAGGGGGTTCCGAGCTGTAGGGGGCACATAGCACAGGTCACCTGGCGGCTACCCCGGCAGGTGGGTCTGCCCTCCCCAAGGTGCAGAGTCACTGGGGCCGTGTCTGATAGAGCTGTCAGGCCACTTCCATGGGGGGCAGCGCTCAGGGTGTGTGGTCCCCATGGGGCGTGCAGGGTGGTGGCCCAAGCTTTGCATGAGCGTCTGTGCCCTGAGACAAGGTGCGGGAGGTCTGGGAGCATGTGGCGCGCATTCGCGGATGCAGTGTCTGCTCGAGGAGACCACAGCATGGTCATCGTGGAGCCTGCTGTTCCGCTCAGTGAGGGCCACTGGTCACCCTGTCCGCTCTGCCTGCCCATGCTGGGCACACCCCTTCCTGTTCCGCTGCTCCAGCCACACCGTCTAGCCCCACAGGGCCTTCCTGGAGATGATGTCCACGCCCGGCCTTGCAGGTCCCCCCATGACCCTAATCCCAGTCCCATGACTTTGGTTCTGGCCCAGTGTCGGCCAGAACAAGCCGGGCTGGCACCCGCTGTTCCTGGGTGACCTTAACCAGCAAACATGCGGACACTGCCTTTCTTCTTTTTAAAAAAAGATGCTTTTCTAGATTTATTTCTTTTTTTTAAAGATTTGTGTATTTTTATTGAAAGGAGGATATACAGAGAGGAGAGACAGAGAGGAAGATCTTCTGTCCGATGATTCACTCCCCAAGTGACCCACAACAGCTGGTGCTGTGCCGATCTGAAGCCAGGGACCAGGAGCTCTCCGGGTTTCCCACTCAGGTACAGGGTCCCAAGGCTTTGGGGCGTCCCCAACTGCTTTCCCCGGCCTTAAGCAGGGAGCTGGATGGGAAGTGGAGTGGCCTGGGACACACACTGGTGCCCCTATGGGAACCCAGTGGGTATAAGGCAAGGAGTTTAGCCACTAGGCTAGCACGCTGGGCCCAATGTCTTTTTTTTTTTTTCAATTTGAAAAAAATTCTAGTTTTTGTGTTTATTGGAAAGGCAGAAGTAGAGAGAGATCTTACATCTGCTGGTTCATTCCAAATGTCCCCACAACCAGGACTGGGCCGTCATCTGTGTCTCCCGTGTGGGTGCAGGGCCCGAGCACCAGGATGGGAAGTGGAGCCTTCAGGACTCTGGGAATGACGGATGGCGGCTTAACGTGCTGTGCCCAGCCACGTCCATGACCTTAACCAACTGTGTCGCCAGCCACACCCTGCCAGGTCTCCTGGGGGCCACAGTTTCCTCCCTGGGGCCCCTTGCTGGCTTCTAGGATGAGCCTGTTACCCTGGCCTGAGAGCTGCCCGGCAGGGCCAGCGTCCAGCAGGTCACCTCCCAGGCGGCTGCAGGAGCGGGAAAGAAGATCCAGCCTGGGGGAGGGATGCTGGGGTCCATGTAGGGGTGTGGAGGACACGAAGGTGTGAAGAGAACTGTTCCATTGCAGGCAGGGCCGCAAGGAATGTCCCGCTGCACGGCAGGGCCCTGCGATGCCTGCACCCACCTGAACGCAGCTCCACCTCCCTTTGCATGGACACTGGACAACCCCGCTGAGAATTCTAAATTGATTTAGCCATTGTCTGCCACTGCGGAGTTGGTCTTTACTATCAATGTGAGCTTGGAAGTTGATGTTGCTGATAATGTCTTAGCAAAAGGGCCTTTTACTGTTCCTGCTGTCTCAGCTGCCCCCATCGGCCATATGCTAATCAAGGGCGCTGAGTCCCTGGATGTAGTGGGAACCCATGCGAAGCCTTCCTTCCCTCTACCTGGATCTTTAGACCCCTCCTCCTGTGATGTGCTTCCTCCCTTAACTGATTCAAGACTAAGTTGTAGAAGAGGATTGTAGTAGGAATGTGTTACTGACTGATATGCACGTCTATTGAGAACTTCCTGAGCACAGGGCCAGGATGGATAACATCCTGCTTTAAGGTGAAACAAACGGCAGAATTATCCTCGGAAACACCCACTTGGCCATGACGTGAAGAGTCTGTGAGAGTTTGTGACGGCTTCTGTATCAATAAAGGGGACAGCGTTCCCGCATGGTCCATATGATCATGAAATCGTAGTGGTCCATTTAGTTCCTCTTTGCGCCTCATCCACACACCCTCACGAGTCCTGAACTCGGCTGGAGCTGGACTCTGGCGGTGGCCACTGCAGGGAGGATCTCGCCATGGAGTGCCTGGGGCAGTGTGAGCAAAGGGAACAGGGCTGACAAGCGAGTGGGTGGGCCAGGGATGTTTGAACCCCAGAGAACAGCGGAGTCCACCTGGGCACTTCCCTGTGGGTGTGGACAGTCCCCCAACACAGGCCCGGGAGGCTTTGAGCAGGAACCTGGACAAGTCCGCAGGCTGCGTGGTCCGGAAGTGGGCGGCCTGCCCCAGGTGAGTGTGGGCCTCGAACCCGCAGCTTCAGGAGCTCGGCCGGGCGCCGAGGCGGGGCCGGCCCGGGCCGCCAGGGGGCGCTGCGGCTCCGCGGGGGCGGGGCGCGAGGCGCGTGCGCGCGTGCGCACTCGGCTCCGCCGGCGTCTGGGCGCAGCGTGCGGCGCGGATATGTGGCGAGCGGTGAGGCCCGGGAGCGGCCGGGGCCGGCGCTGTGGTCGGGCGGGGCTGCCGTGCTTCCCGCCGGGGCTGCGGGGCTGCGGGGCTGCGGGGCTGCGGGGCTGCGGGGCTGCGTGTGTGCGGGAGGCCCCGGCCGCGGGGGCGCGGTCGGTCCTCGGCGTCCGCTGCGCGCACCCAGGGCCCGGCGGGCCGGCGGAGCAGGGTGGGCCCGGAGGGGGCCAGGCGTCCCTGCCGAGGGCTCCGCGGGGCTGCAGCAGCTCCGGCCGTGGTGCAGCGGCGCCCCTGCCCGGTGCAGGGCCGGACCGGGCGTCTGGGCGGAGCGGGAGGCCTGCGACGGGCCGCCGGGCGGGGTGGGAGGTGTCCCGGGTGAGGCCGCTGCAGTGGTCCTGAGCAGGTGACCACAGCAGAGCTGGCTCCTCCCGGAATAGTGTGTGCTGGGATGCCCCAAGCCTTGCGGCATCCCAGCCAGGACTGAGCTGGGCTCCCGTCTGGCGTGAACAGTCAACACTGTGACCTGTGGCGTTTGCTGGGCACACACTGCTGGGGCTCCACATCACTGGGTTCCGCGCACAACACCAGGGCCACTATGTAAGCTGGAAGGGCGCTGGCTGAGGGCATGGGAGTGATGTCCCAGAGAAGATGGTGGGTGGGGGCAGCTCCGTGACATGAAGGCTTGAGGGGCAGTCCCGTGGAGTGAGGGTGCGTGGGGCAGTCCTGTGGAGTGAGGGCGCGTGGGGCAGTCCCGTGGAGTGAGGGTGCGTGGGGCAGTCCTGTGCCGTGAGGGCGCGTAGGGCAGTCCCGTGGAGTGAGGGCGCGTGGGGCAGTCCTGTGGTGTTACGGCACGTGGGCAGTCCCGTGGAGTGAGGGTGTGTGGGGCAGTCCTGTGGAGTGAGGGTGCGTGGGGCAGTCCCGTGGAGTGAGGGTGCGTGGGGCAGTCCCGTGGAGTGAGGGCGCTTGGGCAGTCCCGTGCAGTGAGGGTGTGTGGGGCAGTCCTGTGGAGTGAGGGCGCGTGGGGCAGTCCCGTGGAGTGAGGGCGCGTGGGGCAGTCCCGTGGAGTGAGGGCGCGTGGGCAGTCCCGTGGAGTGACGGCGCGTAGGGCAGTCCTGTGGAGTGAGGGTGTGTGGGGCAGTCCCGTGGAGTGAGGGCGCGTGGGGCAGTCCCGTGGAGTGAGGGCGCGTGGGGCAGTCCCGTGCAGTGAGGGCACGTGGGCAGTCCCGTGGAGTGAGGGCGCGTGGGGCAGTCCCGTGCAGTGAGGGCACGTGGGCAGTCCCGTGCAGTGAGGGCGCGTAGGGCAGTCCTGTGGAGTGAGGGTGTGTGGGGCAGTCCCGTGGAGTGAGGGCGCGTGGGGCAGTCCCGTGGAGTGAGGGCGCGTGGGGCAGTCCCGTGCAGTGAGGGCACGTGGGCAGTCCCGTGGAGTGACGGCGCGTAGGGCAGTCCTGTGGAGTGAGGGTGTGTGGGGCAGTCCTGTGGAGTGAGGGTGTGTGGGGCAGTCCCGTGGAGTGAGGGTGTGTGGGGCAGTCCCGTGGAGTGAGGGTGTGTGGGGCAGTCCTGTGGAGTGAGGGTGTGTGGGGCAGTCCCGTGGAGTGAGGGTGTGTGGGGCAGTCCCGTGGAGTGAGGGCGCGTAGGGCAGTCCCGTGCAGTGAGGGTGTGTGGGGCAGTCCCGTGGAGTGAGGGCGTGTGGGGCAGTCCCGTGGAGTGAGGGCGCGTGGGGCAGTCCCGTGGAGTGAGGGTGTGTGGGGCAGTCCCGTGGAGTGAGGGCGCGTGGGGCAGTCCCGTGGAGTGAGGGCGCGTGGGGCAGTCCCGTGGAGTGAGGGCGTGTGGGGCAGTCCCGTGGAGTGAGGGCGCGTGGGGCAGTCCCGTGGAGTGAGGGCGCGTGGGGCAGTCCCGTGGAGTGAGGGCGCGTGGGCAGTCCCGTGGAGTGAGGGCGCGTGGGGCAGTCCCGTGGAGTGAGGGCGCGTGGGGCAGTCCCGTGGAGTGAGGGTGTGTGGGGCAGTCCCGTGGAGTGAGGGCGCGTGGGGCAGTCCCGTGCAGTGAGGGTGCGTGGGGCAGTCCCGTGCAGTGAGGGTGCGTGGGGCAGTCCCATGGATTGAGGGCACGTGGGCAGTCCCGTGCAGTGAGGGCGCGTGGGGCAGTCCCGTGGAGTGAGGGCGCGTGGGACAGTCCCGTGCAGTGAGGGTGTGTGGGGCAGGCTTAGGGTGCATGGGGCAGTCCCGTGGAGTGAGGGTGCGTGGGGCAGTCCTGTGGAGTGAGGGTGTGTGGGGCAGTCCTGTGGAGTGAGGGCGCGTGGGACAGTCCCGTGCAGTGAGGGTGCGTGGGGCAGTCCCGTGGAGTGAGGGTGTGTGGGGCAGGCTTAGGGTGCATGGGGCAGTCCCGTGGAGTGAGGGTGCGTGGGGCAGTCCCGTAGAGTGAGGGCGCGTAGGGCAGTCCTGTGGAGTGAGGGTGTGTGGGGCAGTCCTGTGGAGTGAGGGCGCGTGGGGCAGTCCCGTGGAGTGAGGGCGCTTGGGCAGTCCCGTGGAGTGAGGGTGTGTGGGGCAGTCCTGTGGAGTGAGGGCGCGTGGGGCAGTCCCGTGGAGTGAGGGCGCGTGGGGCAGTCCCGTGGAGTGAGGGCACGTGGGGCAGTCCTGTGCCGTGAGGGCGCGTGGGGCAGTCCCGTGGAGTGAGGGTGCGTGGGGCAGTCCCGTAGAGTGAGGGCGCGTAGGGCAGTCCTGTGGAGTGAGGGTGTGTGGGGCAGTCCTGTGGAGTGAGGGCGCGTGGGGCAGTCCCGTGGAGTGAGGGTGCGTGGGGCAGTCCCGTGGAGTGAGGGCGCGTGGGGCAGTCCCGTGGAGTGAGGGCGCGTGGGGCAGTCCCGTGGAGTGAGGGCACGTGGGGCAGTCCCATAGAGTGAGGGTGCATGGGGCAGGCTTAGGGCGCGTGGGGCAGTCCTGTAATTGTTCACCTGTTGTCTGTTTCTGAAGTGTACACCCCAAGTGAGCTCACACACAATGGTTGTTAGAGGGGCCCCGGTGCACCTGACGGCTCGGGACAGGTGTGAAGTGGCCTGCGTGCCTTCCCTGCCGTCCGTGGTTCCCTGCTGAGCCTATGGCGTCAGGACAGCCCTGGGTTTGCTGCCCCAGACCGTGTCCCCGTTTGGGGTCAAATGAGGTCTTCAGTTGGGATGCCCTGACCTGGCCCAGCTTCTCCGACACCTACAGTGACTCCCAGGCCATGACCCCGGGCCAGTTGCAACCACTCCAACTGTGTCCTTGTAAGATTTCTTTATTTACCTGAAATTCAGAATTACGGATAGGGAGGCAGAAGGAGACCCAGCTGCTGGTCACTCCCCAAGTGGCTGCAATGGCCGGGACTGTGCCAGGCCCAAGCCAGGTGCTTTGGGGAGACCACAGGCTCCCCAGCACTTCCTCTGCCGCTCCCCCAGGAGCATTAGCAGGGAGCTGGACTGGAGTGGAGCAGCCCACAGGGGGTGCTGGGCCACCCTGCTGCACTCCAACCCCAGCTCCCTTTCACAAGGATTTAGAGCGATCAGGGACCCTCTGCATGAGGCTGCGACAGTCAGATCTGGGCCAGCAGGTGCACAGGAGTGTGTGTCAGCTGTGGGCAGCAGGAGCCCAGGCCCTCGGGCCGGGCTGGGTGCTGGGTCCATGGGAAGCTGCAGGTGCCTGCCATGGTGTCTGCATTCTGGGTCTTGGTGGGAAACCACAGGCCAATGCTTGACTGGCCCCTGGACAGGCAGGTCTTTGTGGGACACTCTGAGGCAGCAAGGGGAATGGTGGCAGTGCCCACTGGAGATGCTGGCCTCCCTGTTACACGTGACCTTGTTTACACCCACCTTGGCCTGCTGTCCAGCGTCTCTGCAGGTTGGGTTCCTGTCCTGGCTGCTCCACTTCCCATCCAGCTCCCTGCTTGTGGCCTGGGAAAGCAGCTGAGAACGGCCCAGAGCCTTGGGAGCCTGCACCCGGGTTGGAGATCTGGAGGAGGTTCCTGGCTTCGCATCAGCGTAGCACCCGCCGTTGCAGCTCACCTGAGCAGTGAATCATCGGACACAAAATCTTCCTCTCTCTCTCTCCTCCTATCTGTATATCTGACCTTGTAAATAAAATAAATAAATTAAGAACCACATGCAGAGAACTTCGCACCCTTCAGCTCAATTATAAATGAGAGGCAGATGTTGGCGCCATGCAGTAGGGTCGGATGGCATGGGTGTGTGATGAGCACTGCAGCTCCTTAGCGAGGCTACGAGGAGTTTCTGGCTGTGAGGAAAGGCCCGGAAGAATGTCTCTGGTCACCTCATTGCTGCCTCACCCCATTGTACGGACACTCAAGCTCTTCTCTGATGTTTCATGGAATTCTGATAGTGTTGCTGTTTTTCTGTTAATGTGAAGTTTCTTGTAAAGGCCCTCTGTAGATTGGCTGAGTTGCCTTGATCCCTCTCACTGCCCTTTAACAAAAGAAAACAAAAAAAAAAAACAATTGAATCAGCACTAGATGAAGGTGATGGTAATTAATGCATGATTTGATTATATGATTTAGCAAAAAATCTATGTTATATACTTCTATAAAATCCTTTCATTAATCATCTTTTAATTCTGTACTCTTAATATTTTAAGCAATACTAGTTTGATTGTGTTTAGGTAAAATTGCTTTTGAGTATAAGTAAACTGCTTGTCGCTATGTAAGCGCAGGCACTGCCAACCGTGGAGGTCCTGGCTCCAGCCAGGTGACTGCAGGTTTCAATGAGTAATGATTGTTGAAAATGTTTTCCTTAGGATTGTTATTTGCATTCTCTTAACCATGAAGTAAAAATGAAACAGTTGGATATTGTGCAAAAGCTTGTGCTGCATTGTGTAAAAATAAAGAAGGCAACTTTTCTGAGTTGTCCATTATGAGCATCAAGCCATAGTGGTCTGTGTCTTATCTCTTATTATCATCTCGCCAATCCAGGCATCCTTTGCAAGCTCTCAGCCAGAGCTGGTCTCTGGCACTGGGGAGCAAAGGGGTTGCCCACGGGCACATGGAAGGCAAGGGCAGCACCCTAGCGTGTGTGCCGGGGGTCTCCCTGGAGCTGTGCACATGCGCTGAACCATCCAGCCTGGGAATTCTGGGTCCCTGGTCCCTGAGGCAGCTGCCTACAGACCACTGCAGCAGCATCACCCTGGGCCTAGGTCACCCTGGGTTCTTGTTGCCAGGTGCCATCACCCCTGTCCCATGGGCCAGGCCACCCAAAGCGATGTTTTCAGACAATAAAGTGGTTTTCTAAGGAGCGGAGCAGGAAGTGTGTGTCCCTCTGTTGGAGTTGGCGTCCCGTCATGGGCCCAATATTTGCAGGTGTTTTCTGTGTCGGACTGTGGTAGAAGAGAATTAAACCACTGTCTCCTGTCCTTACCAGAAGGCAGCCCATCCTGCCCAGGCTGTGAAGGAAGGGGGACTCCCGGAGGCTGGGCCATGCCTGGGCCGTAGGACGGGGAGCACGTGAGCTTCCCAGCATTCCATTTTCCAGCCACTATACCCTGCTTCTCTCTGCTTCTGCCCCTGCTCCCCACAACCCCCTGGGCCCTTCCTGAGGCTGCCACCGCTCACCAGTCCTCCAGTGCCCACCTTGGTGGTGTGGCCATGCTTCTGTGGGGAACAGGTAGGTGATACGGGCCAGCATTCTCTTATTAAGACGGTTTATTTGTAAGGCCAAGATTGGGAGGGAGAGACAAAGAATGCTCTCTGTGGTTCGCTGCCCAAGGAGCCATGTTGAACCCAGGTACCAGGAGCTTGAGGTCTCCCACACGAGTGCAGAGGCCCAGGCACTTGAGCCATCCTCTGCTGCTTTTCAGCTGCATAAGCAGGGAGCTGGGTTGGAACTGACATGCGGCTGTGACATCCCAGTGTGGAGGGGAGCAGCTGCCAATGCCAGGCTTGTCCCACACCCAGGCCCAGCTGACAACCTAGATCTGATTTCCTTCCTCCCACGCCCAGGAACGGGCTTGGAGGTGCTAAGACCTGGATGGCCCAGCTGGGCCCTGTGCCAAGAGGCCGGCTCTTGCTGCCCTCAGTCTGGGCCTGGGCACCCTCCCTGTCCCATCCCTCACCCACAGGCCCTGTAGTCTGTCCGTCCCTGGCCTCTGCTGATCACTGCAGTGGGAAAGCTGCTCGTCTCCCATCCTGCAGAGCAGCCTCAGTGGACTCTGCACCAGCTGACCCCAGGGGCCTGGACGTGGGACTGACCTTCCTGTGGGAGCTGCTGTCCTGGGAGGAGGAGATTTTGGTGAAGACAGTGGAGGAACAATGCCCACATGCAGTGGGGGGCAAGTGCACCCCGAGAAGTGTGGTCTGCTCTCCTTCAGCACCAGCATCCCATAGAGGTGCTGGTCCGAGTCTCGGGCTGTTGCACTTCTGATCTAGCTCCTGTTTACCGCCCGGGAAAGTAACGAGGATGATGCAAAGCCTTGGGACCCTGCACCCACATGGGAGACCCAAAAGAAACTCCTGGCTTCAACCTGGCCCAGACTTGACCACTGGGGCCATCTGGAGAGCGAACCAGTGGACGAAAGATCTCTTGCTGTCTGTCTGTAATTGTGTCTCAAACAAGACCTTCACTCCACGTGGAACTGCAGAACGGGTCATGTCCACTGAGCGTTCCAACAGCGGAGCTTGGGCTGGGGTCAGACAGCACTGCTCCCCGTCCCTCGCCTTGTGTGGGGTAGCAGGGTCAGCTGTGCCGGTTACAGTGACCCTAGAGTGGGCTGAAGGTCATCACTGGGCAGGCCAGCATCTGTACTGTGTATTTTAGGCTGGAACTTCTTGTTGCATCAAAAGGGGTGGGGGTGTGACGCACATGGGGGGCTACCTGCACTGCTCTCCCTGCAACAGGAAGCACACAATTGTTTTTTGTAATTTTTAAATCTTTTTTTTATTTAATCAGAAAGGCAGATTCACAGAGAGAAGGAAAGAAAGATCCTCCATCGACTGGTTCACTCCCCCACAATGGCTGCAACAGCCAGAGCTGAGCCGATCTAAAGCCAGGAACCAGGAGTTTCGGGTCTGCTGCATGGGTGCAGGGTTGTTCTTGTTCTGAATTGGGAGCGCGTGTGACTGACAGACGAGATGAGTGACCCCCTTCCTCTCTTGGTAAATAACTGTAGAGAGGTCTAACAAATTTAGCAGGACCTGGCCAGACCAGACTCCCCACCTACACTGCGGAAAGGTTTCGTGTGTCATTTCCTTGCTGTTTGGTCATCAGCTTACAGTGTTGTCCTGGCATTGATTAGGTCTAACATACAGTATTCAAATTTTTTTTAAAGATATATTCTTTTTATTACAGCCAGATATACAGAGAGGAGGAGAGACAGAGAGGAAGATCTTTCATCCGATGATTCACTCCCCAAGTGGCCGCAAAGGGCCGATGCGCACCGATCCGAAGCCGGGAACCTGGAACCTCTTCCGGGTCTCCCACACGGGTGCAGGCTCCCAACGCTTTGGGCCGTCCTCGACTGCTTTCCCAGGCCACAAGCAGGGAGCTGGATGGGAAGTGGAGCTGCTGGGATTAGAACCGGCGCCCATATGGGATCCCGGGGCTTTCAAGGTGAGGAATTTAGCCGCTAGGCCACGCCACCGGGCCCTAAAGGTACTTTTTATTAACTCATTCAGACCTGTAAATTCTTCAGATCTCTAAACCAAGTCTCATGATTTTGGGAGTTCTAGTAGGATCCCTGGAACTCTCAAAGATTGAGACAAAATTTGAATAATGTAATTGTCATTATAATCTCACAATATTATAAAGTTATGCTAAATTTATTGCATCATATATGCTATTAAAATAGAAGAGTATTTATGTTCATTGTTCAAAATGTTTCCTACTCATGGATTGATCCAGACTGTAAATTATTTGTGTTCCTATTTACAAGGAAATATGTGAGCTTTTGCCTTGCAGGAAAACATGAATTATTTCAAGATTCATAGTAAAATTGGTCATAGTGTGTAAACCTGTTAACTAACTTCAGTAAGCACCTAGGTAGTCTCCCAAGACAACAGCCAAATTGAACTTTTTTTGGCTCTCTTGACTTCAATAAAACAGAAGCTAAGAAGCTCCAGGCCCTCCAGCCCAAGACAAGGGAGGGGCGTGCCTGCAGTCTGCCCTTCCAAGAATTTGGGACCTTGACCTTGTCCCCATCTTGGTGATTCTTATCTGCCTTCATTTGAAAAGGGGTAAATTCCCAAATCAGCTAGAAGAAGGTTGTTTGAAAAACTTCTCTTTCCCGGCTTTGAGGCGGGTTTGTGTTAAAATGTGTTTCCATGAATTGGGAGAAATGGTTGAAAATTGTTTAAAGCCATTGTATTTAAAAGTTGATATGCTTTTATTTAGAAAATATCTTAAGAAAAATTGAGGAATGAATCTTGTAAGCTTTATATATAATTGGCTATAATTTTAAAGATACTATTACAACATTGTTCAAGTCTTTAACATTAACACCTAATACATGCTGACATTAGAATTGATATCTGTGGGCCTGGCGGCATGGCCTAGCGGCTAAAGTCCTCGCCTTGAACGCCCTGGGATCCCATATGGGCACCGGTTCTAATCCCAGCAGCTCCACTTCCCATCCAGCTCCCTGCTGGTGGCACGGGAAGCAGTCTAGAGCAGCCCAAAGCCTTAGGACCCTGCGCCCATGTGGGAGACCTGGAGGAGGTCCTAGGCTCCTGGCTTCAGATCACCACAGCACCGGCCATTGCGGTCACTTGGGGAGTGAAACATCGGACGGAAGATCTTTCTCTCTGTCTCTCCTCCTCTCTGTATATCTGACTTTGTAATAAAAATAAATAAATCTTTAAAACAAAACCCAACCAACCAAACAAAAAAACCACACAGTTCTTTTAGATCATGAGGATTTAACAAAGACAGTATACAGAACCCAAGGTATTACCTAACTGAAAGGCAAAATGTATATTTCCTTAGTCACCAAAAGGTAAATATAACCTTAAACATGGGACTTAGTGCATAAAATGATCTCATAACTTTTTAAGAACTTTAACAAATTCAAAGGTTAGAACAAGAATAGAGCTTACTGAACCTGGATAGACAATTGACAAAGTCACCAATTAAACAGAGGCTATTTAAAATTCAATGCTTCAATTTTTTAACAGCTTTCAAAAATGGAGATATTTTTATTTTTAGATATTTACTAGCATTTTTATGTATGCACACTTCAAAAAACTTTTTGAACACAGATATCAATTCTTTTTTTTTAAGATTTATTTATTTTTATTACAAAGTCAGATATACAGAGAGGAGAGACAGAGAGGAAAATCTTCCATCCGATGATTCACTCCCCAAGTGAGCCGCAACAGCCCGTGCTGCGCCAATCCAATGCCGGGAACCAGGAACCTCTTCTGGGTCTCCCACGAGGGTGCAAGGTCCCAATGCATTGGGCCGTCCTCTCCTGCTTTCCCAGGCCACAAGCAGGAAGCTGGATGGGAGTGGGGCCGCCGGGACCAGAACCGGCACCTATGTGGGATCTTGGAACATTCAAGGTGAGGACTTCAGCTGCTAGGCCATGCCGTCGGGCCCGGCACCAGCATTATTAAGGTCAGTGAGACCTGGGTGCCTCCCATGTTCGGTGGAAGTTATTCTAAATGGCATCAGACTGACAGCTTGCATGTTCAAGAAATGGAGCGGGGTTATGGCCTCAGGAACCTTGACAGACACTGTGCTAGTAGTCGTCGAGCTCTCCCAGTGCCTCATGCACAAACGCAGGCCCGAGAGAAGTCGTCATTCGACAAGCCATGATGGCTCTGGCTGTGGAAAACCCTAGTGCTCAGGTTTGACTGAGCATGATGCGTTCATAGGTGACCAGAGATGGGTAAGATCTGACAGGACTGGTGACCAACCTAAGACAGGGACCCCACGTGCCCCGGGCGGGACTCCCCATGACGGGTAAGGCACAAGTCGGCGGTCGGACAACCTAAGACAGGTGCCTATTAAAGAATAAAAAAGGGGAGATGCAGGCCCGGCCCCCAATGGTTAACTTCACCAGGTATGCCTGCTGCACTAATCTTGCTTTTTCTCATACTGGTTGCGCTTCAGAAAGCTTGACAAACTGCGGGCTGATCAAGAGGGCACGACGTTCCCCCACATGACTGATGGGTTCATGTTGACCTAACTGCAGCTCCCAGATACATGCAAGACATACAATGGCCAAAAGAGCTGGGGAAAACTCCCCAAGAGGAAATAGACAGGTCCTTCTGCTCAGCTCGGGGTACACAGCAACGCTGGTGTTGCCGGCATCATAACCATACTGAAGCCATTTTGTACAAAACCATCTTGTATAAAAATCTAGCTCTATGGAAAATTCCCCGCTGGCTAGACTTCTGAGAAATGGGTTTCAGAATATGGTTCATGCTGTATTTGCCACATCCTGTTACTGAGACTATTGTGCTTGGTGATCTGGTGGCTGCTCAAGGACAATCGGTCTTGAGACCATGGCTTGCGTCCCAGTGACTCCTTCCCTCCCAAGTCTTAGTTACTGAAAATATAAAAAGCCTCAAACAAAAATAATAAAGTGTCAGCTTGATCAGACAGACTGTCTTGCTGTCCCTTCTTTGTGTCTCTTGTCCCTCATTCTCTTCTAGGCTGTCTGTGACCGCCGTTGACTGTCCTGCTGAATGGTACAGCCCACAGTAGCCAGTTGAGTAGACCACAGGGCATCTGGGGCTGTGTGGCCCCAGGCAGGTGCCTTGAAGTTCACCTGCTAATAGTGGGCTCTCCAGCCGCTCCCCCAAGATCCCACCAGGATTCGGGTTGAATGCCACACTGGGGTCTCCCCAGCCAGGGGGGCCCAGACTTTGACACGCGTGGATGGGGCACTGGGGAGAGGCATGTGACCTGGAGAGGGGACAGAGTCCTTCAGCAACACACCCAGCCACACCCCAAGGGCTTGGCTCGACCCAGAGGGAGAGGTCAGCCTTCTCTTGAGCCAGACCCCCGCCTCCCCCAGAGGCCACCTGGCTGTGATAGCTGCCAAGTCAAAGGTCAGGGAGCTGCAGCCTCATCCTGACCCAGGTGCCCAACCAGAAGCCAGCCAGGGTCCCAACTTCCCAATCGTTTCCTCACACTGGGGGAGCATGACTCAGCAACAGGCCCTGTAGGTCTCCTGGGACCCCAGCTGCAGTGCGGCTGGAAGGGCCCAAGCTGAGGCAGCTCTGCACACCTGTCCCAGGACCCTGGCTTGACCCTAGGCCCTGCCCCCACACAGCAGAGTGGTCCCACCAACACCCTCCGGGCGCGGTGGTGGATGCCAACCCCCACCCAAGGGGAAGAGGCCAGTCCTGAGCCCCCAGAGGCAGGGCTGTCTGGGAAGACCTGCCCCTGGACTGGCTAATCCAGGCACCTGCAGCAGCCAATCACAAGGCCCAGCCTGAATACCTGGGAGAGGTCTTGGGCTCCTCCTTGACCAACCCCAGTCTGGCCCCAGGCAGCCCCAGTGACCCGGCTCCCACAGCCTCCATGGAGTTCCCGGCCAGGCTCCGGCTGGGGCTGCTGCTGGCCCTGCTGGTCCTGCTGGCGGTGGCGAAGGTGGCGGAGGCAGTGGCAGCAGCCCCGCAGCACCCCAGGCTGCTGAACCTGCTGGCCTCGGGCCGCGGCACTCTGGACCACGAGGCGCTGGGCAGCTTGTTAAATACGCTGGCGGCCCGTGTGCACTGCACTGGCGGGCCGTGTGGAAAGGTGAGCCCCACCCGACGGGCCCCCAGCCCCAGCCCTTTCCCGTCTGCTTGCTCCACCCTGCCTGTGTGCCGGCTGCAAAGGCCCCCGGGGCAAACTCCAGTAGGCGGGCCTGTCCTGGCCCTCCCCAAGCTGGACCCTGGCTCCTGGAGAAAGCTAACAATGGAGAGTCCTACCAGGGACCCCAGAGTGACACAGCAAGCAGGCCAGGAGCTGGGGAAGGCCTTGGGGGTGGACTGCAGCGGGGACCAGCGGACTCCGGTGGGACTGGTGTCTGGACCAGGCTCTACCCACCTGCCTCTGCCCACAGTGCCTAGCCGTGGAGCATGCCCTGGCCCTGGGCAAGCCGGAGGCCCTGGTGCCGGGCCTGGAGTCTGCACACATTGCCCGCCTCAGTGCAGCAGCCGTCCTCTATCTCGGGGACCCGGAAGGCACCTGTGAGGACATCCAGGCTGGCCGCTGGGCCTCCCGTGCCGACAGCCTCCTGGCCCAGCTGCAGGACCCCCAGGCCCTGACCCTGGGGCTGAGCCAGCTGCTGCAAAGGATCGGGGACCCCACTGGCCACCAGGCCACGGAGAAGGAGGTCAGGGCACTGGGTGGTGCGGGGAGGGGGTGCTGGGCCCAGCCATGGTGGCAGAAAGTGTGGGGGAAACACTGGAGAAGGGGCTGCAGGCTGGGATCCCCCAGAGGCCAGGGAGGGGCTGCTGCGAGGTGGGTCATCTCTGGGGTTCCGGGGTGCTAGGCTTTCTCCTCCCCCAGGACTGCACCAGCGTCCGTCAACTGCTGGATGAGGCCGGGGGTGCGGGGGTCCCTGGCAACCCTGGCGGGGCCCTGGCTGCCCTGCTGGACCACGTCAGGAGCGGCTCCTGCTTTCGAATCCTGCCGAGCCCCCAGTACTTTGTCGACTTCGTGTTCCGGCAGCATACCACTGAGGCCCCCAACATCACACTGACTGGTGAGGCTGGCGGGACCCCGGGCCAGGGTGGAGGGGGCGGGTGGGAGGACGCTCCGTGGGTCCCCCAGCCGTGTTGACCTCCGACCCCAACCCTGGCCAGAGCTGGAAGCTCTGATGCAGCAGCTTGGGGTGGGTGCCATGGCCCACGACGACCATGAGGACCACAGGAGTCTGGGCAGGGCGGTCGGCCAGCAGGACCCCACGGCTGTCAACGGCAGTTCCTCTGAGTGGGACACGGTGAGCGGCCCGGGGTGCTCCGGGGAGTGGACGGGAGCCCACAGGGCTGCTGAGGCCCTGACCGCACCCCACCTCGGTTGCCCCAGGTCTGCCTGAGCCCCAGCGAGCTGATGGCGGTGTATGGCCTGTCGGAACAGGAAGGCGTGAGCCCAGAGGCCTGGGCCCTGCTCAGCCCTGCCCTGCTACAGCAGCAGCTGAGCGGAGCCTGCAGCCCCCAGGCCGAAGCCCCCGCACAGGAGCAGCTCAGCCAGGCCGAGAGTAAGTGCCCAAGGCAGGAGGGGCAGGGCTGCGGCCAGCGGGGGTGGGCAGGCGGGGCAGGGCTCGGCCCACTCACGCAGCCCTGCCCCTCAGAGTACCTCTACGGCTCCCTGGCCACCCTGCTCATCTGCCTGTGCGCCGTCTTCGGCCTGCTGCTGCTGACCTGCGCACGCTGCAGTGCCGTCACCCACTACGTACTGCAGGCCTTCCTGGGCATGGCCGTGGGTGCCCTCACAGGCGACGCGTTCCTGCATCTGACGCCCAAGGTGGGCCCTGTCTCCCCCCGCCCCGGACGCACCCCAGCCCCCACTCCTCCGCGCACGGCCGACCCCCAGCACCTCCTCCTCTGCAGGTACTGGGCCTGCACAGCCACGGGGACCAGGACCACTCGCACAGCCACGCACAGGCCGCAGACCTGCAGCCCACCTGGCGCCTCCTGGTGGTGCTCGGCGGCTTCTACGCCTTCTTCCTGTTTGAGAACCTCTTCAACCTCCTGCTGCCCAAGGACTCCGAGGTCAGGCCGGGCCAAGAATCGGTGGCAGGTGGGCAGGTGGGGGTGGTCCGCAGGACCTGAGCAGCTGTCCCCACAGGACGCAGGAAAGGATGGGGCCTGCGGCCACAGCCACGGAGGCCACAGCCACGGCATGACCCTGCAGCTGGCCGCTAGCGAGCGCAGGCAGCCCAAGCAGCCGCACGAGGGCTCCCGAGCTGACCTCGTGAGTGGGACCCTGCTGACCACCCCCCAGCACCACATGGAGGGAGGGCTCCCGGTCACGGACCCCTGCCGGAGCCCTCAGCCATTCTCTTCCCAGGTGGTAGAGGAGAGCCCTGAGCTGCTGAGCCCGGAGCCACGGAGGCCAAGCCCAGGTGAGCCTCCCCGCCGCCCACACACGCCCCCTCGGGAGGCCGGGCATGGAGGGCCCATCAGTGAGGGTGTGGGCTGGGACCCACACTGGCCGTGCCCGGCCCCTCGGGAGGCTGGAGAGGCTGGGGAGGCCGGGCATGGAGGGCCCATCAGTGAGGGTGTGGGCTGGGACCCACACTGGCCGTGCCCGGCCCCTCGGGAGGCTGGAGAGGCTGGGGAGGCCGGGTATGGAGGGCCCATCAGTGGGGTGTGGGCTGGGACCCACACTGGCTGTGCCTGCAGAGCTGAGACTGCTGCCTTACCTGATCACGCTGGGCGATGCCGTACACAACTTCGCTGATGGGCTGGCTGTGGGCGCCGCCTTCGCATCCTCCTGGAAGACTGGACTGGCCACCTCGCTGGCCGTGTTCTGCCACGAGCTGCCCCACGAGCTGGGTGAGCACGGGGCGGGGGCCTCACCTCCGTGGACGGCATCTGCTCGGGGTGGGGCTCTCGCCCTGACCACACCTTCCCACAGGTGACTTTGCGGCCTTGCTACACGCGGGGCTCACCGTGCGACGTGCATTGCTGCTAAACCTGGCCTCGGCAGTCACGGCCTTCGTGGGACTGTACGTGGCCCTTGCAGTCGGAGTGGGCGAGGAGGGCGAGATCTGGATCCTAGCAGTAGCCATGGGCCTGTTCCTCTACGTGGCTCTCTGTGACATGGTCAGGGCCACGGCGGTCAGCAGGGAGGGGGCTACCCCTGGCATGGGCCCTGAGCTGGCGACTGAGTTGGTCCCCACTCCTCCCCAGCTCCCAGCCATGCTGAACGTTAAGGACCAAAGGCCCTGGCTTGTCTTCCTGCTGCACAACGTGGGCCTGCTGGGCGGCTGGACCGTCCTGTTGCTGCTGTCGCTCTATGAGGAAGACATAACCTTGTGAGCCTCCACCTGCAGGCCCTCCCTCCCCATGCCCCCACCCCACAACCCCCACCTGTCTGGCCCCCCTCCCTGCTGAAGCCTTCCCCCATCCCTCTTTGCCCCAGTCCAGTGCCCTGTCCCACCCCCAACTCCTGCCGCAATAAAGAAGTTCTTGTCCCGAGAGCATATTGTCTCAGCCTAACACCGAGACCTCAGGATGGGTGATGCCCACAGGCCCAGCACTGGGGGCCCTTGGGCCTATGTGAAATTGAGAGTAGAGCCCCGCAGTCTGGGTGGGGGTGCAGGAGAGGCGTGGAGGCCCTGCGGCCTGCATGGGTGTGCGGGGAAGGCCTGGCGGCCTTGTGGGGGTGCAGGGGAGGCCCTGTGGCTTGCCACAATCCAGCGTCACTCTCACGGTTCAGGAGGCTGAGGTGCTCTCCCCCTGGGGACAGCCGGAGAGGCAGCCTCATGCAAGCTGCTTTCCTGTGCTGTGAGCCCAGCGTGACCACCTCTTCACTGATGCCCCTGGCTTAGGGCTTCAGCAGGTCTTCTGGTGGACACGACAACTCGGCACTGCAGGTGACTGCCATGAGACAGGTCCCTGGGATGGGTGGGACAGATGCTGAGGGCCCAGGAATCTTCTCCCAGGAGCCAGGCCCACAGGCCAGCTGTTGGAGCCTGTGAGAGGCTGTGGCTCCTGCCGATGGTCTGGACAGGCCACAGAGGATGGCCCAAGAGTGGGGCACTGTGGCAGCAGGAGAGCCCCAGACAGAGTGCCTGGGCTGGCCACTGTAGGCCTCTGGGGAGTGAACAGCAGCGTGTAGGCGCCTCTCTGTCACTTTGACTTTCAGATATATAAATAAATCTTTAGAAAACAACCTCGGGAATCAGCAGTCTTTCTAAGGAAAAGACTCCAGAAAGGACTTCCTTCATTTCTTTTTTTTTTTTTAAGATTTATTTATTTTTATTGGAAAGTCAGATATACATAGAAGAGGAGAGACAGAAGGACAATGTTCCGTCCGATGATTCACTCTCCAAGTGACCACAACGGCCGGTGCTGCGCCGATCCGAAGCCAGGAGCCTAGAACCTCCTTCGGGGCTCCCACGCGGGTGCAGGCTCCCACGCGGGTGCAGGCTCCCAAGGCTTTGTCCATCCTCGACTGCTTTCCCAGGCCACAAGCAGGCAGTTTGATGGGAAGTGGAGCTGCTGGGATTAGAACCGGCGCCCATATGGGATCCTGGTGCATTCAGGGTGAGGACTTTAGCCGCTAGGCCACACCGCCGGGCCTTCCTTCATTTCTTTTTAAAATACTGATTTCATTTTTATTGGAAAGTCAGGTATACAGAGAGGAAGATCTTCCAGCTGCTGATTCACTTGCCGAGTGACCACAAAAGCCAAAGCTGAGCCAATCTGAAGCCAGGAGCCTCCTCCAGTCTCCCACGCGGGTGCAGGGTCCCAAGGCTTTGGGCCGTCCTCCACTGCTTTCCCAGGCCACAAGCAGAGAGCTGGATGGGAAGTGGGGTCACTGGGATTAGAACCGATGCCCCCGGCCGTTGTGGTCACTTGGGGAATGAATAATTGGATGGAAAATCTTCCTCCCTGTCTTTCCTCCTCTCTTATATTTGACTTTGCAATAAAACTAACTAAATAATTAAATCTTAAAAAAAAAAAAGAACTTGTTCCCATATGGGATCCCGGCACGTTCACTGTGACGACTTTAGCCACTATGCCACCGCGCCGGGTCCCTTTCCTGCACTTTTAGCAGGAGATGCTCCGGGGGTATCAGAGTACATCCCGACAGACCCACGCGTGTGCCATGCTCCACCATGGTGGTTGGGGTTGCAGAGGCTCCTGGGCTTGGGTGACCCTCTGAGTCCAGAGGGCTCCTCTTGGGTTAGGGTTGGGTTGGTGTTAGGGTTGGGTTGGGGTTAGCGTTGGGTTAGGGTTGGGGTTAGGGTTAGGGTTGGGTTTGGGGTTGGGGTTGGGATTGAGGTTGGGACTAGTTGCAGCTCCTGGAGCCACCACCTGCAACGCACACCCGGCCGCCAGGAGCCGCTGTCGGACCCAAGCGACAGTGCTCCCTCTGCGCAGGCGCGGCGCTAAAGCGCAACCTTGGCGCGACAGCGGAACCTTGGCGCTCTGCTTCCGGGCGCGGCCGGGCCGAGTTCGCCGGCGTGCCGGTTCCCCCGTGCGGCGGCGGCAACGGCAGGTGTGGGCGCCGCGCCGCGCGGCCGTCCTCCCGCCCGTCGCCATGTACGCGGTGTACAAGCAGGCGCACCCGCCCACCGGCATCGAGTTCTGCATGTACTGCAACTTCTTCAGCCACAGCGAGCGCAACCTCGTGGTGGCCGGCACGTCGCAGCTGTGCGTGTACCGGCTGAACCGCGACGCCGAGGTGGGCGCGGGGCGGAAGGCACGGGGGGCGGGGGGCGGACGCGGGGCAGGGGGCAGGCGGGCACGTGTGCCGCCTGAGCGCAGTGGCGGGGGGAGATCTGGGATGGAGGGCTGGGTGGGCTGCACCGGGGACAGGCAGGCCCAGGGCTGGGTGGGCTGCAAGGGGACAGGCAGGCCCAGGGCTGGGTGGGGGGCTGCACGGGGGACAGGCAGGCCCAGGGCTGGGTGGGGGGCTGCACGGGGGACAGGCAGGCCCAGGGCTGGGTGGGGGGCTGCACCGGGGACAGGCAGGCCCAGGGCTGGGTGGGCAGGGCAGCGCGGGGCCTGTCGCTCACGGCCTGGGAGGCAGCGAGACCCTGGAGCCTTGCAACGGCGTGGATGCCCAGCTACAGCTCTGGCCACTGCTTGCGCTTGGCCCACAGGCTGCTGTGGCTGTGTGAGGGTAGACCCTCCCTCATGCAGGTCAACAGGCCATTGCACACCAGCTGAGGGCGTCTCCAGCCACATTTTGAAACTGGCTTCACAGTTTCTGCTTTGGAAGATTCAAATCCACTTTTACTTATTCTTTTTTAAAAGAGTTTTTCTACTTTTATTGAAAAGGTAGATTTATCGGGCCCGGCGGCGTGGCCTAGCGGCTAAAGTCCTCGCCTTGAAAGCCCCGGGATCCCATATGGGCGCCGGTTCTAATCCCGGCAGCTCCACTTCCCATCCAGCTCCCTGCTTGTGGCCTGGGAAAGCAGTTGAGGACAGCCCAAAGCTTTGGGACCCTGCACACGCGTGGGAGACCCGGAAGAGGTTCCTGGTCCCGGCATCGGATTGGCGCGTACCGGCCCGATGCGGCTCACTTGGGGAGTGAAACATCGGATGGAAGATCTTCCTCTCTGTCTCTCCTCCTCTCTGTATATCCGGCTTTCCAATAATAATAAAATCTTTAAAAAAAAAAAAAAAAAGGTAGATTTATCTAGGTGTCTCACACGGGTGCAGGGTCCCAAGGCTTTGGGCCGTCCTCGACTGCTTTCCCAGGCCACAGGCAGGGAGCTGGATGGCAAGTGGAGCCGCTGGAACATGGAACGGCAGCCATATGGGATCCCAGCTGCATGACAAGCAGAGCTGAGCAACATGAGGCAGCACCCTGGAGTTAGTGGAAGCTTAGCTTACCGTGCCACAGCATTCCTAGGCGTGCTGCCAGGTCCACTTGCACAGATTAGACCTTCTTTCTGCCGTGTGAGAGCAGCACCAGCACATGTTTACTGGGTGCACCAGCACAAGAAGTGGGGAGGGAGACCGAGGCAGGCTGGGCTCAAGGAGTCTTTAGGAAGATGGAGTGTGAGAGGGAAGGCCTTGTGCTGGGTGTCAGCAGAGGGGCCGGCCCGGGCCAGAGTGGGAAGTGTGCGAGTACAGCGTGGGGGTAGTTGGCGACTCGTGCTGCTTCAGGGTAAGAAGGCGGCATCACCACGGCTACTTGGCACAGAAGGCTGTCCTGACTGAAGAGCTGGGGGGAGCCTGTCAGTGAGGGACTGTGACAGTGTGGGGCTGGGGTTCCTGTCAGTGAGGAGGGGACTGTGACAGTGTTGGGGTTGGGGTCCCTGTCAGTGAGGGAGGGGACTGTGACAGTGTGGATCTGTGGTCCCTGTCAGTGAGGGGACTGTGACAGTGTGGTGCTGGTGTCCCTGTCAGTGAGGAGGGGACTGTGACAGTGTGGGGCCTGGGGTCCCTGTCATGAGGAGGGGACTGTGACAGTGTGGGGCTGGGGTCCCTGTCAGTGAGGGAGGGGACTGTGACAGTGTGGATCTGTGGTCCCTGTCAGTGAGGGGACTGTGACAGTGTGGTGCTGGTGTCCCTGTCAGTGAGGAGGGGACTGTGACAGTGTGGGGCCTGGGGTCCCTGTCATGAGGAGGGGACTGTGACAGTGTGGGGCTGGGGTCCCTGTCAGTGAGGGAGGGGCTCTGACAGTGTTGGGGCTGTGGTCCCTGTCAGTGAGGGAGGGGCTGTGACAGTGTGGTGCTGGTGTCCCTGTCAGTGAGGAGGGGACTGTGACAGTGTGGGGCTGGGGTCCCTGTCAGTGAGGAGGGGACTGTGACAGTGTGGGGTTGGGGTCCCTGTCAGTGAGGAGGGGACTGTGACAGTGTGGATCTGTGGTCCCTGTCAGTGAGGAGGGGACTGTGACAGTGTGGGGCTGGGGTCCCTGTCAGTGAGGAGACTGTGACAGTGTGGTGCTGGGGTCCCTGTCAGTGAGGAGTGGACTGTGACAGTGTGGGGCTGGGGTCCCTGTCAGTGAGGAGGGGACTGTGACAGTGTGGATCTGTGGTCCCTGTCAGTGAGGGGACTGTGACAGTGTGGTGCTGGGTCCCTGTCAGTGAGGGAGGGGCTGTGACAGTGTGAGGGCTGGGGTCCCTGTCTGTGAGGAGGGAGCCGTCCTGCAACCCTGCTCTGTGGACTGTTGCTGCCTGTGGCTGTGCCCAGCTTGCCTGGCCCTGAGCCCAGAACTTGGCCTTGGGCCTGACTGATGGACTCTCCGTGGCAGTCCTCCCTGTTCTTTGAGATGGCTGGTCTCACTGTCACTTTCTGCTTCTCTCTAGGTTCTGACCAAAAACGACCGGAGCACAGGTGAGTGTGGGGGTCTCATGCTGAGGGCTGGGTAGTGGTTAGACCTCTCTGAGACTGCATGTACTGGCCCTCCCCAGACGGGAAGGCCCACAGGGAGCGGCTGGAGCTGGTGGCCTCCTTCTCCTTCTTTGGCAATGTCATGTCCATGGCCAGTGTCCAGCTGGCGGGCTCCAAACGTGATGCCCTGCTCCTCAGCTTCAAGGACGCTAAGGTGAGCACTGGACTTGGGCAGGGCCCGGAGGGTGGTGGCTTGGTGCTGTGGGTCACACGAGTGCTGTGCCTCACAGCTGTCAGTGGTGGAATATGACCCTGGCACCCATGACCTGAAGACCCTGTCGCTGCACTACTTCGAGGAGCCCGAGCTACGGGTAGGACCCTGTGCTCCTCTCTGCCCGCTGTCCCATGCCCTCTGCACCCTCCAGCCCCCGGCCCTCATGACCTCCGCCCTACAGGACGGGTTCGTGCAGAACGTGCACACGCCGCACGTGCGCGTGGACCCTGATGGGCGCTGCGCTGCCATGCTCATCTACGGTACGCGGCTGGTGGTGCTTCCCTTCCGCAGGGAAAGCCTGGCTGAGGAGCACGAGGGGCTCGTGGGAGAAGGGTGAGTGCCAGCAACTGCTCAGGGCTGGGGGTGATGCGGGGGTACCCCCGCTAAACCCTGACCTCGCAGGCAGAGGTCCAGCTTCCTGCCGAGCTACATCATTGACGTTCGGGCACTCGACGAGAAGCTGCTCAACATCGTGGACCTACAGTTCCTGCATGGCTACTATGAGCCCACCCTGCTCATCCTGTTCGAGCCCAACCAGACCTGGCCCGGGTGAGCCCAGGGCCTGCAGCCCTGCGGCCCGGGGTGGGGAGAGGCAGTGCTGCTGAGAGGGCAGACCTGCCCGGGGCGGAGGGCGGGGGGTTGCTGCTTGAGAGGCCAGACGTGGCCTAGTTTAGCTCTGGGCCTGTGCAGCCGGGGAGAGCAGGCTGGGTGGGAGGGCTGGCCCTCGCCATGCTGACCCTCCTGCTCCCCAGGCGCGTGGCTGTAAGGCAGGACACCTGCTCCATCGTGGCCATCTCGCTGAACATCACACAGAAGGTGCACCCCGTCATCTGGTCCCTCACCAGCCTGCCCTTCGACTGCACCCAGGCTCTGGCCGTGCCCAAGCCCATAGGTGAGGGCTCTGCCGTGGCAGGAGACTGGTCCTGAGCAGGGGTGCCCTTGAGCCCCGCCCACCAGCTTGGCCTCCACAGGTGGGGTGGTGATCTTCGCCGTGAACTCATTGCTGTACCTGAACCAGAGTGTGCCTCCATATGGCGTTGCCCTCAACAGCCTCACTGCGGGCACCACGGCCTTCCCGCTGCGTGAGTGTGGGGGCACCTAGGGGTGGGATGGCCAAGGGGGTAGGGATCTGCCTTGGCTCACTTCCCCCAACAGGCACCCAGGAGGGCGTGCGCATCACCCTGGACTGTGCACAGGCCGCCTTCATCTCCTATGACAAGATGGTCATCTCCCTCAAAGGCGGTGAGATGTGAGTCCCTGGCCACCCCCGCTCTGTCCTTGCTCAGCACCCACTCTGCCCTGTCCTCTCTCAGTACCCATCCCTGCCCTGCCCACTCTTCAGCGCCCACACCCTGCCCTGCCCTCTCCCAGTACCCACACCTGCCTTGTCCTCTCCCAGTGCCCACCCCTGCTCTGTCCTCGCTCAGTGCCCACACCTGCCCTCAGCACACACACTCTGCCCTGTCCTCTCTCAGTACCCACTCCTGCACTGCCCACCCTCAGTACCCACCCTTCCCTGCCCTCTCCCAGTACCCACCCCTGCCCTGTCCTCTCTCAGTGCCCACACCCTGCCCTGCCCTCTCTCAGTGCCCACACCTGCCCTCAGCACACACACTCTGCCCTGTCCTCTCTCAGTACCCACTCCTGCACTGCCCACCCTCAGTACCCACCCTTCCCTGCCCTCTCCCAGTACCCACCCTTCCCTGCCCTCTCCCAGTACCCACCCTTCCCTGCCCTCTCCCAGTACCCACCCCTGCCCTGCCCTCTCTCAGTGCCCACACTCTGCCCTGCCCCTGGGCCCCCACGCACTTCTCACTGCCCTCTCCACTCAGCTACGTACTGACCCTGGTCACCGACGGCATGCGCAGCGTCCGAGCCTTCCACTTTGATAAGGCGGCAGCCAGCGTCCTTACCACCAGCGTGAGTTGGGGTTGCAGGGGAGGCTCTGGGCAGCCACAGCCCTGCCCTGACTTGATCTCCCCTTCAGATGGTCACCATGGAACCTGGGTACCTGTTCCTGGGCTCGCGCCTGGGCAACTCCCTCCTCCTCAAGTACACAGAGAAGCTGCAGGAGCCACCTGCCAGTGCTGTCCGTGATGTGGCTGACAAGGTGGGTGCCTGAGCCGGGGGGCCCTCCCGCTCCTGCAGGCTGCCACAGACCACTCACCACCCTACTGCCCCACAGGAAGAGCCACCCTCCAAGAAGAAGCGGGTGGACACCACCGTGGGCTGGTCAGGTGAGGGGCTAGAAGAGATGTGGCTCCCCAGGTGAGGGGCTGTGTGTGGCCACACAGGAGAGTCCAGGTGGGGCGCAGGGCTAAGCTCGGCCTGTGTGTATTACAGGGAGCAAGTCCGTGCCACAGGACGAGGTGGACGAGATTGAGGTGTATGGCAGCGAGGCCCAGTCGGGCACGCAGCTGGCCACCTACTCATTTGAAGTGAGTCCAGGGCTGATGGTGTGTGGGGGTGCCTCCCAGGGGGCTGACGGTGTGTGGGGTCCCTCCCAGTCAGCCCACCTGACTTCCCGTGTCCCCAGGTGTGCGACAGTATCCTCAACATTGGGCCCTGTGCCAATGCTGCCATGGGCGAGCCTGCCTTCCTCTCTGAAGAGGTGCCTGGGGTTGGGGTGACGGACCTTGCTGTACACAGTGGAGGGGGGTGGCTGGGTCCCCCAGGTGGGACTGGGCCTCATGCCTGCCCTGCACAGTTTCAGAACAGCCCTGAGCCGGACCTGGAGATTGTGGTGTGCTCCGGTTATGGGAAGAATGGGGCACTGTCGGTGCTGCAGGTGTGTAGGGCAGGGGGCGGGTCCTGGGTGGATCCGGTGCCAGCTGGCTGACCGTCCCCTCTGCTTGCAGAAGAGCATCCGGCCCCAGGTGGTGACCACCTTTGAGCTCCCTGGCTGCTATGACATGTGGACGGTGGTCGCACCGGCACACAGGGAGGAGGTAGGTGAGTGGGGGAGGCTGGGCAGCTCATGCTGCCCATGCTGCCCGCCCCTGACCGCGCTGCTGCTCTTGTACCCTCACAGGAGGACACGCCCAAGGGGGAGGGCACAGAGCAGGAGACGGGTACCCCTGAGGCTGAAGATGACAGCCGCCGGCACGGCTTCCTCATCCTGAGCCGGGAGGACTCCACCATGGTGAGGGGCAGGCACTGTGACCCCCAGGACCTGCGGACAAGAGAGTCCCCTGTGTGTTGGGGGGCAGCTGATACTGTGACCCCCAGATTGTAGATGGGCAGGATGTTGGGGTGCAGCGCTCTGTCACCCCCAGATCCTGCAGACCGGCCAGGAGATCATGGAGCTAGACACGAGTGGCTTTGCCACTCAGGGCCCTACTGTCTTTGCTGGAAACATTGGGGACGATCGCTACATCGTCCAAGTGTCTCCGCTGGGCATCCGCCTGCTGGAAGGAGGTAGGGGAGTGGGCCTGGCTGGGGCTGGAGGTTGGGGGCGCGGACCCTGTGCTGCCCGACCTCACCCGGTGCCCACCTGTACCTCCAGTGAACCAGCTGCACTTCATCCCCGTGGACCTGGGAGCCCCCATCGTGCAGTGTGCCGTGGCCGACCCCTACGTGGTCATCATGAGCGCTGAGGGTCACGTCACCATGTTTCTGCTGAAGACTGACTCGTACGGTGGCCGCCACCACCGCCTGGCGTTGCACAAGCCCCCACTGCACCACGTAGGCCACCCTGCCCCCCAGGGCTGAGCCCGATCTGTGCCCCCGTACGCCCTCACCCCACAATGCTGAGCCCAGTCTGCCTCCTGTCCCTTGCAGCAGTCCAAGGTGATTGCGCTCTGCCTGTACCGTGACGTCAGTGGCATGTTCACCACGGAGAGCCGCCTGGGCGGGGCCCGCGATGATGCTGGGGGCCGGAGCAGCCTGGAGGCCGAGGGCCTGGCTGTGGAGACCAGGTGCGTGGGGCACGGCGCTGGGGCAGCAGGTCCCCAGGCAGGCCCGTGACCCTCTGTGCCCACAGCCCCACAGTGGACGACGAGGAGGAGATGCTGTACGGGGACTCTGGCGCCCTCTTCAGCCCGAGCAAGGAGGAGGCCCGCAGGAGCAGCCAGCCGCCAGCGGACCGCGACCCCGCACCCTTCCGGGCAGAGCCCACCCACTGGTGCCTGCTGGTGCGGGAGAATGGCACCATGGAGGTGAGTGAGCCATGGGTGGGGGCTGTGAGGGGTGAGGGCTGTGAGGGGTGAGGGCTGTGAGGGGTGAGGGCTCTGTGGGTGGGGGCTGTGAGGGGTGAGGGCTCTGTGGGTGGGGGCTCTGAGGGGTGGGGGCTGTGAGGGGTGAGGGCTGTGAGGGGTGAGGGCTGTGTGGGTGGGGGCCCTGAGGGGTGAGGGCTCTGAAGGGTGAGGGCTGTGAGGGGTGGGGGCTGTGAGGGGTGAGAGCTCTGTCGGTGGGGGCTGTGAGGGGTGGGGGCTGTGAGGGGTGGGGGTCTGGTACCTTGCATATGACAGCAACACTCTCCCTCATGGGCTGCTGCCTCCCCCAGATCTATCAGCTGCCTGACTGGCGACTGGTATTCCTGGTGAAGAACTTTCCCGTGGGGCAGCGGGTGCTGGTGGACAGTTCCTCAGGACAGCCTAGCACACAGGGTGAGGCCCGCAAGGAAGAGGCCACGCGCCAAGGAGAGCTTCCCCTTGTCAAGGAGGTGCTGCTCGTTGCACTGGGCAGCCGCCAGAGCAGACCCTACCTGCTGGTGAGTGCTCCCTCCCCAGAGCAGGCCCTACCTGCTGCTCAGTGCTCCTCCCCAGAGCAGGCCCTACCTGCTGGTGAGTGCTCCCTCCCCAGAGCAGACCCTACCTGCTGCTCAGTGCTCCTCCCCAGAGCAGACCCTACCTGCTGGTGAGTGCTCCCTCCCCAGAGCAGACCCTACCGGCTGCTCAGTGCACCCTCCCCAGAGCAGACCCTACCTGCTGGTAAGGCCCCCTCCCCAGAGCAGACCCTACCTGCTGGTAAGGCCCCCTCCCCAGAGCAGGCCCTACCTGCTGCTCAGTGCTCCTCCCCAGAGCAGACCCTACCTGCTGGTGAGTGCTCCCTCCCCAGAGCAGGCCCTACCTGCTGCTCAGTGCTCCTCCCCCATCCCTCCCTCAGGTGCACGTCGACCAGGAGCTGCTCATCTATGAAGCCTTCCCCCACGACTCACAGCTGGGCCAGGGCAATCTCAAAGTCCGCTTCAAGAAGGTGCCAGGAACTGGGAGCCACTGGGTATGGAGGGCTGGTCCAGGCATCTGCGGGACCCACCCACACAGCAACTGTCCCCAGGTCCCCCACAACATCAACTTCCGGGAGAAGAAGCCAAAGCCATCCAAGAAGAAGACCGAGGGTGCTGGCCCCGAGGAGGGAGCCGGGGCCCGGGGCCGCGTGGCGCGCTTCCGCTACTTCGAAGACATTTATGGCTACTCGGGGGTAGGTGGGCGTCTCCTGTGGGATGGGGTGAGCCTGCCGCGCACAGCCCTCACCACATCTGCCCTGCAGGTGTTCATCTGCGGCCCCTCGCCTCATTGGCTCCTGGTGACTGCCCGGGGGGCTCTGCGGCTGCATCCCATGGGCATCGACGGCCCCATCGACTCCTTTGCGCCCTTCCACAATGTCAACTGTCCCCGTGGCTTCCTTTACTTCAACAGACAGGTAGTGGGGCCCGGGGCCTCCCAGTGAGGAGCCAAGGTGGTGGGTGCTGGGTGGAGGGCTCTGTGGCCCTGAGCAGAGCACCCCACCCCCAGGGCGAGCTGAGGATCAGCGTCCTGCCTGCCTATCTGTCCTACGACGCCCCCTGGCCCGTCAGGAAGATCCCCTTGCGCTGCACCGCCCACTACGTGGCTTACCACGTGGAGTCCAAGGTCTGTACCAGGCCACGTCCTGGCCCTCTCCCAGGGGCCTGCTGACCTGGGCTCTGAGGCGACTCCCTGATCCCCAGGTGTATGCAGTGGCCACCAGCACCAACACGCCGTGCACCCGCATCCCACGCATGACGGGCGAGGAGAAGGAGTTTGAGACCATTGAGAGAGGTGTGTCCCGCATAGGGCCGGTGTCTGGTCCGCCCTGTCGGCAAGCCCTGCCCCTTGACTGTACCCCGTTCCCGTAGATGAGCGCTACGTGCACCCCCAGCAGGAGGCCTTCTCCATCCAGCTCATCTCCCCAGTCAGCTGGGAGGCCATTCCCAACGCCAGGTGAGCCTGGCTCTGGGGGAGCAGGGCGGGGGCCTCCGGGCAGCTGGCCTGGCTGCTGACCCCTGGCCTCTCCCAGGATCGAGCTGGAGGAGTGGGAGCATGTGACGTGCATGAAGACCGTGTCGCTGCGCAGCGAGGAGACCGTGTCGGGCCTCAAGGGCTACGTGGCAGCCGGAACCTGCCTCATGCAGGGCGAGGAAGTCACCTGCCGAGGACGGGTGAGATGTGGGGCGTGGGCCCCCAGGCTCCCGGGAGCCTCTGCATTGCCTCACGTGTCCCGACCCTGCCAGATCCTCATCATGGACGTGATCGAGGTGGTGCCTGAGCCAGGCCAGCCCCTGACCAAGAATAAGTTCAAGGTGCTTTATGAAAAGGAGCAGAAGGGGCCTGTGACTGCCCTGTGCCACTGCAACGGGCACCTGGTATCTGCCATTGGCCAGAAGGTGTGTGCCTGCCTCGCCGTCCCTCCCCTGTGCCCAGCCCGTGCCTCTAAACCTTCTGGTCCCCCAGATCTTCCTGTGGAGCCTGCGGGCCAGCGAGCTGACGGGCATGGCCTTCATCGACACGCAGCTGTACATCCACCAGATGATCAGCGTCAAGAACTTCATCCTGGCGGCCGATGTCATGAAGAGCATCTCCCTGCTGCGCTACCAGGAAGACAGCAAGACGCTGAGCCTCGTGTCACGGGTGTGTGCCGCCTCGGGCCCCCCAGCGGCCTCGGGCCCTCGGGCCCTGACCCCTCCGCTCCCTGCCCCACAGGATGCCAAGCCCCTGGAGGTGTACAGCGTCGACTTCATGGTGGACAACGCGCAGCTGGGTTTCCTGGGTGAGTGCCAGGGCCTGGGGCGGAGCAAAGGCCAGCTGGGCCCTGCAGAGCTGACCCTTTGCCCACCCCGCAGTGTCAGACCGAGACCGCAACCTCATGGTGTACATGTACCTGCCAGAAGGTAAGTGGCTCCCGTGGCCCGTCCTGGGGGGAGCTGGGCAGGCAGTGACTGCGGTTTCTCTGGCCAGCCAAGGAGAGCTTTGGCGGCATGCGCCTCCTGCGCCGGGCGGATTTCCATGTGGGCGCTCACGTCAACACCTTCTGGAGGACACCGTGCCGGGGTGCTGAAGGGCCCAGCAAGAAGTCGGTTGTGTGGGAGAACAAGCACATCACGTGGTTTGGTGAGTGCCTGGAGGTCGGGGCCATGGGCAGGGGACCAGTGCTCAGCCTAGCTCACGCACCCTCCCCCGCAGCCACACTGGACGGCGGCATCGGGCTGCTGCTGCCCATGCAGGAGAAGACCTACCGGCGGCTGCTGATGCTGCAGAACGCGCTGACCACCATGCTGCCCCACCATGCTGGCCTTAACCCCCGTGCCTTCCGGTGAGCGCCCCACCCTCAGATGGTCCTGCTCCCTGGTGGGCGGGGCCCTGACCCCACTCCCCCCCTGCCTGCAGCATGCTGCACGTGGACCGGCGCACCCTGCAGAACGCAGTGCGCAACGTGCTGGACGGAGAACTGCTGACCCGCTACCTGTACCTCAGCACCATGGAGCGTGGCGAGCTGGCCAAGAAGATCGGCACCACGCCTGACATTGTGAGTGCCCAGACCCGGCTGCCCCACCCCTGCTCAGGCCCAGCCCCCTGATAACTTGGCCTTGCCCACAGATCCTGGATGACCTGCTGGAGACGGACCGTGTCACTGCCCACTTCTAGCCTCCCGCACTGCCTCCCTCCTGTTTTGTACAAAAAAACACAAGGACAAATGTGTTGACTTGAGATGTGTAGTCATTGCTTGCCCGGGGTGTCCCGCCCCAGTGCAGGGTCCAGGGCTGCAGGTCAGTGCAGTGGGCCCAGGTTGGGCAGCTGTGTGGGCGCCAGGCCCCTGGAGTTAGGTCTCCAAGTACTGGTAGAGGTCTTGGACAGGGGGCGTGAGGCCTAGGTGCACCAGGGCACGGATCACGAGGCTGGTGAGCCGCATGGCCAGCGTCTCCAACCTGTGGGCCAGGGAGAGGTCAGGGGCTGGTGGACACAGGCTGTCCAGCACCCAGCAGCCCTCCCCACTGACCCACCTCAGGGCCACCTCGAACTTGAGCACTGCCCACAAGACCTTGATGTTGCGCAGGAGGCTGCTGTGGAGGCCCTGGGAGGTGTTGCTGGCCAAGCGGCTCCAGGCCCGGACAGCGCTGTCAGATGCAGGTGTGAGCCCAGCTGCCCGTCCCCTGCGCCACCCACCCAGGGGTGCCTGCCAGTACCTCTTGGCCATGAGGAAGTAGCGGTCCACAGGGCTGCCCAGGGCAGTGTGGATGGCACGCACAGTGTTGATGTTGCGTAGCACAAGCAGCATGGGCCGCGGCAGTGCCCGCAGCACGGCCATGATGCGCTCAAAGTGCTCCTGCGCCATGGCCTGCATGTAGGCGGCCTCCTGGCGGCTCAGCAGGTGGGAGGCCCACAGCTGCCCCAGCCGCACTGGCCGCTGCATGAGCACCTCCGCGAACAGCAGGTAATCTGGGGGGACAGAGGCAGCTGGGCTGGGGCTCCTGGGGACACAGCCTGCCTTGCGGGAGACCCCCCTGCTGCCCTCACCTTGCACCCCCAGGGCGGCTGCGTGCGCCTTCATGCCTGCTTCGTCTCTCAGGATGATGGCTCGCCACAGCTGGCACAGGGCAGAGCGGTCCCTGCAGGGGCCTGGCCATGAACCCAGAGCCCAGGACAAGGGCCCAGGACTGGCCTGCCCACCCCCACGTGGCTTACTTCTCATCGAGGAACTGGTAGAGACCGTGGTCCAGCAGCACCAGTTCCGCCATCCCGTCCGTGCCCTTCCGCACCAAGACTAGGGGGACAGAAGTCAGCCACACCCGCCCAGGCCCGCCCCCGCCCTGGGGACTGGGGGCTCCTACCATTTCCAGGGTGGGGGTCCGAGTGGATGAAGCCACTGTAAAAGACCTGCTCGGCGAAGGCCCGGGTCAGCTTCTCTGCTATCTGGGATGGACAGGCACTTGAGGGCCTGCAGCTGCCCTGGCCCCGGCCCCCGCCCGCCCCACACACCACACTCACGTCTCCCACCGCCAGACCCTGGCGTTCAATGGCTTCCAGGTCGTTCACTTTGCAGCCCTCACAGAAGTCGGCCGTCAGCACACGCTGGGGGAGCAGTAGATGCTGAGTGGGGCTCCCAGGGGCCCCAGCCCATGTGGGGACAAGCCCAGCCCACCTTGCTGGACTTGTCCCAGTGTACGCGGGGGACCACGATGTAGCGGAAGTGCTGCAGCTCGCGGGCACAGCGCTCTGCGTTGCGACCCTCGTTCTCAAAGTCCAACTCCTGGGCCAGGGTTCCCTTTAGGTCCTGAGGGCCCCACACAGGCAGTCACGGGCCAGGGCAGATAGCCTGCCACCCTCCCCGGCCGGTGTGAAGGGTCCAGCTTGGCACCTGCAGCACCCAGCTGAAGCCGAAGCCGGGGTGCATGAGCTCCACGAGCCGCAGCAGCAGCTCCAGTGTGTGCACGTCCCCCTCAAACCGGTCCTGCAGGTCGATGTACTGCACCTGTGCGTGTGGGTAGCTCAGGGCCCTGGCCAAACAGCCTTGCGCATCTGGACGGCCCCAGCCCACAGCCCCACACACCTTGACAGCCACAGCTGTGCCATCGGGCAGCTTGGCGCGGTGCACCTGGGCCAGGCTGGCAGCTGCCATGGGTTGGTAGTCGAACTCTTGGAAGAGCTCGCTGGGCAAGGCCCGGAAATCCTCCAGAAACAGCTCATCCACCTGCTCAGGGTGCACGTGCTCTGGTCAGACTGGGGCCCCTGCTGGGCGATGGCCCCACACCCCCACAGGGACCCACCTCCCGGGAGCCACGCTTCAGGGCCCTGTCCTCCAGCACGCGCAGGGTCCGGATGTACTCAGGCGGCAGCAGGTGGTTGAAGGCGCACAACCCCTGGCCCAGCTTCACGTAGAGGCCCCCGTTGTGGATGGCACCCTCCACAAGCGCGTCCGCCGCCCGCTGGTGACACGCTGACATCGCTTCCACATAGCTGGGGCTGTTCTGACCACAGGGAGAGGAGGATGGGGTTCCCCCAGCAGTGCCGGCCCCACCGTGCTCCCCACAAGCCCAGGCCACAGGCACACACCTCGTCCACCCCTCGCAGGATGACGTGTGTGCACCACCAGTAGTCCAGGGAGATGTGCAAGCCGATCCTCAGGGACCTGTGGGCAGAGGCTGTCTCGGCACCCAGGAAGCTGGGGAGGCTGCACACTGTGGCCTTGGCACCCATGGCTCCCAGCCAGCAGAATGTCAGCAGTCATACCCCTCCTCCACCACGTGCCATGACAACAGCCAGCGCACAGGCAGGAGGGAGATTGAGCTGCTGGACAGACCTCAGGGGCCGTGCGGCCACCACGCTCCCAGGGGCGGTGCTGTAGCTGTCTGCTGGGCTGCTGGGTTCTGCTCCCCAGGCCACATGCAGGACAGACAGCACGTGCCCCTCCTAGCTGACACAGGGCAGACCACACTGGGCACATGGGAGGATGGCTGAGCCCTGGACCGGGCATAGGAAGACCAGGGAGGGTGTCAGAATAAGACAACCCCCTCTCAGGACACCCCCCCTGTAAGGGTACCCATCCTTGGGACAACCCCCTGTAAGGGTACTCCCTCCTTGGGACACCCCTACTCTGGACACCACCCTAGGGACATTTCCTCCCTGGGATACCCCCAGTCAGGACAACCCCTCAGAACACACTCCCAACCTGGTCCCATGAGGCCACCAGCTGCCCACCTGCCGAAGCGCCCAATGCCATCCAGCACGAGCCTCATGCGCCGCCTCTCGCGTGGCTCGGCGGTAAGGTAGTGGCCGCCGAGCAGCAGGGGCACCACCGTGGCAGTGGCCATCAGCGCCTTCCTCCACAGAGACACAGGTGGTCTCAGGGCCCTGCGGGGACATCCAGGTCTGCTAGAGGCCAGTGGGCACAGAAGGTGGCACTGGTTGTGCGCGGAGCAGCCTGGAGCTCCCCTGCTGAGGGCTGTCCCCAGGGTCCACTCTGGCACTGTCTGATTCCTGTCTCCCCCACCCCCTTACCTTGCTGGCGGGCTCTGGAGGTTCCTCAGGAGGAGGCCAGGCGCTGGCAAGGGCCTCCCCGGGCTCCGCGGCACGGCGGCATGGCAGTGGCAGAGTCGCAGCTGCAAGAGAGCCAGGGTGGTGAGTGGGCAGGCTGGAGCACGCAGTGAGCAGCCAGGCCTGTCAGGAACGCGGAGGCCAGTGCAGCTCCACCACAGGCTCTGCAGGGACCGTGATCACACACAGGCCCCGGCGCTGGCTCCTCACTCAGGTACATCCTGGAGGCAGCAGCCTCCTGGCACCCACTCGGGAGGCAGGGATCCAGCAAGTGACAAAAACCCAACGTATCTGGCCCAGGGCCATGGCTAAAGCTGACCTTCCACCAACGGCATCGCGTTTCCACAGGGGCACCGGTTCTTGTCCCAGCTGCTCCACTTCCCATCCAGTTCCCTGCTAATGGCCTGGGAGAGCAGCAGAGGCCACCTCACGTGCCTGGGCCACACGGAAGACCCCAAGGAAGCTTCTGACTCCCGAAGAGCTCAGCTCCAGCTACCGCAACCATCTGGGAGATCTCTTTGAAACTGCCTTTCAAGTAAATAAATCTTTTTTTTTTTTTTTTTAAGATTTATTTTATTTACAAAGTCAGATATACAGAGAGGAGGAGAGACAGAGAGGAAGATCTTCTAATGATTCATTCCCCAGGTGAGCGCAATGGCTGGGGCCGCACCAATCCGAAGTCAGGAGCCAGGAACCTCTTCCAGGTCTCCCATGTGGGTGCAGGCTCCCAAGGCTTTGGGGCGTCCTCGACTGCTTTCCCAGGCCACAAGCAGGGAGCTGGATGGGAAGTGGAGCTGCCGGAATTAGAACCGGCGCCAATATGGGATCCCGCGCTTGCAAGGCGAGGACTCTAACCACTACGCTATCGCGCCAGGCCCAGTAAATAAATCTTTTTAAAAAGACAAGTTTCTCAGCCACAACCACTGACTGCAAGCTCTTCAGCAAACCAGCCAGGGCACCCGTGGGAGCTGCGACCAAGCCAGGGACAGGTTCAGCTCTGCGACCCAAGCACGTGGCTTGCACACCCCCGGAGGTGTCTACGGGTGAGGCCGTGACCTTCTGTCCCAGAGACTGCAAGGACACACACAGCGTCAGGTCTCAAGGGGAAGTGGGGGCACGTGGGGGGAGGGGCAGCCACCGGCCCGGCCGCTTGGGGTCAGGGCCAGCAACAGTGGCCACGGCCAGCCAGGCGCCCCAGCAGAGTTCACAGGTGGCCAGCTCCAGCCTGGGGTTCCCACTGCCCAGCTCAGCCCTGTGCGCACACATACACACACACGCACACTACGCCCACTAAGCCCCACACACAGGGACTAGAATGCTGGAGCAGAATTTGTGGGAGTGGAGTGTGGGTTCCTCTGAAAGACAAGGGGACAGGTGGCAGCACAGACAGGCTCTCCTGCGGGAGGAGGTGCAGCAGGACCAGTTTCCAAAAGGCGCTGGGAGACAGTGGACTTGGACAAGGCTCCCAGGGCGCCTGCGCTGCTGCTTCCGGTGGCTGGGTCCCAGCAGCTGCGTCCCTCTCCAGGCCCAGGGTGTCCTGGCAGCACAGCCCTGCACATGGCCAGCAGCGTCCTCCCAAGGGGCCGCAACAGCTGAAGCTGAACCATCTGAAGCCTGGAGCCAGGAGCCTCCTCTGGGTCTCCCACGCAGGTGCAGGGTCGCAAGGCTCTGGGCCGTCCTCAGCTGCTTTCCCAGGCCACAAGCAGGGAGCTGGATGGGAAGTGGAGCAGCCAGGACAGGAACCCAACCTGCAGAGATGCTGGATAGCAGGCCGAGGTGGGTGTACACAAGGTCACGTGTAAAAAGGAGGCCAGCATCTCCAGTGGGCACTGCCACCATTCCCCCTGCTGCCTCAGAGTGTCCCACGAGGACCTGCCTGTCCAGGGGCCAGTCAAGCATTGGCCTGTGGTTTCCCACCAAGACCCAGAATGCAGACACCATGGCAGGCACCTGCAGCCTCCCACGGACCCAGCACCCAGCCCGGCCCGAGGGCCTGGGCTCCTGCTGCCCACAGCTGACACACACTCCTGTGCACCTGCTGGCCCGGCTCTGACTGTCGCAGCCTCATGCAGAGGGTCCCTGATCGCTCTAAATCCTTGTGAAAGGGAGCTGGGGTTGGAGTGCAGCAGGGTGGCCCAGCACCCCCTGTGGGCTGCTCCACTCCAGTCCAGCTCCCTGCTAATGCTCCTGGGGGAGCGGCAGAGGAAGTGCTGGGGAGCCTGTGGTCTCCCCAAAGCACCTGGCTTGGGCCTGGCACAGTCCCGGCCATTGCAGCCACTTGGGGAGTGACCAGCAGCTGGGTCTCCTTCTGCCTCCCTATCCGTAATTCTGAATTTCAGGTAAATAAAGAAGTCTTACAAGGACACAGTTGGAGTGGTTGCAACTGGCCCGGGGTCATGGCCTGGGAGTCACTGTAGGTGTCGGAGAAGCTGGGCCAGCACCCCAACTGAAGACCTCAATTGACCCCAAACGGGGACACGGTCTGGGGCAGCAAACCCAGGGCTGTCCTGACGCCATGGGCTCAGCAGGGAACCACGGACGGCCGGGAAGGCACGCAGGCCACTTCAGGCCTGTCCCCAGCCGTCAGGTGCACCGGGGCCCCTCTAACAACCATTGTGTGTGAGCTCACTTGGGGTGTACACTTCAGAAACAGACAACAGGTGAACAATTACAGGACTGCCCCACGCGCCCTCACGGCACAGGACTGCCCCACGCGCCCTCACGGCACAGGACTGCCCCACGCACCCTCACTCCACGGGACTGCCCCACGCGCCCTCACTCCACGGGACTGCCCCACGCACCCTCACTCCACGGGACTGTCCCACGCGCCCTCACGGCACAGGACTGCGCCACACACCCTCACTGCACGGGACTGCCCCACGCGCCCTCACTCCACGGGACTGCCCCACGCACCCTCACTCCACGGGACTGTCCCACGCGCCCTCACTCCACAGGACTGCCCCACGCGCCCTCAATCCACGGGACTGCCCCACGCACCCTCACTCCACAGGACTGCCCCACGCGCCCTCAATCCACGGGACTGCCCCACACACCCTCACTCCACAGGACTGCCCTACGCGCCCTCACTCTACGGGACTGCCCCACGTGCCCTCACTCCACGGGACTGCCCCTCAAGCCTTCATGTCACGGAGCTGCCCCCACCCACCATCTTCTCTGGGACATCACTCCCATGCCCTCAGCCAGCGCCCTTCCAGCTTACATAGTGGCCCTGGTGTTGTGCGCGCAACCCAGTGATGTGGAGCCCCAGCAGTGTGTGCCCAGCAAACGCCACAGGTCACAGTGTTGACTGTTCACGCCAGACGGGAGCCCAGCTCAGTCCTGGCTGGGATGCCGCAAGGCTTGGGGCATCCCAGCACACACTATTCCGGGAGGAGCCAGCTCTGCTGTGGTCACCTGCTCAGGACCACTGCAGCGGCCTCACCCGGGACACCTCCCACCCCGCCCGGCGGCCCGTCGCAGGCCTCCCGCTCCGCCCAGACGCCCGGTCCGGCCCTGCACCGGGCAGGGGCGCCGCTGCACCACGGCCGGAGCTGCTGCAGCCCCGCGGAGCCCTCGGCAGGGACGCCTGGCCCCCTCCGGGCCCACCCTGCTCCGCCGGCCCGCCGGGCCCTGGGTGCGCGCAGCGGACGCCGAGGACCTACCGCGCCCCCGCGGCCGGGGCCTCCCGCACACACGCAGCCCCGCAGCCCCGCAGCCCCGCAGCCCCGCAGCCCCGCAGCCCCGCAGCCCCGGCGGGAAGCACGGCAGCCCCGCCCGACCACAGCGCCGGCCCCGGCCGCTCCCGGGCCTCACCGCTCGCCACATATCCGCGCCGCACGCTGCGCCCAGACGCCGGCGGAGCCGAGTGCGCACGCGCGCACGCGCCTCGCGCCCCGCCCCCGCGGAGCCGCAGCGCCCCCTGGCGGCCCGGGCCGGCCCCGCCTCGGCGCCCGGCCGAGCTCCTGAAGCTGCGGGTTCGAGGCCCACACTCACCTGGGGCAGGCCGCCCACTTCCGGACCACGCAGCCTGCGGACTTGTCCAGGTTCCTGCTCAAAGCCTCCCGGGCCTGTGTTGGGGGACTGTCCACACCCACAGGGAAGTGCCCAGGTGGACTCCGCTGTTCTCTGGGGTTCAAACATCCCTGGCCCACCCACTCGCTTGTCAGCCCTGTTCCCTTTGCTCACACTGCCCCAGGCACTCCATGGCGAGATCCTCCCTGCAGTGGCCACCGCCAGAGTCCAGCTCCAGCCGAGTTCAGGACTCGTGAGGGTGTGTGGATGAGGCGCAAAGAGGAACTAAATGGACCACTACGATTTCATGATCATATGGACCATGCGGGAACGCTGTCCCCTTTATTGATACAGAAGCCGTCACAAACTCTCACAGACTCTTCACGTCATGGCCAAGTGGGTGTTTCCGAGGATAATTCTGCCGTTTGTTTCACCTTAAAGCAGGATGTTATCCATCCTGGCCCTGTGCTCAGGAAGTTCTCAATAGACGTGCATATCAGTCAGTAACACATTCCTACTACAATCCTCTTCTACAACTTAGTCTTGAATCAGTTAAGGGAGGAAGCACATCACAGGAGGAGGGGTCTAAAGATCCAGGTAGAGGGAAGGAAGGCTTCGCATGGGTTCCCACTACATCCAGGGACTCAGCGCCCTTGATTAGCATGTGGCCAATGGGGACAGCTGAGACAGCAGGAACAGTAAAAGGCCCTTTTGCTAAGACATTATCAGCAACATCAACTTCCAAGCTCACATTGATAGTAAAGACCAACTCCACAGTGGCAGACAATGGCTAAATCAATTTAGAATTCTCAGCGGGGTTGTCCAGTGTCCATGCAAAGGGAGGTGGAGCTGCGTTCAGGTGGGTGCAGGCATCGCAGGGCCCTGCCGTGCAGCGGGACATTCCTTGCGGCCCTGCCTGCAATGGAACAGTTCTCTTCACACCTTCGTGTCCTCCACACCCCTACATGGACCCCAGCATCCCTCCCCCAGGCTGGATCTTCTTTCCCGCTCCTGCAGCCGCCTGGGAGGTGACCTGCTGGACGCTGGCCCTGCCGGGCAGCTCTCAGGCCAGGGTAACAGGCTCATCCTAGAAGCCAGCAAGGGGCCCCAGGGAGGAAACTGTGGCCCCCAGGAGACCTGGCAGGGTGTGGCTGGCGACACAGTTGGTTAAGGTCATGGACGTGGCTGGGCACAGCACGTTAAGCCGCCATCCGTCATTCCCAGAGTCCTGAAGGCTCCACTTCCCATCCTGGTGCTCGGGCCCTGCACCCACACGGGAGACACAGATGACGGCCCAGTCCTGGTTGTGGGGACATTTGGAATGAACCAGCAGATGTAAGATCTCTCTCTACTTCTGCCTTTCCAATAAACACAAAAACTAGAATTTTTTTCAAATTGAAAAAAAAAAAAAGACATTGGGCCCAGCGTGCTAGCCTAGTGGCTAAACTCCTTGCCTTATACCCACTGGGTTCCCATAGGGGCACCAGTGTGTGTCCCAGGCCACTCCACTTCCCATCCAGCTCCCTGCTTAAGGCCGGGGAAAGCAGTTGGGGACGCCCCAAAGCCTTGGGACCCTGTACCTGAGTGGGAAACCCGGAGAGCTCCTGGTCCCTGGCTTCAGATCGGCACAGCACCAGCTGTTGTGGGTCACTTGGGGAGTGAATCATCGGACAGAAGATCTTCCTCTCTGTCTCTCCTCTCTGTATATCCTCCTTTCAATAAAAATACACAAATCTTTAAAAAAAAGAAATAAATCTAGAAAAGCATCTTTTTTTAAAAAGAAGAAAGGCAGTGTCCGCATGTTTGCTGGTTAAGGTCACCCAGGAACAGCGGGTGCCAGCCCGGCTTGTTCTGGCCGACACTGGGCCAGAACCAAAGTCATGGGACTGGGATTAGGGTCATGGGGGGACCTGCAAGGCCGGGCGTGGACATCATCTCCAGGAAGGCCCTGTGGGGCTAGACGGTGTGGCTGGAGCAGCGGAACAGGAAGGGGTGTGCCCAGCATGGGCAGGCAGAGCGGACAGGGTGACCAGTGGCCCTCACTGAGCGGAACAGCAGGCTCCACGATGACCATGCTGTGGTCTCCTCGAGCAGACACTGCATCCGCGAATGCGCGCCACATGCTCCCAGACCTCCCGCACCTTGTCTCAGGGCACAGACGCTCATGCAAAGCTTGGGCCACCACCCTGCACGCCCCATGGGGACCACACACCCTGAGCGCTGCCCCCCATGGAAGTGGCCTGACAGCTCTATCAGACACGGCCCCAGTGACTCTGCACCTTGGGGAGGGCAGACCCACCTGCTGGGGGAGCCGCCAGGTGACCTGTGCTATGTGCCCCCTACAGCTCGGAACCCCCTAGGCCGATGCTCACCCTCCCTAGGCCTGGGCAGCGTTCCGGCAAGCAGACCCCAGCTTGCTGCTCCCACTGGGCTGTCCTGCTCACTCTGAGCCCAGCCGCCTGCGCTCTGTCCACGGGCCTGGCATTCACCTCTGTCCACATGTCCCAGTGTCTGTGTGCACCTCGATGAGAAGGCCGGGGGCTGTGGCCTGCCCCCAACCCATGAGGCACTCGCATGCCCCTCGGTCAGTGTGGAACCCAGTGCCTCTCTGGTCACCAGGCCCTGCCCTGTTCCTGCCAGACTCCCTTCCTCCACCCAGCAGCCTGGATAGCAATGCAGTCTTGTCCACACCCACTGGCACCCACAGGATCACTGGCCCCGGCCTAGACACGTCACATGGGGCCTGCCGAGAGCCCCGCTTGGGGCCATGCATCCTCCCAGGCAGGGCTCAGCCTATGCTCTGCTGTTTACAATTGAGCTCTGCGTGACCTTGAACTCACAGGCCAGGCCAGCCAGTCTGCACATAGCAAGGCCAGTCAGAGAGAGTCAGAGGGGAGCAGCGTTTGTGGCCAGAGGCCAGGGAGTGGATGCGGCCCTGCCTCCCATCCAAAGCCTGGGACTCTAGGGCCGGCATAGGGAGGAGCCCTTTCCTGGGGCCATGTGACCCAGCTCCCACCACCTGCAGGTCCTCCAGGCCCACAGCCCGCATTCTGGATTCCCTTTGGCCTCCGGGCCTGCTACAAACAGGGACAACCCACATGCGGACACGAGGGAGATAGGCCACCCCAGACTTGGGACTGCATGGGAAAGCAGAAATTCTTCTTTTTTTTTTTTTAATGATTTATTTATTTCATTACAGTCATATATACAGAGAAGAGGAGAGACAGAGAGGAAGATCTTCTGTCCAATGATTCACTCCCCAAGTGAGCCGCAATGGGCCAGTGCGCTCCAATCCGAAGCCGGGAAACAGCTAGGCCACGCCGCCGGGCCCCAGAAATTCTTCTTTAAAAGATGGAATTTGGGCCCGACATCTTGTCCTAGCAGCTAAAGTCCTTGCCTTGAAAGCGCCCTGGGATCCCATATGGGCACCGGTTCTAAAACCCGGCAGCTCCACTTCCCATCCAGCTCCCTGCTTGTGGCCTGGGAAAGCAGTAGAGGACGGCCCAATGCATTGGGACCCTGCACCTGCGTGGGAGACCTGGAAGAGGTTCCTGGTTCCCGGCATCGGATTGGCACGTACGTTGCGGCTCACTTGGAGAGTGAAACATCGGATGGAAGATCTTCCTCTCTGTCTCTCCTCCTCTCTGTATATCTGACTTTCCAATTAAAAAAAAAAAATCTTAAAAAAAAAAAAAGTTTGTTCAGGCAATTCAAGCAAGGTTTATTTAAAAAAAAATAGGTAGAATAAACGTATTCTGTAACTTAATTTAACAAAAATCTGGTATAGAGTGTCCAAATCCACTGTTACATTAACCTAAAGCATGAAATGAACCTATGTGCTTGTTTTACAAAATATCTCTAGGTTAAAGTACGTTGAAGATGAGGGTGGAAATTTCAAAGGGTTTGAGAGTTCTATGTCTCTGTTCTGATGTGTTTAGTGTTGTGCATACGTTTGTTTAGGCATTATTGTTGGCATTCTATTACTTTTGTCCGGACAAAAACTAGATTTTGTTTTAATACTCTGTCTCGAGTTGTTGTTGGTCTTGTTCTGAATTGGGTGCGGGTGTGACTGAGTGACAGACAGATGGGACGGACCATGACTGGCCCCCTTCCTCTCCTGGTAAACAATTGTAGAGAGGTCTAACCTCTCTGACAGGCCCTGGCCAGACCAGACTCCCCGCCCCGCTGGGGAAAGGTTCGTATAATATTTTCTTGCCGTTTGGTCTTCAGTGTGCAGTGTTGTCCCGGCACCGATCAGGTCTAACATATAGTATTTGTTAACATGTTCAGTTAAATGCTAAAGGGACTTTCTGTTTAACTCATTTAGATATCTAAATTCTTCAGAGTTCTAAGCCAAGTCTCATAACTTTGAAAGTTCTAGTAGGATCCCTGGAGCTCTCAAAGATTGAGACAAAATTTGAATAATGTAATTGTCACTCAAAATAATTTGGATTATAATCTCCCAATATTATAAAATTATGCTACATTTGTTGCATCATTGGTTGAAATGTTTCCTGATCATGAAATTGATCCAGACTCTAAATTATTTGTGTTCTTCTTTCCAAGGAAGTATGTGAAATTTTGCCTTACAGGAGAACAAATTCTTTAAAAATGTATAGTAAAATTGGTTATGACATGTATAACTTCTGAATTTTGCCTTTAAGACAATAAAATTGAAGTCTGATTCCCTGTGAAAAGCAACAGTGTTTTAACATCTCTTTCAAGTTATTTTCATCTTATTGATAACTAAACCTGTTAACTAAATTGAGTAAATTCCTAAGTAGTCTCCCAAGACAACAAATTGAAGCATTTTTGGCTCTTGACCTCAATAAAACAGAAGATAAGAAGATGTTCCAGGCCCTCCAGCCCAAGACAAGGGAGGGGCGTGCCTGCAGTCTGCCCTTCCAAGAATTTGGGACAGTGTCCCCATCTTGGTGATTCTTATCTGCCTTCATTTGAAAAGAGGTAAATTCCCAAATCAGCTAGAAGAAGGTTGTTTGAAAAACTTCTCTTTCCCGGCTTTGAGGCGGGTTTGTGTTAAAATGTGTTTCCATGAATTGGGAGAAATGGTTGAAAATCGTTTAAAGTCATTGTATTAAAAGTTGGTATGCTTTTATTTAAAAAATGTAGCATTGCTTTGTCCTACAGGAAAATAGCTATCATAGAATGGAAAGGGAAAGCTAGGACAAAATACTTAAAGGTTTAAGCATGTTGAAAAGAGGAAGTCAGAAAAGTTGAGAAATTACTCTTGTAAGCTTTATGTATAATTGGCTATAATTTTAAAGATACTATTACAACATTAAGTTCTTTTTTTAAAAAAAGATTTATCTATTTTATGACAAAGTCAGATATACAGAGAGGAGGAGAGACAGAGAGGAAGATCTTCCGTCCGATGATTCACTCCCCAAGTGAGCCACAACAGCCGGTGCTGCACCGATCCGAAGCCGGAAACCAGGGACTTCCTCCAGGTCTCCCACGCAGGTGCAGGGTCCCAATGCATTGGGCCGTCCTCGACTGCTTTCCCAGGCCACAAGCAGGGAGCTGGATGGGAAGTGGAGCTGCCGGGATTAGAACCGGTGCCCATATGGGATCCAGGCGCGTTTAAGGCGAGGACTTTAGCTGCCAGGCCACGCCGCCGGGCCCACAACAGCAAGTTATTAACATTAATGCCTAATACATACTGACGTCAAAATTGGTATCTGTGTTCAAAAAGTTTTTGAGGTGTGCATATATAAGAATGCCAGTAAATATCCGCACATTCACACGGGAGGGGTCTGGCGCAATAGCTTGGCAGTTAAAGGGCCCTAGTGCTGTGGCCTAGCGGCTAAAGTCCTCGCCTTGAATGCTGCGGGATCCCATATGGTCGCTGGTTCTAATCCCGGCAGCTCCACTTCCCATTCAGCTCCCTGCTTGTGACCTGGGAAAGCAGACGAGAACGGCCCGAAGTCTTGGGACTCTGCACCCGTGTGGGAGACCTGGAGGAAGTCCCTGGCTCCTGGCTTCGGTTCGGTGCAGCACCGGCTGTTGTGGTCACTTGGGGAGTGAATCATCGGATTGAATGTTTTCCTTATATCTGACTGGCCAATAAAAATAAAAATCTTTTAAAATAAATAAAATTAGGGATATCCATGGATAAGGCTGTAGTATGTGCAGGTAGGGAATGAATCCTGAGGGACACTCAGCTACAGGGCACTGTACCTGCAGGTAAGTGAGGGGACTGAGACCTGGTGGTTTGGAGGGAGAGACTGGATGATCTGTGTGGGTCAGACTGACGCACCAGCCCACATGGCAACCCAGAGTGGGACTTGATGGAGCATCGGTGATCACCACACGCCAGTCCCCGCGAAAGCTAGAGCTAGGGGCTTTTCTAGCACCGTGTGAGCTGCGTCTGGGTGTGGACCAGGCTCGGCTGGGCTGTAACACCAACAGTAAGAAACGGAAAGGGTGAAGGCCAGTGCTAGGACAGGAGGGGGACTGAGTAGGGCTGGCTCAGGGACCCACTGGTGTGCACGAGACCTGGCATTGAGAGAGGTTCTGATAAGAAGAGTGACTGCAGGTGAGCGCAAGAACCATGACACCAGGCCAGGCCACGGTGCCCACTGGCATACTGGTGCAGGTCTGAGGTGAACCAGGTAGGGCCAGTTCACATCACCTGCTGGCGAATCCGAGCACCAGAACGGAGTGTGGGTCGGGCTGGTTGGGTCACAACACAAGCCAATTCGTTCACATGAGGGCCTGGACTGATTGAGCTGGGCTAGGCTGTGGCCCCCACCAGTGTGAACTCAGGCAGGATACAGCACACACAGGTAAATGCTGAGGTTAGGTGGGCCATGCCAGACTGGGCCGAGCACCCATCCAGTACACGTGAGACTTGGGAAGGGGGAGGAGGCGAAACCAGCTGGGGAGCTGTGGAGGGCTCCCCGGCTGGACCACCATCCCCACTGGAGAGCATGAGTTAGATGGGGGCACCAGGCCAGGGAGGGCCACAACACCTGTTGGCCTCATATGGGCTAATTCAGAGAAAAGCCAGGCTGGGCTGACTGTTCCTGCTGGCGCAAGGATAAGCCAGAGTGGGTGAGGGTTGGTTGGGCTTTGCCGCAGCATCAGCTAGCAGAGGCTGGCACGGGGAGCTAATTCTGTCAAGTTAAACTCCAGAACCACCTGGAGAGTGCAAGATCCGGGAGTGGGAGAGGCCTGGGGGTGCAAACAGTGGTCACCTCCCTCTTGGGTGATCACTCCAGCTGGAGAGCATGAGAACCGGGACGGGGGCAGGCGTGGCTAGACAGCAAGGCATCTGCCAGCACGTGTGTGGGCTGGATAGTGGGGCTGGTTGGGTTGAACTAGGCTTCAATGCCCATAGACATGTATGAGAGCTAAATGGGATGTGGGACAGACAGGACCAGTCTGCTGTGCATATTGGCAATCACGGGAATCAGGCAAGGTGCAGGCATGGTGGGGGTTATGCAGGTCGCTCTGACTAGGCTGCAGCTCTCACTGGTTTGCGTATGGGATGAGTGTGTGTGATAGGCAGCCTTGGGTTGGACTGCAACACCCATTAGTTTGCGTAGAAGACAGGGCTGGAGACAACTGACCCAGTAATTGCAACTAACATGGGCCAATTTGGGCGATGGACTGTGCTGGACCCCGTATTGGCGCGCACACAGGGGTCAGGTCTGGGATCACCTCAGATGAAGTTTCTATGCGGATCCCCCAACTGAACAAACCACTGAACTCAGAATTCCAACCACGGAGAGAATTGCGGGTTGCATGTCTGACCGTGCAGTGTAGGAGGACATTGTGACCCTAAAAGGTCAGTGAGCACAGGATTACAGTTGGTTGGATAATATTTGGAGGAGAATAACCAAATGGCTATCTTTTGTATACCTTATTGGATATCATCTGCATATGTATATGAGAACACCTGGTGGAATATACAAGACAAAAGGAGTTCCAAACAAGCATTAATGGTTTTGTTGATAAGCTCAACACCTCCTCCCTTATCCTATATGACCCTCAGAGTATAAAGTCTGATGCTACTAATAAACCTCGGCTTTTGACCATCAGTCAGGGGTCCACGCGTGTTATTATCGGCTCCGTGCACCAAGTCCATCGCTGCGGGACAGCGACAACTGGCGCCTGAACGGGGACTTGAAAGAAGAAGAGAAAGTGCAGCGGAGACCCCCACAGAAAGTGGTGAGTGGGACAATGGGCCAGAACCAGTGTAGGGCACAGTCTTTTATCTCTCTTATGCAGAATTTTTTAGTGAAAAGTGGAACGAAGATAACTAGGCAGCAATTGCGTTTTTATTTAGAGCTTGTTAGTGAATATAATCCTTGGTCTCCAGATGAATGGACACTAGAAACTGGACTTAAGAATTTTACTCAGAAAAATGGTGAAAAGGCCGGAAGGATAGAAGATATTCAAGTTAGTTTTTGGATTATATCGGCTTTAATTAGAGCTATTATTATAGTTTTAGAAGGGGAATCTGCAAGAAATTCCTCTAAGGGGAGACACCCCCGAAATGTAGCTAAAAAAGAAGTGTTTCATAGTATGGACAAGGAAGAAAGAGAAAGGGAATCCTTAAGAGGCCCACCTAACAGGAAAGGACGCTGTAATATGGCTAAAAAAGAAACGCCTCATAGTACAGATGAGGACAGCAAAGAGGAGCCCGTGAGAGATTTCCCTAACAGGAGACGCCACCATAATGTGGCTAGGAAAGAAATGGCTTATACTACAGATGAAGATGAGAAAGAATGTGTGAGAGACCCTCCCACGAGGAGATGCCACTGTAATGCAGCAAAAAGAGAAAGGCCTTATACTTCAGATGTGGAAATTAGGAAAAGAAAACTTGGAAGATGTTACCATAATGTGACTGAAAATGAAATCAGAACTAAGAAAAAGAAAATTTTCAGTGTTAAACCGCAGGATTTCTCTAGTGAGGTAAATGAGGCTGGGATAAAGCAACAGTTAAATATCAGCCCATGCCGTCTTGCTCTTAAATCTGATCAAAAACGCTTCCAAATGACTGATGTTCCCCGGAGACCTCATGAATTCCGATTGCTTTTTCCAATCATACTTAGTCAAGAAAATAACCAACCTACCTATGAAAGCCTAGATGTTAATGCCATCATAGCTTTTAAAAAGGCTTGTGTGTCCTATGGACCTACTTCTTCTTATGTGTGGGAATATTTAAATGGCTGGAGCCAGGGAGCAAACTGGATTCCTTATGATTTTGAAGTAATAGCAAAAATAGGGTTTTCTCCTTCTCAATATTTACAATGGAAAATGTGGAGAAGCGATATGGCTAAAGAAAAACTGCTGTCCTTAGGAGCATCAGGTCGGCAACTCCCTGGTGGGGGACAACTGACTTATGATATGTTGGTTGGAGATGGACAGTGGGTTACTACAGAGCAACAGATACAGCTACCTCGAGCTGCGCTCATGCATATACGAGACGTAGCATTGTGGGCATGGGAGAAAACTGAAACTGGGTCTGAATTTGCAGGCAGTTATACAAAAGTCATTCAAGGAGCCAGAGAATCTTATGCTGATTTTGTAAGACGTTTGACAGACTCCATTGAAAAACAAGTTAGGGGAGAAGGCACTAGGAAATTGTTGTTAAAGCAACTGGCCTTTGATAATGCGAATGAGGACTGCCAGGCTGTTATTCGTCCTATAAAAGAAAGAGAGGATCTTCTGGGTTACCTGAAAGCCTGTCGCAACATAGGGACATTTAAGCACCGTGCCCGCCTAGCAGCACTTGAAACTTTTGCTATTCAAAAACAAATGAAGGCTAAATGTTTTAATTGTGGCAAGCCAGGACACCTTAGAAAAGATTGCCGAATGCTTCCTTCAACTCAAAAATACCCTGCGGATACTTTTAACAGTCACTCCCCTGGAATATGTCCTAAGTGCCGAAGAGGCCAACACTGGAAAAAAGAATGTAAATCCAAATTTGACCGTGATGGCAGATGCCTGTGGCCAGAAGACTCTGGGAGGGGTCAGCCCCAGGTTCCAAACATTCACAGGTTTACAAAATGGGAATCTGCAGAGAAGCTACAAACTTAAAACTGCCACTGTCTCATTGCCCCACCTGTACTCCTCACCCTGCAAGTATAAATCCTGGAGGCTGAAATTCCAATCAGTTGTGGTGTATGCATGTTATTCATATAGTGCTTTTTCCTATACAGCATTGCTTAATCATGTATACTAATTTTTAAGTACAAGTCTTTATATTAAGTTAATTTTTATGTTCACTGCCTCATTACGTTCTCATTGTTTAAAATTAACAAAAGCGATGTTCTTGCTTTAAGGAGTGTTTGGGTGATGTCATTATATCATTATAAAGTGAATGTTTGCTGTTTTGTTTGTTAATGTACCCAAGTTGTAACCGCATGTCTTTTGGAATATTTTATAATGCTGAGGAAGCTGGCCTTCAGTTTAATGGCTAGCTTTCACAATAGTCACCAATTTCAAGGTCTTTTGTTGTGGTAGATGTTTAGCAAACTGACTTCATCTGTATATCCATTGCAACTTTTGGGAGCTTGGAATTCAAAGAAGATACTAGGCTTTTGTAAATCCTGAGGGTTTTTTGGGGGGACATTTAATAAAAATGTGAAATTTTATCATAAATAATTTGGTATAAAATTGAACTCGAACACTATTTGATTATTTCAAGGTATAAGTTAATGTGATATTCATTGTCTACAAAGTGTTTGCATGTATTAATTGCATGTATTAATGTAATTCTTGTGTTTTTGGCTGGTTATCAAATCTCTCACTGCCTTTAATGTGTCAAGGTTTTGTATTTGTTTTAAAGATATTTGAGTGATGATCTCGCATCAATAACCAATTGTAATCTATCATGTGTTATGCTAATGTCAACAACAAATCTTGTTTCAGATATTTTTAGCTATCCTTAAAAAAGCATTTAAGAATTCAAAGGTTTCAAATCCTAGGGATTCCCTTGGTATTCTTACGAGGCCTCAAGAATGCCAACGGATCTATCTCCCATTTTGTGGAGACAGTTGACCAGGCTATTGGATTATACTAAGATTATTGCCAAATAACAAATGGAGTAAAATTTTATTGTGTCAAAACGTTGTATACATCCATGGAGTTGTGAAGGTTTAATTTTAGTTTGCGTTGCTAATTATGTATTCTTAGCATGGCTGTATTGCTGGGAAGACTGAAATTTGCAATTTTAGATTGATGGAGGGATTTCATAGCATGATCAATGTTTTTGTCTGAGTTTCTTGGTTCAAAACTATTGACTTAATGGTTTCACTTACTGGTTTTTGGTGAACACTACTACTAAGCTTGGTTGAGAATAATATTTTCAAGTCTCCAAAAGTGTGTGTGTGTGTCTGTGTGTGTGCGCGCATACATGTGTGTCTTAACATTTTGTCCTTTGTAAAAAGTTGTTTCAAATTGTTATCATGTGTTGCTGTTTGTTTATCAAGAGCAGGTTGCCTTGGGGCTGTGGCAACCTGCAGCCACGCCCAGAGCTTTCTGATAGGATTGTAAAATCACAAAGATGTTAAAGTTATGCTTTAAAAGCAGAGGGGGGAATATGCTACCCCTGTAAATGCATTAATTTGGTCTTACTCACCTTAAATTTTGTTCAGATTTTGTCTCCTGGTGAGCACCAGCTCTGCGTCACTAGAGGCTGCTTGCAGGCCCAACACAGATGCCTTTGGTTTGATGGAGGGACCCAGCCACTCACAAGTAGAGAGGTCCTGACCCCTTGCTAACTGTGGGAAGAGGGTTTGTTTGTGTTTTTCCAGAAACTGAGCTGCAGCCTGTGTGGGTGCCAGCTGGTAATGTAAAGCCCTGGACTCCATTCACCGGAGGAAGCGCCTGCAGTAAGACAACTTCGCGACTTCATCCTGAAACATCCATCCCTATCAAGGAGACATTGGAGGAGGAGGAGGAGGCCAGACCCCTTCCAACACCGGGTGACGTGAGGGATCCTAAGAGATTGGTGCATCAAGCGCAACTGTCCTTGACATTATGATGCATTTGATAAACACTAATAATCCGTGGGAAAGGTTATGCTCTTGTCCCTAGAATTTCCTGATGGATCCTCAAAACTATGGCTCATCTGACCTCGAAAGTGCTGCAGATCCCTTGAACTGCCCCTGGAGAAGATGGAACCCCCAGTGGAGCGTCCTCTAAGAACTGAAAAGCTAAATTTCTTTAATATTCCTCTGGTTCCACTACAGGTCAGGAGTGCAGAGAAATTCTCCACCTTCTTAGAATGTTTGAGGAAGACTTTAAGTGTAACTTGTTATTTATATATTTTAATGACCTTAGACATTAGAAAAGCCATAGAAATTTGTGGTGGCATCCAAGGACGACTCTGACACCCTCTTAAAGGAGGTTGTGTGTATAGAGCAAGGGGAATCTCAGGGTGGAGCAGGAGGATAAGAGGAGCCCTCTATCCTAGTCCCGGAGACCCCTGGAGGCCTCCCATGTGCTTTCGCTGCAGGAGCAGTGGATACCTGCCTCATCAAGGACATCGAGAACCGTATCCCGACTGCCAAGGAGATCACAAGGAAGATGAGTGCCCTTGGAGGCTGAGAACTCTGAGGTCAGTCCTTTCCTATTGGATTTCTCACAAGGGATTGAAGCAGCCCAGTACCCTGCTCATAGGGTCTGGTGACCTGGGAACTTAAGCCAGGAGCCCCGGGAGGCACTCAGAGACAAAAGAATTGTAGGAGGAGCTTCCTCTAGTTCTTAACTAGCTCCAGCCTTGGCTCCCAGCCCTCTCTTACACCAACCATCAGGGTTGCTTGTGAGTCCCATGTAGAGTTAAATTCTTCCTCACTCACTAAGTTGTTGGGGATTTCCCTGCTCACCTGCCTAAAACTTTTCTATTCTTCAATTGTTAAATGGAAAACTGTGCTTAACCTCTATAAACTGCAAAATTTAAATTGGGTTAGGAATCTCCCTGAAAAGCTTTTATCAATTTAAAACTGTTAATGCTAAACAAGATGTAACTGTAAAGAACTTTGATGCTATGTTTGAACTCAGCTGCTATGTATGTCAATGTTGGTCTTTACACTGTTCCTGTGCCACTCTGATTTTGGTTAAATAATATTGTTTCTCCCCATTTTTCTGCTCGCCCAAGAGCATGTTTCCCCTACATACATCATTCAGGCCTAATTTTACAAAACACAGAAGGGGGATTTGTAGGAGGACATTGTGACCCTAAAAGGTCAGTGAGCACAGGATTACAGTTGGTTGGATAATATTTGGAGGAGAATAACCAAATGGCTATCTTTTGTATACCTTATTGGATATCATCTGCATATGTATATGAGAACACCTGGTGGAATATACAAGACAAAAGGAGTTCCAAACAAGCATTAATGGTTTTGTTGATAAGCTCAACACCTCCTCCCTTATCCTATATGACCCTCAGAGTATAAAGTCTGATGCTACTAATAAACCTCGGCTTTTGACCATCAGTCAGGGGTCCACGCGTGTTATTATCGGCTCCGTGCACCAAGTCCATCGCTGCGGGACAGCGACAGTGCAGGGCATGTCAGAGCTGGGCCTCCTCGGTGGCTTAGATGGACCAGAGGACAGCATATCCAGGTGCACATGGAGGATGTGGCAGTCCACTGGACCTGCAGAGGACACCTGGGACCGTGACAGAGGACGGAGGACAGAAAGGCTCAATCAACTACCCTGGCCAAGCGTAGGCAGTGAATAACTGGGCAATGTCAGACTATGTCAGCCCAGTGGGTTCTGGAGAGTCCATTGTGATTGGATGGCGAGTTGCACAACACAGAACAACTGAACTATCAAAACTCTTTGGGGCCCGGCGCCATGGCCTAGTGGCTAGAGTCCTCACCTGGAATGCACCGGGATCCCATATGGGCGCCGGTTCTAATCTCGGCAGCTCCACTTCCCATCCAGCTCACTGCTTGTGGCCTGGGAAAGCAGTCAAGGACGGCCCAAAGCCTTGGGAGCCTGCACCCGTGTGGGAGACCTGGGAGAAGTTCCTGACTCCTGGCTTCGGATCAGCACAGCACCGGCTGTTGTGGCCATTTGAGAAGTGAATCACCGGACAGAAGATCTTCCTCTCTGTCTCTCCTCCTCTCTGTACATCTGCCTTTCCAATAAAAATAAATAAATATTAAAAAAAAAAATTACCAAAAAAATGGCAGGATGAAGAGGCTTCTGAGAGGTCCCAGGCCTTTCTCCTAGAGGTCGTGTGTGTGCACATGGCCCCAGGCCTTCTCTCTCACTGTGCACATGGCTTCTGGGCCTTCTCTCCCACTGTTTGTGCGTGTGCTCACGGTCCCTAAGCTTTCTCTCCAACAAGCACACACACACAGGTTCTCTGATCACTGGCCAAGGGGAAGGAATCAGGAAGGACCTGGGGGTGGACCTCAGCGGGTGGCTCAAGGACAGGGCCTGTCAGCAGTGGGCCTTGAGCGGAAGAGGAGGGCCAGCAGGGAGCCACCATGCCAACACCCCCTCTTGTCCTCCATCCGCTTCACAGTCAACTTCTGAGGCTCCCACCAGCCTGCCAGCCACGCCCCATGAAGGGATTGGTCAGGCTGTCAGATATGGCCATCTGGACCCCCACAGCAGGCCCCAGGGCTCAGAACCTGCCCCTGAACACCCTCCCACTCAGCCAGCATGGCAGTGGGGAAGGGGGACATCTGAAGGCCTCGTGCCCCCCGGCTCAGGCTGAGGGTGGGATAGAGTTGGGCCAGCGGCCGATGTGCAGGGTCCCGAGCATTGGGAGGCCCGAGACCAACCAGCCTGGGGACCCCAGACCCCGCTCCTCCACAGCAGGTTCTGCAGGTGCACACAAGTGAAGGCCCAGGCAGCTCGGGACCGTGGGAAGTGGTATGGCCACAGCTGCCTGCCTGAATGTGGGGGTCTCTCAGCTGCATTGTAGGAGCTGTGCCTGGTCCCAGGAGGGGAGCTCAGAGAAGGCACTGGACTTGAAGCGCCAATGTTTATTGTGCAAACCCCAGCAGGTTGTCCCGGGTCACGGGTGCCCATGGAGTGTGCAGGTGAGGGGCCCCAGCTTGTCCGGAGGCGGCAGGCACTGGAAGGACGGACGGAGGCCCCCCTGCCAGAGGGGTCAGGAGGCACACTGGTCCACACAGTCCTGTCCACTGCGGAACACGCGGAAGACGCTGGTCGGCGGGAACATGGCGATGGCCCCGAGCAGCGAGCCCACTTGGATGGCCACACCAGCCGCCAGCAGAGCCAGCCGCCCCCCACCATGCAGCAGGGAGCTGACCGCCACCTTCACGTAGGAGAATACAGCGGCACACAGCACCCACACCAGCACCTGGGGGGACACGGGGCGGCCTCCTGAGCACATGGCACCCTGTCCTGGGGGCGGCCAGCCGGGCTCCCTCAGGATCCCCCCCACTCACCACGAGGATCACCCCTGCAGAGGTGCCCACCAGCGGGGGGCAGGGACTCAGGCTTGCCAGCACCATCAGGTAGGCCCCGAAGAGCATGCCCAGCAGAGAGAGTGCCCCCAGACCTGCCAGGGACCTGGTGGGAGAGGGCAGGGACTCAGGACCCACCTGCAGCCCCCCACACCCCTCCCGCTCAGGTGTGCGCCCATGCACCTGCACAGCACAGCCATCGCCAGGAAGCAGGCGAGGGGGTTGGCGGCACTGCCCAGCACCACGGCCAGGTGGTAGGCCAGGCGCCCGTAGGGCAGGGAGGAGAAGCTCTGGATGGCTGGCAACACGCCGTTGGTCAGTGCGTTGGTGGTGGCCAGCAGGCCGAGCAGGCAGACGGTGCGAGCCGACAGCAGCCGGTGCCCCTCAGGCTCCGGGCTGGCAGCGGGAACGGCCGGCTGCTGCAATGGAGACACCTCCTCCCCCTCTTCCTCCTCCGCTGCTCCGGGGGTTCCCACCTGCAGGCCGGGCTCTGAGCCCCCAGGAGGGCTGGACCTGGGCGAGGGGGGCAGCAGCTGCAGGAGAGCTTGGAAAGCAGCGGCGGAGGCAACCAGGAGGGCCGTCAGGGCCCCGAAGAAGGCGCTGGCCGAGAAGCGCTCTGGGAAATAGAGCGGGGGCCCCTGCGTGCCGTTGGCGGGGGCCGGCAGGCATTCAAGGCGGCCGACACCCTGCACCAAGGCCAGCAGGCAGGGCAGCAGGGCGCTGAGGCCCTGGCCCAAGAAGAAGGACCGCAGGAAGGGAGGCGGCAGGTGGCTCAGGAAGGGCAAAAAGGTGACGTTGGAGGCGCAGCTGGCGCTGGCCAGCACCAGAGTTAGCGTCAGGAAGGCAACCGAGTGGGGCTGCCCGGCCACGGGGGCCACGCGGTGCCACAGAGGGGCCAGCAGGGCCGTGCCCACCACGCTCAGCGCCTGCACCACGCGGATGGGGCCGCGCTCGCTCTTGCCCGGGGCCAGCCGGCGCCACACGGTCACCACCAGCAAACCCAGGTTCCCCAGCGCCACCAGCACTGAGAGGTATGCGGGCAGGCTCCAACCTGCGGGGAGGCGAGACGGCCGGGTCAGCGCGGGCGTGGGCAGGAGCACGCCAGCCCCGCCGCCGGCCGCGCCTCCCCGCACTCACCCTCGGGCAGCTCCTTCACCACCACGGGCAGCTGCACCCACACGCCGTTCACGGCGGCCCAGGAGCCCATGCCGAAGAGGGCCACCAGCAGGTGCGTGAGCACCAGCCGGCCCAGCGGGGGCGAGGCCATTCAGCCCGGACTCTGGCGGCGGGGAGGCTGCGCTGCGCCCCGACGAAGGCTCGGGCGTCGGACCCCCGCACCCCGGGCGCGCTCTGGCGAACGACGCCCCGACGGTTCCTGCTGCGGAAGGTGGGCGGCTCGGACGGCCGAGGGGCGTGTCCGGCAGGGCGGTCCGGTCCCGGAGCGACACCGCCCCCCGAGGACTTGCAGAGTCGCCGCCCTCTCCGGCCCAGAGCGCGCGGGAACCGGGGCGCGGCCGGCCGGAGCTGGGGCTCGAACCCCTGCGCCCCCGGAGCCATCCGGCCGGAAGTCCGGCCCCGGAAACCTGGGGTGCCGGCGGGCCGTGCGCCCCGGGAGCGCCGGCCGCGGGGCCCCGCCTTTCCGCCGCGCGCCCGGCCCCTTCCGCCGCGCTCCGCCATGGCTCCCGGCGCTGCGCGGCGCGCGCGGCGGCGGGCGCGGGGCGCGCGGGGCGCGCGCGGGGCCTGGGCGCGTCCCGGCCAGAGCTGGTGGGAGCGCCTGGCGCCGCGCGGCTCCGAGTGCCACCTGCTGCCGGCCGACAGCATGCTGCTCGTGGTGCCGGGCCCGGGGCCCCGCGTCGCCCCCGCCAAGCCCCGGGCGCGGCCCCGGCTGGAGCCCGCGCAGGGGCCGGACGCCGGCTGGGGGGACCGCCTCCCCTTGGAGATCCTTGTGCACATCTTCGGGCTGCTGGTGGCGGCCGACGGGCCCCTGCCGTTCCTGGGCAGGTAGGCCGTGCACCCCGGCCGCTCCCGGGGCTGGGGGCCCGCCGAGGCAGGCCGGGACCCGCAGCCGTGTTGTGCCCCCCAGGGCCGCGCGCGTGTGCCGCCGCTGGCACGAGGCCGCCTCGCATCCCGCGCTCTGGCACACGGTGACCCTGGCGCCGCCGCCGCCCGGCCGCGCTGCCCAGAGCGGGGTCAAGATGGAGAAGAAGCTGCTGGCCGCTCTGCAGTGGCTCGTGCCCAACCGGTGAGGGAACCCCGCGCGCGCCCCCGGCCTCCTCCAGTGGGTGCGTGGAGGCCCCGGCCCTCCTGCGACCCCCGGCACCGAGGCGCGGCGAGGGCTGGGGCCTGGCGGGCTGTGGGGTGCCCCGGCCCTAGCCCCGCCCCCTGCTGCCCCAGCTTCTCCCAGCTGCAGAGTCTCACCCTGCTGCACTGGAAGAGCCAGGTGCACCCCGTGTTGAAGGTGAGAGCCCCAGGCTTCCCAGTGGGACCCCGCTTCTCCATCCTTATCGCCGCCCCCCCACGAGATGCCAGGCGGGGGCACCCAGGCAGGCCTGGCCTGCGGACACGAGCTCAGGGTGGAGGAGTGGGGAGGGCCTCCTACCCCCTGCCCTGCGCCCCCACCCCAGGAGGCCCGGTGTCTCCCTGCAGCTGGTGAGCGAACAGTGCCCCAGCCTCACCTTCCTCAAACTTTCCGACTGCCATGGCGTGACCGCAGAGGCCCTGGGCGCGCTGGCCAGAGCCTGCAGCCGCTTGCACAGCCTAGACCTGCAACACTCCACAGTGAGCCCTGGCGCCCTGGGGGCGGGGGTGCGTGGAAGGGGTCCCGGTCAGGGTCACCGCGGCCCCTGTGCTGGGTCCCCCAGGTGGAGTCCGCGGCCGTGCTGACCTTCCTGGAGGAAGCCGGAGCCCGAATGCGCAAGTTGTGGCTGACCTACAGTTCCCAGACCACAGCCATCCTGGGCGCACTGCTGGTGGGTGTGGTGGTGGGGCGGAGCTGGGCAGGCACTGGGGCCCTGCCTGGGCCAGGCTGCCCACCCGCATTCTCCCGGCCCCACAGGGTGGCCGCTGCCCCCAGCTGCAGGTCCTGGAGCTGAGCACCGGCCTCAGTCGCAACAGCACACCCCTGCAGCTCCCCGTGGAAGGCCTGCAGAAGGGCTGCCCCCAGCTGCAGGTACCTGCTGCCCTGCCCAGCGCCTGGGGGGGCCCCGGAGGACACGGGTGGGTGGGCAGGCTAGCCCAGGGCCCGTCCTGTGGCTTGAACTCCGCCTGCCCCCAGGTACTGAGGCTGCTGAATCTGGTGTGGCTGCCCAAGCCATGTGCACGGGGGTCCATGCCCGGGCCTGGCTTCCCCCGCCTCCAGGAGCTCTGCCTGGCCAGCTCCACCAGCAACTTTGTCAGCAATGAGGTCCTGGACCGCCTGCTGCACGGCTCGCCCGGCCTGCGCCTGTTGGACCTGCGTGGTTGTTCCCGCGTCACACCTGCTGGCCTGCTGGACCTGCCCTGCCAGGGTCAGCGTCCCCTGGGTGGCCGGGAGCTGGGGGAGCAGGGAGCCCCCCTGCCCGGTGCTCATGGCTCAACCTCTTCCCAGAGTTAGAGCAACTGTACCTGGGACTGTATGGCCACTCGGACCGGCTGACCCTGGTCAAGGAGGGCAGCCCCCTGCTGACCCACAAGTGGGGACGCACCCTGCGTGAGCTGGACCTGAGTGGCCAGGGCTTCAGTGAGGAGGACCTGGAGCGGGCCTTGGCCGCCTTCTCGGGCTCCCCGGATGGCTCCCCACCAGCACTGTGCTCGTTGAACCTCAGGGGGACCCGGGTAACCCCCAGCACGGTCAGGTCAGCACCCCTGCCCAGAGCTGGCAGCCGCTAACGTGGGCCGGCCTTGTGGAGTGGGATGGGGAGAAGCTGGCGGCCGATCCTGGGTCCCAGTGGCCTGCGCTGTCCCCACAGCTCCGTGATCGCCAGCTGCCCTGGCCTGCTGCACCTGAACCTGGAGTCCTGCCGCTGCCTGCCCAGGGGCCTGAAGCGCGCCTACCGCGGCCTGGAAGAGGTCCAGTGGTGCCTGGAGCAGCTGCTCACCAGCTCCCCCTCCCCCAGCTAGGGGGCTGCTCGCCCTGCCTGCCCGGTTTTGTTACAATAAAGACAATTTCTAAGGAATTGTGTGTGAGGAGAAGTTGTGGGCTTGCCCTGCCCACATGTGTGTGTGGGTCCTACTCGCAGCAGAAGCCACGGTCACGCTCGGGCAGTAGGGCCAGAGAGGCCTCCCACACTGAGCCTGGGATGTGTGGTCATCCTGTGGCGGCTCTGCCAGGGAGTGTCCTCTCCGGGGTCCAGACCTGCAGGGGAAGAGAGCCATGGCCCACCGCAAGGCCTGCCCCAGGAAGGGTGGGCAACAGAAGCCCCTTCTAGAACCCCTGGGACTTCTAGAACTCAGCAGGGCCCACTCGGAGGCGTCCCTCTGCACGCCCTGCAGCTCATCCCCTGGGAGCTGCTTTCTTCCCTCCCCCCGCCCCCCCGCAACCCTGGAGAACCTCCTGTCCAAGGTGTGGGCACGGCGGGCAGCAGGTGGGGTCCACAGGCAGGCTGCCCCAGGCTGACCACGACCCTCCCACTCAGAGCTCCAAGGGCCGGGTCAGCCACCTGCCCATGAACTCGGACAGCAGCCACTTCCAGCTCTGGACACTGGGTTTCTTCACCGAGCGCCATTTGGCCAGGCGCCTCAAGAGCAACAGCTTCTACCCCTTCACGCAGCAGCAGCCTGGGGGTGCGTGGGCAGCACGGGGTGGTGGGCAGGGGCAGTGCGGGGTGCGTGGGCAGCACGGGGTGCAGGCGGCCGGGTGGTGTGTGGGCAGCCGGGCGTGCGTGGGCAGGGGCAGTGCGCTGGCGGTCGGAGGGGTGGGGTGCGGGGCGGCCCCCGCAGCACTCACGCAACACCCGCAGTCTTTGTGCTGGAGTACTACCAGGACACACTGTGGAAGGGGGCGTTGCTCTTCGCGGTCTGCATCGTGCTGGTCAGCCTGGACTTCATCCGGCAGGTGGGCACGCGTGCTCCGGCCCCTCCGCCTGCCCTCGGCGAACGGGTCCTCACGCATCCCCGCCACGCGGCCCCCGCAGGTGCGCAAGCAGGAGACCTGGGGCTTCCCTGCGTACGGCGTGGGCGTGGGCCTCTGGCTCCTGGTCTCGTCGCTGCCGCGGCGCCGCCTGGTACTGAACCACCCGCGTGGCATATACCACTTCTCCATCCGGGGCCGCACCGTCTGCCAGGGCCCCATGCACCTGGTCTATGTGCGCCTGGCACTCAGCTCCGACGGTGACGCCCGGGCCGGGGCGGGCAGGTGGGCCCCAACCTGGAGGGTACCCTAACCCTAAGGCCCACGGGGTACCCCTGCCCCAGTCACCGTGAGCCTGCGCCCTCCCCACGCCCTGGCCGTGCTGGCCAGGTCCTCCCGAGCCCCTCCTGCCCCTGCCCGCGCCCCTGTTGAGTGCACCCCGAGGCCCTGGCTGAGTGCACCCCCCACCCACGCCAGCCTACGGGAGGTGCTTCTTCCGGCTGGTTCTCAGCGGCCACAAGCTGGAGCCGCTGGTGCTGGTGCAGCTGTCAGAGCGCTACGAGGTGGGTCCCGCCGAGGGAGCCTGACGGCGGGGCTGGGGCTGCAGGTCCGCGCGCACCCGCCGGATGAGAACCCACCCTCCCCCGATCCCGCAGCAAATCGAGTACCTGGGACGCCACGTCGCTCAGAAACTCAACATTAACTACTTCGACTACCTAGCCACGTCCTACCGGCACGTGGTGCGCCACCGGCCGCTGGAGGGTGCCTTGGGCCCGGGCGTAGCGCAGCGCAAGGTCCGCCTCCACGACCCGCCGGGGCGAGCCTAGCGCACAGCCCCCCACCCACCACCGCTCCCAGCCCCTCTACTGGCAATAAAGCTGCCTCTGGCTTCCCACCGGGTTGTTTTGTCTGGCGGGGGAGGCTCCCAATTAAGGGGCACCCCTCCAGGACCTGGCAGCCCTGGCCACGCCTGGCGGCTGAGCTGGAACGCCCTCGGCCCCAGCCAGCCCTCCAGGAGGCAGCATTCTTAGGAGGTCAGCCAGCCATCAGTGAGCAGGCAGCTGGTCAAGGGCTAGAATCCCCTTGGTCCCTTGTGCGCTCCACCCCAGCTCCCAGGCCAGCCCGCAGTGGGGAGGCTCGGAGGCAGAGAAGCGCTGGGCCAGGGAGGCATCCTGGAGCCAGCTGCTGCCTTACCCTGGTCGCTGGGCACCAGGCCTGCATGTGGGCTCTGTGCACCTACCATGTCCCCCGTGCCTGGGTCTCCTACCCCCACCCCACTCGCCGTGCCCCTCTGGCTCCCAGAACCCACTGCTGCCCCCGTGGCTGTGCTGGTCAGCGCGGCTCTAGAGGCATGGCCACCGAGTGTCTGCGGAACCACAGCTCTGGACCAGCAGTGTAATATTTTCCCTGCAAGTGCCGGCATCCCACATGGACACCAGTTCAAGTCCTGGCTGCTCCACTTCCCATCCAGCTCCCTGCCGGTGGCCTGGAAAAGCAGCGGAGGACGGCCCAGAGCCTTGGGACCCTGCATCAGCATGAGAGACCTGGAAGAAGGTGCTGGCCCAGTCCTGGTCATTGTAACCATGTGAGGAGTGAACCAGTGGATGGAGGACTCTTTCTGTCTCTGTAATTCTGTTTCTAATAAAAAGCAAATGTTTAATAGGAAAAAGGCAAAAAAAGTAGTTAAAATAAAACAGCAGGTGTCCCATGAGCCCATGCCTTGGGAAGCAGCTGGGTGGTACCATGATGCCTGCTTGTGGCCCTGTCTAGGGATCATGGGTGCTTGCAATGCCCCTCGGCAGAGCCGGGCTACTGGGTGCGCTGTGACGTGTCCAAGTGAGACGTGGCCACTGATGGCTGCGCCCAGGGGCCCCCGACCCCCCAGTGGGGGCTGTGTTGTCCCTGAAACAGCAGTGCCCAGCTCCTGCCCAAGGGCAGAGAACTAACCAGGACTGGGGGTGTCCTGACAGCCACTTGGAGGAGGGCAGACACCCCAAACACAGACTTGGAAAAGCATGGAGTCAGAGATGGGGAGCAGGAAAGACAGGTCTGGAGTCCCCACGTAGGTCTCCAGAGCCAGCCCTGGCTAGCAAGGCCATGGGCAGAGTCAGGTGAGGGCCGTGGGTGGACAGCACTATCCACAAAGAGGCGGGGAGGATGACTGGGGAGGACTGGGAGAGCAGCGGGGAGCCCAGGCAGGCACGGCCCCTGGTGGGGGTGCAGAGAAATGGGGCCTCTTGTTAGTTGTTTAAAAAATTTATTTTGGGCCCGGCGGCGTGGCCTGGCGGCTAAAGTCCTCGCCTTGAAAGCCCCGGGATCCCATATGGGCACCGGTTCTAATCCCGGCAGCTCCACTTCCCATCCAGCACCTGCTTGTGGCCTGGGAAAGCAGTCGAGGACGGCCCAATGCATTGGGACCCTGCACCCGTGTGGGAGACCTGGGAGAAGTTCCTGGTTCCTGGCTTCGGATCGGCACGCACCGGCCCGTTGCGGCTCACTTGGAGAGTGAATCATCGGATAGAAGATCTTCCTCTCTGTCTCTCCTCCTCTCTGTATATCTGGCTTTCCAGTAATAATAAAATATTAAAAAAAATTTATTTTATTGGGACCGGCGCCATGGCCTAGTGGCTAAAGTCCTCTCTTTGAATGTGCTGGGATCCTGTATAGCTGCCGGCTCTAATCACGGCAGCCCTACTTCCCATCCAGCTCCCTGCTTGTGGCCTGGGAAAGCAGTCGAGGACGGTCCAATGCATTGGGACCCTGCACCCGTGTGGGGACCTGGAAGAGGTTCCTGGCTCTTGGCTTCGGATCAGCATAGCACCAGTTGCTGCGCACACTTGGGGAGTGAATCATCGGACGGAAGATCTTCCTCTCTTTCTCCTTCTCTTTGTATATCTGACTTTATAATGAAAATAAATAAATTAAAAAAAAAAAAAAAAAGAAATTCAGTTCCGGGAGAGAAACATCTCCCAGCTGCTGGTTCACACCCCAGAGGCCTGCAGTTGCTTCAGCAGGGCTGGGGGCCGGGAGCTCCTCCACCCTGGTCTCCTTGCTGGACGGCCAGGTGCCTGCTGCTTTCCAGGCTCAAGAGTGAAGCCACATGCAGCCAGGACCAGCTGGTGAGAGCGGGGGTGAGCAGGCAAGGCAGGCACCTGGCGCCTCGGGCGCGGGGGAAGCCGGGGCACGGTCCCCGCGCCCTTGCACATTGCGCCACGCCGCCACCAGGCATGGCGGACAGGATGCCAGCATGCGGCAAGTGGCGAGCAAGCAACCCACAGTTGCGCCAGCACTCACGCTGCCCTGCGCACCTGTGTCAGGTCCAGGTGCTGCCCACCTGCCGGAGCTTCAGGCTCAGAGGCCCTCCACACACACACTGGGTGCTGACCAGCAGGGCTACCTCTCATTAACAGGTGGGAGAGCAGGGCCAATGCTGTGCTTTAGCCAGTACAGCCACCTGCAGCGCTGGCATCCCACATGGGCGAGTTCCAGTCCCAGCTGCTCTGCCGACGTGCTCGGGAAAGCAGCAAAGTGTGGCGTATGTGCTTGGGCCCCTGCACCCACATGTAATTCCGAAATGGAGGTCCTGGCTTGGGCACTGGCCCTGCCCTGGTCCCGGTCGCCTCTGGACATGCCATGCTTCTGCACAGCCAGGGCCTAGCAGGCTGGAGCCAGAGCTCAGAGCTCTGTTGGTCTCAACTGAGTAGGGCATGGCTGGACGCTCTAGCACACACTCCCACAGCGTCCCTGCATCCGCACCCTTGGTCCTGAAGCTGAGCACCCACGCTCTCTCCTCAAGGAGCCTGCGGCCCTGTCCCCACTGAGGAGCACAGCCCCAGGGTCAGCCCTGCTGTTCCACCACCGTATCCTCCAGGTCTCTGGTGTGGCAGCTTTGGCCTCCATCTGCACACCCTGGCCCTCCCCACCACTTCCTCTTGGCACAGGACTGACCCTTGTGGCTGAGATGGCCAGGGCCACAGAAGCCCTCGGTCAGAGCCCTAGCTGTGAGGAGGAAGAGGTCGGATGGCGTGATGCAGACCATATCAATGCCAGGGGCGGCTGCTGGGTTCACAGTGCAGGACCTGCCCTCAGGCTGCAGGGCACACAGCCCAGGACCCACCCTCTGGCTGAGGGGAGCACAGCCCAGGACCCGTCCTTAGGCCAGGCCATTTTTTTTGAGGGGGCACTGTGCAAGAGACCACAGAGGGCGTGAGGGTCAGGACCCGAAGGGCCAGGAGGACTGGCTAGTCCAGGACCAGCACGGCCTTGCCTGAGTTGTCCTTAGCTGAGCCTCCCTCACGCCCCCTCAGTTGGAGGCTCAGTACATCAGTGAGGAAAGCTGAAAAGTGTTTGAAGGCCAGAGAGGCCAAGGGTCCTTGTGGGCCCATCCCGACCCCCAGATGTGGAGGTGGCTGGGTGTGGCTGCTTCAAGGACGGTGCCGCGGGGCCACATGTGTGTTCCGGACCTGGGAGGGCCTGGACTGATGGCCAGGGCCCAGGCCCAGCTGCCCTCCCCTGCCGGGCATGGGCTGCGGAATCTACGCCAGCACCAGCCAGGCCGCACCAACGGCCCCCTTGGGAGCGCGCAGCTAGGAGACACAGGTGCGCCTGCTCGGTTTGCGTCCACCCTGCGCGGAGGCTGGGGGTCAGGGCCGGCCGGGTCCCCGAGGGGCAAGGGTTTATGGACAGGGACGGGACGAAGGAAGGGGGGCGACGGAGAAACGGGACTCCAGAGAGCGAGACGAAGAGAGGGGGAGAAGCACGTGGAAACGGACAGGGGTCCAGGAGCAGGCGGTGGGCGCCGCGCAGCGGGGGGGGGGGGCGCGCCCCGAGGGCTTGCCAGGTAATTAGGCCTCGGTCCAGATGGGCCCCCCAATCCTGCAATCAAAATGCTAATTGTGCCTGCGACTCCGGCTGAGCCTCGGGCGAGCGCCCTCCCCCCCGCAGGAGGCAGAGGGGACCCCCTCGCCCCCCTCCGCGAGCATGCCCGGCTGAGGCCCGCCGATAAGGGGGCGGCGGTGCCGTCCGCCCGACCCCCAGGGAGAGCCTGCCACGCAAGGTGGATGTCCCCGCGCCGGGTCGGCGCCGCGGCCGGCTGCGTGGGGGCGAGGCGCAGGCCGCGCGCTCCCGGCCGCCCCGCGCAAGGTCACCGCGCGCGCCCCGCAGCGCGGCGTTGGCGAGCGGCCCCGGCCCCGGCGAGCGGCCGGGCAGACCCGGAGGGCCGGGCGGGGACGGCGAGGGGACAATGGCGGCGCCGGACCCGACCGGGGACCAGCGCCCCGCGCGCGGCCATTGTGCGGCCCCGCGCCCCGCGTGCGCCATTGGCCGCCGGGCCTGACGTCATGGGGGCTGCGAACTCGGCGCGGGCGGCCTCCGCAAGGTGATGCGCCTGGTTGCGGGGCCGCCGGGGGAGCTGCAGCCCCGCGGAAGGGCGCAGAGCCATCCGCGGAGCCCCGTTCCTGGAGCGAGGGGCCCCGCAGACCCCCGCGCCTCACCGCGTCCGCCGCAGGGCCGAGGGGCGGGTTCGGGGTCAGCCCGGGTGACCGCGCGGCCGGAGACACTGCGGCACGGCGCGCACGCGGCTCCCGCACAGCCGCTTTCGCTGCCTCAGCACTCGCCCCCGCACCGCGCGCGTCCCTGCCCCCCACGCGCGGCGGGTGACCCCGAGGGCGCAGCGCGCCTAGGATGGCACCCCCTCCCCACATACACAGGCCCCGGGGCGCCCCGGTCCTCCTCTCCCACCCGGCCGACAATGCGGCCGCGCGCGGGGCGGCCATTCCCTGAGCGACGCGGGGGACTCCTAGCACCCCTAGGCTTCCCCGGGCCCCCTCCCAGGAGACCCCGGCGGGCGACCGGGCCCGCGCAGCCATTTCCGCCGGCCGCCTCCCCTCCCCCCCCGCTCGCCGCCTTTAAAAGCCGGAGGCTGGGCCGGGCCGCGGGCAGAGGCGGCTGCGGGCTCGGGAGGCCGCGCGGGAGCTGTCCGAGCGCCGAGCCCCGCCCCCGAGCCCCGTCCCTCCCCCTCCCTCGGCCCGCCCTCCGCACGCTCCCCTCCCCCCAGGACCCCCGCCCCCCGCCGCCGCCGCCGCCGCCGCCGCTCTGGCTGCAGAACAATAAAGCCAGCCTCCCCGAGACCCCCGCCGAGGACCCCCGCCCGGCGGCCGAGCGCCCTCGGCCCGCCCCTCTCCGCCCGCGCCGGCCGTGCGCGCTCGGGCGCTGGCCGCGGTGCTGCCCGGGCCGGCGCTGGCCGCGGTGCTGAAAACGCCGGCGCCCCCACCGCCGCCGCCGCCGCCCCCGGGGGCATGGGGCTCCGCTGACTGAGGCTCCGCCGCGGCGGCGGCGGGGAGCGGAAGGGGGCCGCGGGGCCGGGCCAGCGCTGCACCCATTGCAGCCCGCGGGCCCGGGACGGAGCCGCTCCCCCCTCTCCGCCATCCCCCCCCCAGCCACCAGCCTCCTCCCCCGCCTGTCCAGGGGCGGCACTGCGGGCTGGGAAGCCGGGACCAGAGCAGGGAAGGAAGGAAGGAAGGAAGGAGCGAAGGAAGGAGGCGAGCGCGCGAGGAGAGCCGCCGTCCCGGGGCGCGCAGCGGCGAGCCCGCGGCGCACGGACCGGCCCTGGCGCGGCAGCATCCGGCGGCCCGAGCGGGGACCCGAGCCGCCGCCGCCGCTCCTCGGATGGTGCCCGGCGCCCGCCGCGGCCGCAGCGCCCCCGAGCCCCGGCTGCGCAGGCCCGCAGCGCCGGAGCCCCGCAGGAACCATGCCCAGGTCCTTCCTGGTCAAGAAGGTCAAACTTGACACCTTCTCCTCGGCCGACCTCGAGAGCTCCTACGGGCGCGCCCGCGGCGACCTCGGCGTGCGGCTACATGATAAAGGTGCGAGCCGGGCTGGGGGCCGCGGAGGGGGAGGGGGCCGGGCACCTCGGGCTGGACCTGGCCGGGCTGGGCGCGCAGGCAGGCGGTGGGGGGCTACCGCCCCGGGGGAGAGCGCGCGTGCCGTGACCCCCGGCTCCGACAGCCTGGACCCCTGCTAGGAGTAAGGCCGGGAGCCGAGAGGAGTAGGCCTGCGGCTGGGCGGGCGCCCACCTGTGAGGGCCACAGCCCCCGGGGCGGCAGAGGGGGCTCAGCGCCACCACCTCCCCTCTCCGCACACGGCCGGAAGGCTCTTTGTGTGCTGCCCAAGTTCAAGGACAACTGTTAGCACGCAGGCTGGGGCGCGGGGAGTGCCAGCAGAGCAAGCGTGCCCTGCAGGAGTGGGAGCCTGTGTGGGCCCATGTGACTGCGTGTGGCCATGTGACTGTCAGTGTGTGACCCTGTGTGTGTGCCTGCCTGTGTGCCACTCCATGGGGCCATGTGACTCCGAGGCCACCACGCGCCATGTGACCGCCAGTGTCCCTGCTGCGGCAGGTGTGACCGTGGCACGGGTGGGAGGGGGCGCCTCGCCCCGCCGGGGAGGTCTCCTGGGGGGCCCGCCAGCAGGCTGGAGCCGGGAGATCCGCCTCGCGCTCCGGGGGCCACTGCGGGCACCTGCGCCAACGCCGCCGCTGGCTTGCCGCAACAGCTGGTCTCTCTGAAGGTGTCCCCTGGTGGACGCTCCTCCCACCCCTGACCCTGCACTGTCCGTTGGGCGCTGTCACCCAGGGTGGGGTGCAGGGCAGGCCCCCAAGGCGCAGCCGCACCCAAGCGGTCGGAGTTAGGGAGGCGCACTGGCCAAGGTGGATGGGGGGTCCAGCCCAGCGAGTGCCAGGCAGAGAGGCAGCGGGGAGGCAGCGAGGAGGCAGCGAGGAGGCCGCGGGAGCCCGGAGGAGGGCGCCTTTCCCAGGCTGCGCCGGGGGACCTGGGCAGCCAGAGGGGACAGCACCGAGGCGGGGCGCGGGGAGGAGCCAGGTGGGGGAACCCCGGAGAGGCGCGCCACGGGGTCCCCGGGCCCGCGGACCGGTGGACCGGCTTTGTGCGCTGCGGGCCTGCAGTGTGTTGCATAATCAGGGAAAACTGCTGAAGTGGGGAGAACCCGCGGGGAGGGGCGAGGCGAGGACGCGCCGCCCCTCCCCCCTGACCTTGAGGCTCGGGGGAAGGGGGGCGGCCCCGCCCGGAGCTGCCGGTGCTCCTCCCGCGGCGGGGGCGGGGCGGTGGGCCGCGCTCACCGGCCCCCTCCCCGCTGTCTCCGTCCCGCCCCCCACCCCGTCCCCTCCTTTGTCTTCCGCCCCCCGCGCCCCCTCTCGCTCCGCAGGATACCTCAGCGACTACGTGGGGCCGGTCTGCGATGGCGACGCCGAGGCGGCGCTGCTCAAGGGGCCGTCCCCGGAGCCCATGTACGCGGCCGCTGTGCGCGGAGAGCTGGGTCCCGCCGCCGCGGGCTCGGCGCCGCCGCCCACCCCGCGTCCGGAGCTGGCCACGGCCGCGGGCGGCTACATCAACGGCGACGCGGCAGTCAGCGAGGGCTACGCGGCCGACGCCTTCTTCATCACCGATGGGCGTTCGCGCCGCAAGACGGCCCACGCGGGCTCCGGTGCCCACGCCGCCGCGCCCCCCTCCGCGGCCTCGGCGGCTGCGCCCCCCGACGGCGACTCCGGGCCCGGGGCGGGCGCGCGCGGCTCCGGCTCGGGGGGTCGGGGAGGCGCGCGCGCGGGGGCGGGCGCCGAGGCGCGCGCGGGGCCGGGGCCCGCGGGCGGCGGCCGGCACGCGTGCGGGGAGTGCGGCAAGACGTACGCCACGTCGTCGAACCTGAGCCGCCACAAGCAGACGCACCGCAGCCTGGACAGCCAGCTGGCGCGGCGCTGCCCGACGTGCGGCAAGGTGTACGTGTCCATGCCGGCCATGGCCATGCACCTGCTCACGCACGACCTGCGCCACAAGTGCGGCGTGTGCGGCAAGGCCTTCTCGCGGCCCTGGCTGCTTCAGGGCCACATGCGCTCGCACACCGGCGAGAAGCCCTTTGGCTGCGCGCACTGCGGCAAGGCCTTCGCCGACCGCTCCAACCTGCGCGCGCACATGCAGACGCACTCGGCCTTCAAGCACTTCCAATGCAAGCGCTGTAAGAAGAGCTTCGCGCTCAAGTCCTATCTCAACAAGCACTACGAGTCGGCCTGCTTCAAGGGCGGCGCGGCCGGCGGGCCCGCGGCCCCCGCGCCGCCCCAACTCAGCCCCGTGCAGGCCTAGGCCCGCCGGCTCGGCGCGCAGCAATACGGGGCGGAGGGCGCCCTCCTCCCCTGCCCGGCAGTCTCCGCAGCGTCCAGGCAGAGGGGCCGGAGGGCGGGCCCCTCCTCGCAGCAATAGGGGGAGGGGGCCGGCCCCACCCTGCCCGCCAGGGGCCTCGCCAGCCCCTTCTAGCAATAGGGTCCCGAGGGGAGACCCACCTCCCCACCCAGCCCGCTCCTCTCCTCTCCAGGGTGCCCCCAGGCTTTCTCCCAGCAATAGGGTCCACGAGACCCAGAACCGAACCTCATATCCGAGTTGGGTCTCTGAAGGGGAGGGTAGCGGGAGGCGGGTTCGGGGTGGGGTGGGGCAGGGCGCGCCCTCCTCCCTCCTCTGCGCGAGCCTCAGGTCTTCCCTCCCCGCGCCCCTTCCCCAAGCCGTCCAGGGCTTCCTCCGCCGGGCGGGCGGGCGGGCGGGCGCGGGAGCGGCCTTGGGAGGCGGGGTCCCTGCCCGCCGACCCCCGGGGGATGGGACGGCGCGTCCCCTTCGGAGCCGCCCCTGACCCTCGGCTAAATCCGAATTCTTCCAGCCCGGCTCGCCGGGAATGTTAACGACGCATATCGAATCGCATGGACACCCCGGCCCCCTCGGACCCCAGCCCCGGGCCCCCTCCCTCGCTCCCGGGGCGCTCGCTTCCAAGGGCGGCCCCGGGGCCCGACAGGCGGGCGCGGCTCTGGCGCTTGCACACCTCTGTATTCGCTTTGCGGGTAAAGCCCCCGGAGGGGCGCGGACGCGTCGGGGTCCTCTCTTTCTCTATTTGTTTTATTGATGAACCGATTGCACTCGGGTCAGGGACGGGGGTGAGGGGCTGTGTGCTCGGGGGTTCCCGCCGCGCGCCGGGCGCAGCCTCCGGGGAGCCCCGGACCCGCCCCTCCCTCAGCTGCCAACTTTCTGCCCGCCTATGCCAAAGCCTCGCGGCGACCCCGCCCCAAGGGCCCGCGCCATTGGCCGCCGCCTTCGTGACGCCACTGCATGCAGCCCCGACCCCCCGCCCGACCCTCTCCCCGGGGCTGCCCGCTCCCCTGGTCCCCTAGTTAGTCCGATGCCGACCATAGAGCAATAATGCGCACTGCATGCGAAGCTGCCGCCGCCTCTAGAGTTACTGAGAATCAGGTATTCCTCGCCCGCCCCATAGGCCCTAGATCAGGGACGCTGCGCGGGGCCGGCCGCGCAGACTTTCTCCCCTCCCTCCTGCCCCGTCCCGCTTCCTCTCCACGGCAGAGCCCGGCGGGGGTCTCGGGCCTGGGGGGAGTCCCCCACCTCCGAGAGACGCCCTTCCCACTGCCTCTGCTCGTCCATCACTCACCGATCGCTCCTGGGCACCTGCTGGGCCCGTGGGTGCGTGCGCCCGGGCCTCAGCGGCCTGTGGGAAGGTGCGTGTCCGCGATGGAGAGCCAGCCCTCTCCGTGGCTCCTCCGGGCCCTGCTCTGCGTTCCCGGCTCTGCCTCGGGCCTCAACTCAGGCAAGATGAGCCCAGGGCCTCGATCCCCCAGCTCGAGGACCACTCCCACACACGCACACAGCCCACCCTCCAGTCCCACCAGCGCCAGGGACCCCTGGCGGGAAAAGGTGCAAACCTGAGGGTCGCGCACCCCCATCCCGGAGGCCCGCACCGGGCGCAGTGAGCGCAGGCCCGGCCCTGTCCCGTCGGTGCCCCCGCGGTCGCGTGAACACACCCCCCAAGCCCCCAATCCTGTCTGCCTACCTGAGGAGAAGGCTCGAGGGCCGTGGGCCGCCAGGGTCCCCCCGCTTCTCCGCACACCCCGCCGCCGTGGAAAGCCATGGGCCCCCTTCCGCCCGCCCCACCCCCATAACGAAGCAGCACAATAACCGACTTAGCGAATTCAGGTAGAAGGAACCTTTAGCTAGCACCTGTTTTGTACTATTCTACAAGTAGGGCCCGAGGTGCGGGGCCCTCGGTGGGGGTCGCGGCCGCCGGCCCGGCCCTGCCCCCCCACCCCCGCCTGCGCCCCGCCGCCTTGTACACAGATTCCCCACCCGGATCTGGCCGGGATTTTTACTCGGGCCGGCCCCTCTTCTGCCCCCGTTTGGGGCTGGGCCGGCCGGACAGACGGACGGACGGACCGACCTCCTTCCTAAGCACAATAGCACCAGCGCCCCGAGCGCCGCACCTCCTCGAGGAGAATAAACGCCACTCTTGATACTAACTGCTGTCCTGCTGTCCCGCGTCCGTGCCGGGCTGGGCTGTCCTGCTGTCCCACGTCCGGGCCAGGCTGCCGGAGTGAGTGTGTGTGTGTGTGGGGGGGGGTGGCTCCACCTGGACCCTCAGAGGCTGGCACGTCGTACTGGCAGGCTAAGCAGCTCTGGGGTGAGTTGACCCCTGCCAGAGTGGTGGCAGGAGAAGTAAGGGCAGTGCCCGTGGAACCTCTGTCCTTCCTGGGCAGCCTGACTCGCATACCTGTCAGCCACAGGTGAGGCCTCGAGGTGCTGCTGCCCGTGTCCTCGGCTTGCCTAAAGTATACTCCTCGGGTGCCTGAGACTGCCTCCAAGGCCGGCTGGGCAGGCTGTGCCGCGCTCCCACAGCACCCCTGGGTGATGGGGGAAAGCCAGGGAGGGACAGGGCCGGCGCCACACTGCGGCCAGGCCCACGGTCTTTGGGCTCATGATCGCCCAACCAGGGCCAGCCCTGGGGAAGATGCCCAGGCCCAGCTCATGGAAAGCCAGGTAGGCAGCCCAGGTGGCACGTGGAGGTTCTGGGGTGCCCCTTTGGAGGTCTGGAGGTCACTGCGGGCTGGAGCGTCTGTAGGAGTGAGGAGTCAGTGGCCTGGCTCTCCTCCTTTTACTCCCCACCCCAGGGCTAGGAGGCATGGCTGCTCTGTGGGGACTCGGCTGGACCCAAGCCTTCTTGAGAACAATACTGGAGCCATCCCTTGCCAAGCCTGTCCAGGCGACAGCTCAGGGACTGTTGGCCACTCCCTGCACCTGACGGGCACCGTGGAGGCAAGCATCTCCTTCCCAGGCCTGACCAGCCCTGGGGGCTCAGCTGGCTACTCCCCTGAGGCTCCCAGGGGCAGTGAGGGCAAAGGCGGCCTTCCAGACCATCCGTGGACACAATGCCCAGGCTGCTTACCACCACCGTGGGGTGGCCTCCACCTCCTCGTGCCTACCCCACCCTTCTCTGGCCTCTCCCTGACGTCTGGGTGGTCACTGGCTGGCTGGACCTAACTTTGTGTGGCTGCAGGCTGGTCCCTGCGGCTGAGTGGCGCACGTGGCCGCACACCAAGACCCTGCCCTCGTGTGGGCCAGCTCCTGCTCGCCCTGCGCGCTGGAAGGCGGCTCGGACGCGGGGGCGGAGCCCGGAGCAGGCGCGCAGCCCTCGGGAGCTGCATCCCGGCCCGCCGACTTCTCCGCCCGCGCGCCCCCGGCTCAGGGTCCTGGGGTGGCCAGCGCTGGCCGGCCTGCGCGCCGAGACTACAAGCCCCAGGCTGCCGCGCGCGCGCGCGCGCGCGCCCGGCCCCGCCCCCGCCGGCCGCGGGCTACAAATGGGCGCTCCCGCCCCGCGCGGCAGAGGCGGGCAGCTCGGGCGCAGCGGCTCTGGTGCGGGGCGGGCGGTCAGGACGCGGGGCGCAGGCCTCGGGCGCCGCGAGGCGGGAGGGCGGCGGGGCGCGGGCCGAGGCCATGGGCGAGCGCGGTGGCGCGGGCGGCTCCCGGCGCCGGAGGGCCGGTCCGCGACCTTCGGGCCAGGGCGGCGGGCCCGCGGCGGCGGAAGAGGAGGTGCGGAACGGGGCAGCGGGCCCCGACGTGGGCGCCGGCGGAGACTCGCCGGCCCCGGACAGGGACGGAGACGCCGACGCGGGCAACGGCCAGTGGGAACTGAGGTAGCGGCCGCGCCGGGCGCCGGAGCTGGGGGAGGGCCGCGGGCGCGCTGGGCTGTCGGGGGGACGGGGCCTGGACGGGTGACGGCCTGCCAAGGTCACCCGCGCATCGTCAGGTGGGTGCGAGGCCCGTGAGGGGCCGCCCCCGCCGGGGGCCCGTGCTTGGGGTGCCCGCCGCGCACCGGTCCTGGCTGGCTGGATGACGGACCCGAGGGCTCCCCAGTCACCGGAGGGGGCACCCCACCAGGTCTTCCTTCGTACCCAGGGTCCTCGAGAGGAAGTGGGCAGTGGTCACTTGGATGAGTGAGAACTGGGCATTGTGAGGTGCAAGCCCTGTGACTGCCCTCGGGGTGCTCCCTGGTGAGCCTGGAGATAAGATAATGAGGGGAGCAGTGTGGACAAAGGTCACCCCAGGGCCCAGAGGCGCCCTGGGGGAGGAGAGGGCCTCTGGGCCCCTCTGTGAGGAGGGGTGTGGGGTCAGGAGTCCTCTGGGGGGCGTGGCGGTGAGGCAAGGGTCCTGGGCTCCAGTCCAGGGGTGCCTTGGCTGACCTGCCCCCCTTGCTGGCCTGGGCTGCTCCCTGCCTTCCTCGTGGCTCTTCAGCCCCCAGCCCTCCCCTCACTTCCTGCTCAGCCTGGGCTCCTGCCCCGAGGCCAGGGGAGGCCTCGGCCTGCAAGGTGCCCCAGGCAGGACCTGCCAGTTCCAGGGCCCTTGGGGCTCTTCCCCTATCCTGCAGGGTCAGGGGAGTGGGGCGGGCGCTGGGTCCCCGCTGATCTCTGCCTGGCCCTGGACCTTGAGGTTCCTGGGTGACGCCCACCCTTGAGGGTGAGCCTGCTGCCCAGGAGGGGGTCAGGCTGCCTGGAGGGCAAGCCAGGAAGTAGCAGTGAGTGTGGGACAGCGAAGCTTGGGCAGGCTATTCAGTGGGTGAGAGGGTGGCAAGGATGGCTCTGGGCGCCACTGGCCAGGCATGCTGCTCTGTGCCAGCTGTTCCCGGGGCCTGCCCTCTAGCCCACTTGCTGCTGGCTGCATTGGCCAGCCTGGACCCTGTGGACATGCTCACCTGGGTCGGGGGCCTTGGCCTGAGGGAGTGGGGTGCTCCGGGTTGGGCTTGCCCAGGGATGGGTTGGGGGCCTTGGGGTCCAGCAGGGGTGATCGAAGGCTTTGTAGCATCAGCTGGCATTGGCTTTGGGAGCCTCTGTGTGGTGGCCCAGCACAGGTGCGGTTGAGCCAGGCCCAGGCCTGAGGCTGTGTGGGACAGTCAGGACGGTCAGGCTGAGGAGAGGGGCAGGTGTGGCCGGAGTCTGGGATCCACAGGGGTGGCACAGGGTCGGGGGTGGAACACGGACTGCTGAGAGGGGCTCCCTGCGGGCATGTCTTCCTCCCTGGTGCCAGGAGGCGTGTCCTGAGGGAGAGAAGGGCTGGACTCTTACCACAGAGGGGCCTTGCTCAACGGGCCCCAGGCTTCCTGCAGGCGCTGTAACTGGAGGGCACAGGCCCTGCTCCCGTTGGCCCTGACCCAGCCCAGTGGGCTCTGTGGGCTGGGTGATCAGCTGGCCTCAGCCTGGGTTCCTCTGCCCGCTGGGGTTCTGTGGGCACAGTGGTGAGGGCCTCGTGGCATGATGAGTAGCCGGATGGGCCAGCTGAGCAAGGAGGACCTGATTTTCACCCTCTGTCACTATAGTGGCTAGTGGTACCAGAGTCCACAGACATCGGAGACATGGACCTCCCCAAGGCCCTGAGCAGGAAGGAGGGGAGGACACACCCGCTGCCGGCCACTTGCCCCTCACTGCCGGCCTCCTGCCCTGTAGGTGCCACCGTCTGCAGGACTCGCTCTTCAGCTCTGACAGCGGCTTCAGCAACTACCGGGGCATCCTGAACTGGTGTGTGGTGATGCTGGTGAGTGGAGTGGGCCTCTGGCAGGGGTGCAGGTCTCCAGCCTCACTGTCCCCTGTGGTCCTGAATGAGGCCTGGTACCTGTGGTATGCTGGGGCTGCCAGCCGATCCCACAAGCATTTGGGGTGCAGGCTCAGAGGGGTAGGTTAGGGCACAGGCCTGTTGGGACCCATGTTGAGCCTGGCAGATGCGGCTGCGTCCTCTCTCAGCCTGCTGTGGTCACCCTCTGCGAGCTGCCCTGTACAGTCACAGCATCCAGGGAGTGGAGTGGGCCTTGGGCCATGACCCCATGCGGCTTGGCCACAAGAGGTGGGATGTCCGTCCGTTCTGCAGGGCGCCCTGGGCTTCTTGCCATTGCCCCGCAGCCTGGCCTGTGAACCGCCTGCCAGCTCAGGGCCCTCTCACTGGTGTGGACTTTAATGGTTGGGTCAGCTCTTGCTCAGGGCTGGGCCTGGCGGTCCTGTGAGACGAGGCGAGGGCAGCCTGGCTCCGCTGGGCCCCACGTCTGGTGTGGTTGGCGTCTGAATGGCCCCCTCTGGACCTGGAGGGCGGCAGGAGACCAGGCATGGCGGGGCCGACTCCTTCCTGTCACCCTCTGCCGCAGTGTCTTGCCACAGGCTGGACACCACGGGCACTTGCCCTGCTGTGGGGGGTGGCAGCCTGGACCCTGGACACCATGGTCACTTGCCCTGCTGTGGGAGGGTGGCAGCCTGGCCCCTGGGAGGGCGTGGCCCGCCTTGCAGAGCCTCCGTGTGGCAGGGTGTCCGTGGGCTGCCTAGTTACCATGGGTGGGGGCTGGTTGGGTGGGGGCTGGTGCCACAGTGTCTCCCTCGGTGTGATGGGGACTGGTTGACTCCTCTGCCCCGTGGAGGAGTGGGGTGAGGTGGTCGGAGTCTGATGGGGACCCCACCCGAGCAGCTGAGTCCTAGCCTGTGTCTTGCAGATCCTGAGCAATGCAAGGCTCTTTCTGGAGAACCTCATCAAGTGAGTGGTTGGAGCAGCCCAGCACTGCTGCCCTGGGCCCCCAGGCCGGGCCTGGAGCTGGCTCCTGAGGTGCCTCCCTGCCCCCAGGTATGGCATCCTGGTGGACCCCATTCAGGTGGTGTCTCTGTTCCTGAAGGACCCCTACAGCTGGCCGGCCCCGTGCCTGGTTCTTGGTGAGCGGGGCTCCAGGAGGGCCTAGGGGACGGCAAGGGCTGCCCAGGGCCTGAGCCTGCTCAGCTGCTTCTATCCACAGTGGCCAACGTCTTTGCCGTGGCTGCGTTCCAGGTGGAGAGACGCCTGGCAGTGGTAAGCCGTGCCTGCACCCTCCCTGCCACAGCCATGGGATCTGGCCAGGCAGCCCTGCTCAGTGCCCTGTCCCCTCAGGGTTCTCTGACGGAGCCAGTGGGGCTGCTGCTGCATGTGGCCAACCTGGTCACCATTCTCTGCTTCCCGGCGGCTGTGTCCCTGCTGGTGGAGTCCATCACCCCAGGTGCGCCTGTCCGCCTGCTGTCCAGCCTGGCCTGGGCCTCTGGGCCCCGTCCTGAGCCCCCCTCTCCACAGTGGGCTCCATGGGGGCTCTGGGCCCCGTCCTGAGCCCGCCTCTCCACAGTGGGCTCCATGGGGGCTCTGGGCCCCGTCCTGAGCCCGCCTCTCCACAGTGGGCTCCATGGGGGCTCTGGGCCCCGTCCTGAGCCCGCCTCTCCACAGTGGGCTCCATGGGGGCTCTGGGCCCCGTCCTGAGCCCGCCTCTCCACAGTGGGCTCCATGGGGGCTCTGGGCCCCGTCCTGAGCCCCCCTCTCCACAGTGGGCTCCTTGTTGGCGCTGGCCGTGCACACCATCCTCTTCCTCAAGCTCTTCTCCTACCGGGACGTGAATTTGTGGTGCCGCCAGCGCAGGGCCAAGGAAACTGGTGAGGCTCGCTGGGGTGGGCTGCAGGGGGCGGGGCCTCGGCAGTGGCTGCCCGCCTGGCCTTCCCCTTTGCATTGTCCCGTGTCTGCAGGAAAGGCCCCTGGGGACGCAGCCCAGTCCACTGTGAGCTACCCGGACAACCTGACCTACCGTGGTGAGGGCAGGGGGGTGGGGCTGTGTGGGGCCGAGGGTGCCAGCCCCGCCCTCCCAAGATGCGGTCAGCCTGCCCCTCACTCCTGCTTTCCTCCCAGATCTCTACTACTTCCTCTTTGCCCCCACCCTGTGCTACGAGCTCAATTTTCCCCGCTCCCCGCGCATCCGGAAGCGCTTCCTGCTGCGGCGGCTCCTGGAGATGGTGAGGCCAGGTCAGGGCGGGGGACCTGGGTTGGGGTCCTCTGGGCCCGGCTGAGGTGTCTGGCTCTCCCTGCAGCTCTTCTTCACACAGCTCCAGGTGGGGCTGATCCAGCAGGTGCGTGGGCCAGGCTGTGGGGCCAGGGATGGGGAGGGCCTTGGCAGAGCCACAGCTGACCCTGTCTCCTCCTGCAGTGGATGGTCCCCACCATCCAGAACTCCATGAAGCCCTTCAAGGTGAGCAGGGGCTCCAGGAACGGGGTGGGCGCGGGGAGGACATGGGTGCTGAAGGAGCCTCTCCTCACAGGACATGGACTACTCACGCATCATTGAGCGCCTGCTGAAGCTGGCGGTGAGCAGGGGCACAGGCAGGGTGGCCGTGCAGAGCCCGGAGCCCGCACACTGAGCTGCCTCCCTCGCAGGTCCCCAACCATCTCATCTGGCTCGTATTCTTCTACTGGCTCTTCCACTCGTGCCTCAATGCCGTGGGCGAGCTCATGCAGTTTGGAGACCGCGAGTTCTACCGGGACTGGTGGTGGGTGCCCAGGGCGGTGCTGGGGGTGGGCTGGGGCCCCGCGGACCCTGACAGCTCCGTCCTCTAACCCCTAGGAACTCGGAATCTGTCACCTATTTCTGGCAGAACTGGAACATCCCGGTGCACAAGTGGTGTAGCAGGTAGCTGGGCGTGGCCTGGGTGGGCGTGGCCTTGACTGTGGGGGCCTGGGTGGGCGTGGGCTCAGCTGGGCCCCCTGCCCATGGCTGCTCCTCCTGCAGGCATTTCTACAAGCCCATGATCCGGCGGGGCAGCAGCAGGTGGGTGGCCAGGACAGGTGTGTTCCTGGCTTCAGCCTTCTTCCACGAGGTCAGTGCTCCTTGGGGCACCTACCTAGGCTCTGGGCAGGGCGGCCCTCGGGAGAGCCTGACTCCTTCTCCCCCACTCCAGTACCTGGTGAGCATCCCCCTGCGCATGTTCCGCCTCTGGGCGTTCACAGGCATGATGGCTCAGGTGAGCAAGCGCCCAGAGCTGCCCCCATGTGCCCTCCCCAGGGTCGGGGCTGACCCATCTCCCTGTGTCCCCAGCTGCCGCTGGCCTGGCTCGTGGGCCGCTTCTTCCGGGGCAACTACGGCAATGCGGCTGTGTGGCTGACGCTCATCATCGGACAGCCAGTGGCTGTGCTCATGTATGTCCACGACTACTACGTCCTCAACCACGAGGCCCCGACGGCGGCCTGAGCTGCCCCCGACCTGCCCTGGAAAGGCTTCGCCCCCATGGGGCCTCCTGGGCTTCCCTCAGGGAAGGACACTGACCAGGACACCCTCAGCTGTGCAGGGCTGGGTGCCCCTGCCTGGTCAGTGTGAATAAAGTGCTGCCCACAGCAACTCCCTCTGCCTGCTGGAAGCCTGGCTGGCTTGTCTGGGTGACACCCTGTAGGCGGGAGGGTCTCGGGCCATCAGGGAGGCTGACTGGTAGGTGGGGGTGGGGGCCAGCTTGGCCCATCCCTACCACAGCACACCTGGGGTGTGGTGGGGGCCGCCCACCCCCTGCAGCCTGTCTGCCCCCAGACTTCAGGCCAGTTACTGCAGGTGTCCCAGCTCTCCCGCAGTGCACAGGGCCTGTGGCCAGCAGTGCAGTGGGCAGGCCCTGACCGGTGCCCAGGGCGCTCCTTGCACCCAGCTCCCCCTGGGGGCAGGAACCACAGGAAGCAGCAGCTTGAGCCTGTCCCTTTATGCGTCTGCCTGTCCCGGGACACACACATCCGCCTGGGGGAGGGGAGGGGGCTCGTGAGTAAAAAGCCAAAATACAACTTTGCTGTGGGTGGCCTGCAGGCTCAGTCCAGGCACGGCAGAACCACCACACACTGGGAGGGGCAAAGGCAACTGTGGCTCCCAGCCCGCCGGCCCAAAGCAGCCCGCCGCTGGGGCGGCAAGCAGATGGGCGGGCGGCCCGGCTCCTCCAGGCCCTCTAGGAGACAGCAGGGTCCTTGGCTTTGGGGGGCTCGGAGCCGGTGAGCAGGGATATGGTGGGGTCGTCCGAGTAGTCCTCTCCTTGGGAGAAGTAGGAACCTTCGCCGAGCTCGAAGAGGACGGGCAGCTCGCTGCTTCCCGTGTCCACGGCGTCGGGGTCCAGCAGGAGCAGGGGCTGCGCTGTGTAGTGGACCAACTGCTTCCCTGTGGGGTGGGGTGGGGTGGTGAGTGGGTAAGGGCAGGGCCAGGCAGGGGCTGGCAGGGGAGCAGGAGCCAGGCTCACCTGAATCGGGGCCGTTCTCGGCCTCCAGGGGCCTGGGGGGCTCCTGGGGAGACAGCAGGTCCTGGATCTGTGGGGGCGATAAGGTGAGGTTCCCGCTGGCCCCGCCCCCACCCCCTCCCTCCTACCCCCACGCACGCTGGCCAGGCTGCTGTCCAGGTCGGGCAGGTTCATGTCCGGCAGAGTCACCGAGGGGCTGAACAGCTGCAGGAGGAGGGAGGGTGTTAGGGCTTGGCGGGGGCGGGGTGGGGGGGGGGCAGGTGGGCTGACTCACGTCCAGCAGGGCGCTGGTGTCCACGCTGAAGCCGTGGCTGCTCAGCATGCTCTGCAGGCTGTCCAGGTTCGAGTCCATGGCGTCCAGGTGGTCACTGAGCTCGTTCCTGGCCCAGAGTGAGTGGGTGGGTGAAGCAGCGGCCCAGGACCTGCCCAGCGTGCTCCCAACAGGGTCCCCCCGGGGCCCGGCATGCGCTCGGGCAGCTCTGGCCACCAGGGCGGCGTGCATGTCAGTTGGGGCTGCCGGGCCCAGGTGCGGAGCCTGATGAAGTCTTGCCACTGCCCTTGGGGGACCCAAGCGAGCTGGGGGGTGAGCTCCCGGGGCCACGCAGGCCCTCCCTGCAGGGCTGCAAGGAGACTCCCAGGGAACTGGCTGGTCAACTCAGAGACCCATGTCCTGCCTGCACGGGCAGAGCTGGGCAGGGCCTAGTGCCTCACCCTGGCTGGGCTGGGTCTGTGGCTGTGGGAGGGGCCCGAGCTCGGGCAGAGCCCTCCCTCCCCCGTGGGGGCAGCGCTAACCCTGGCTGGACTCGGCCATGCAGAAAGGAGGGGCAGGGGAGGAGGCGGGCGACCCCAGACATCTGTGGAGTGCGAGCCACACTGCAAGATACAAAGACAAGAGCCCCCATAGCGGTGGGGGCCAGGCAGGCACCGCTGCCTCAGGCTTAGCTGCTGGGCAGGGCCCGGCGTACCACCTCCTACCCCATGCAGGAGGGCAGGGCGGCAGGGCAGCGGCATGGTCCTGCGGCCGCCAGGGGGTGCTCCAGGAGCACTGGGGCAGGGGCCACTGATCGTCCCCAGCCTGCCTCTGTAGTGCTGGTGGCCACCCACCGGCCCTCCCTTCAGGGACAGACCTGAGCCCTGCCTGCCCTCCACAAGTGCCGTAGCCCAGGGCCCTGGGTTGGAGTGGCACTCACTTGTCCAGGCAGGCTACGCTGAGGCACTTCTCGGGGGTGGGGGGCGGTGGGGCCGAGGGGGGGCGGCCTCCCACGTCCGGGAGGGCAGCAGCTGAGGCGGCTGCAGGGCCATGCTCACTCTCCCACAGGATGGAGTCGATGAAGGTGTCTGGGGACAGGGGGGTGTCCACAGAGGATGGGTGCCCAGGACTCGCCTCTTCCACCCGAGGGCTCCGTGGTGGGCTGGGGGGCTCCTCCTTGACCCGCACCAGGGGGCTGCGGGAGAGTGGCCTGCACAGTGGGCGAGGACGGTCAGAACAAGTCCCCTGACGCCCTGCCTCAGGGGGCACTGGACACAAGGCGAGGCCTGTCAGTGGGAACCCCCCACCTCCACCCTGAGCCCACCTCTCGTCTGCACTGGCACTCGTGGAGCCCAGCGGGCTGCAGGGGGTCAGCTCCGTGATGTCGGAGATGATGGGTCCGGAGCTGGTGTCCGTCGTGTAGAGGCTGGAGCTGCTATAGGCTGGGGCTGGGGCCTGCAAGAAGAGGCGGGCGGTTGCCTGTCACCTGAGCCCGGGCCAGCACCCGTCCCACCTGGCCCCCGGCAGGCCCCCGGCGCTCACCGCGTAGGGGCCGGCCCCGGGGACGTGCTCCAGGGAGTACTGCCGGCCGTACTTGGGCATGGAATGTGCAGAGCTGCTGTCATTCAGCATCAGGGGGCTGCGGGGAAGGGGCGGGGTTAGCAGCCGCCCCAAGCCCATGGGGCCCAGGCCTGGACGCAAGGTGCAGGGGCCCAGCCTCTCACATCTTTCTCTTCACCCCCAGGATCCGGTTGGACTGCACCAGTGAGATCAGGAACTGGATGAGCTGTGGGGAGGGAGGACTTGGTCACTCCGGGGCCACCTCTGGGAGAGTGGGGAGGGGTGAAGGAGCCACCTTGCCCCCACCTTGTTGACAACTTTCTGCTGCTGGGCGTGCTTCTGCCGCAGGCTGGCCACTTCGCGCCACAGGGCCTCGTTCTCGCTGCAACACACAGGGCCGGAGTTGGGCTGGGGCACGCGGCTCCTGGCTCCCAGCCTGTCTCCACTGCTCTGGGGCTAACCCCCTGGGGGCCCTGCACCCTTGAATGCTGCCCCCACCAGAGCCGAGGGAACAGGTTCCAGCTCACGTGCCCGCACAGGCCCAGCTGGGCCCGACAGTGACGTCTGCTGTGTGGACACGTGACCCACTGGCCATGTGGGCCGGGTATGTGCCCATACATGTCTCACCAGAGCAGTGCTCGTGGCCTCCTCAGGTGTCACAGTCCCCAGTGTGGGGCATCACGCCCTGGGCCTCTCCCTGGTGGGTGAGGCCAGCTGCCTGAGCACCCAGACTAGGGGACCCCCAGAACCCTGGGGCCCTTGTCAAGGAGTGAGCCACAACCTTGACCACGAGCTGCCGGGCTTCAGACACAAGCGGGAGGGTGTCCTGGCCAGGCCTGGGTGGAGGCCCGGGGAGCAGGCCAGGGGTTGCAGGGGCAGTGGGAGTGCCGGGGAGGGGAGCACGGAGCCTTGTTGGTTCTCAGCCCGGGCAGCAAGCAGCGATCAGGGCACTGGCACTGGCCACCCCTCCCCAGGGAAGGCAGGGTAGGGTGTCACCTACTGCTTCATAGCCAGCAGCTTGGAGTCCATGCACTCCTGCTTGCCCTTCATGAGCTGCACGTCCGTCAGCAGCTTGGTGACGCTGTCCTGGCGTATCTTGATGTCCTCACTCTTCAGGGTGGACGCCTGGGTCCCAGGGGACGGGGAGTCAGGGAGATGGCCCCCGCCAGGCCTGCTGGGGGGAGGGCCCTGGGGCGGGCAGGCAAGGTGGCCACTCACGCTGGTCACTTTCCTCTTGATGTTCTCGAGCAGCTGCTCCTGACCACGCAGGAAGCACGGATGCTGGAACTCGGTGTCGTCCCTCTCGGGCTTCACCAGGCCGCCCTGCTCGATGCGGACCACCTTCCGGAAGCCATCTGCGCATACGAGGGGGTAGCTTGGCTTCAGGCTCTCGCCAGACCCCAGCCTGGCTCTGTGTCCCGCACGAGAACCCTCCCCGGGCAGAGGCACCGGTGGCCGGCCTGCAGGCGGTCACTCACACATGTTGAGCTGCCGCACGAAGCTGGCCATGTTGCTGTGCTTGAAGTACTTGGGCAGAACCTCCTTGGCAAACTGGCCCTGGTCGAACACGTGGAAGCTGTTCCCGCTCTGCCGGAGACAAGCAGTGGTCAAAGGTGAGCAGGCGGCGTGGGGCCACCCTCCCAACACCTGCCTCCCGGGCTGCACTGCGCATGCCCCTTGACAAGAGGTGCAGGTGTCGTGTGGCCAGAGGGGGGGCTCCCAAGACGAAGGCTTCGTGTTCAACAGCACCCCTGCCCGCAGCCCATCTGCTGGGGAGTCACCAGATACAACTCCCACTGGAGGGGTGACAGGAGCCCAGCCTCCTGGCACAGCTGGCAGTGTACGTGAGGGGAGGGTTGGTACAAGCGGTTGGGCATGAGAAAGAGCCAAGGCCCTGAGGTCTGGTCGGGACTGGCATGCCTCTAAACCTCCCGAGAACAGGGGTGGTGCAGCCGGCGGAGCCCACAGACCGGAGCTGCAGTGATGGGGGTGGGACGCAGCACAGCCCACCGCAGGAGTTGCTACGAGGCACCTGTTCAGAGACCGGTCAGGGCCTGTCTGCTGGGCAGCTCTCTGCAGACTCCCCAGGCAAGGTCGCTCGTCTCTGGCGACAGGAAGCTGTCCCAGAACAGAAAGGCCTTTTCCCTAAGGAGTATGTGGAGACGCTATAGGACCCTTCTCTCCAGAGAGGCAGAGCGTCCCACCCACTGGTGCCACACAGCTGCACCTTGGGTGCCCTGAGCTCGGGAAAGCCCTCCGCCTAGACACAGCCCCGCAGTGACAAGGCAAGGGGGAGGGGACCCACAAGCAGCCAAGAGGAGCCAGCAGACACGGCCTGCACTGAGTCAGGTTCAACGGCAACAAGTCCTGGGGCCGGTGCCCTGAGGCTGGGGAGCCCGGTTAGTGGGCTCCTGAAGACAGCTCCTTTGTGACTACACTATCGAGAGGTCATCGCCAAAGGAACCAACGACACAGGAGCACTACATGGAGATGTTGGAGCGAAAGGTCGGGGGAGAACTTGCAAAAGCATTATAGAACTCGGAGCAGTGGTCACAAAGAACTGGGAAGGCACCGTGGCCTGGCGGCTAAAGTCCTCGCCTTGAACGCGCTAGGATCCCATATGGGCGCCGGTTCTAATCCTGGCAGCCCCACTTCCCATCCAGCTCCCTGCTTGTGGCCTGGGAAAGCAGTCGAGCATGGAAAAAGTTAAAAAAAAAAAAAAAGATTGTCTGGTGTGAGGGGAGCATCAAGGAGAAGCACCCAGCGAGTGGCCCAGTGGCTTGGGAACGTGCTGGAAGAGGATGTGTCCGTGGGAAAGTGGACAGGTGGCCCTGGAACGTGCTGGAAGAGGCGGCGGCCGTGGGAGAGTGGACAGGTGGCACTCCCCAGAGGGAGTGAACCAATGGCCGTGAACTCTATACTAATGAAGACGTCCTGAGCGTGGCAGCCACGTGTCGCTGACCGTGCAGGCCAGAGTGGTGCGCACTGAGACGCTGGCTGGGCCGACAGGACCCTACGCCCAGCAGAGCTGGGTGCCCAGGGAATGGACCAAGCTTACTGAAACCTTGTCCAGTCTGGAAACTGCCGTGCAGGCGTGTGACACACACACTTGCTCCAACTCCTGAGACTGAGGGTCTGTCGCGGCCCAGGACCCTCAGTGCCATCACCTGAGTGTCTCATCCAGCCCCCAGCCTCTCTCCTATACTGCAAGGCATGGCAGGCATGTGAGGGGGCGAGATGGTCAGGGAGCAGGGCCAGGGCTGCTCCAGCCAGCCAGGACAGCACGGGGACCGAAAAACACCAGGAACACCAGGGATGACCGTGCCTGCACCGGGACGAGCAAGCAGCAGACAGGCTTCGGGGTCACAGCGAGGGGCAGAGCAGGACCGCAAGTCCTGGTCGGCCATGGCGGGACAGGACGCGGACTGTGATGGAAGAACCCAAACGCTGGTTCACCAGTCCATGTGGACCAGCAGCAAGGAGGGACGTGAGGATGCAGGCTACACAAAGATGGAGTCAAGCCAGAGGAGCTTGCCAGGAAACCTGCAACATCACCTCACAGGTATTAACTTAGTTCATCTTTGACTGGGCCAGGCTGGAGCCAGCAGCCTCTTCCTGGTCTCCCGCGCAGGTGCAGGGTTCTAAGGGTTTAGGCTGTCTAGCACTGCTTTGGCCACAAGCAGGGAGCTGGATGATGGGTGGAGCAGCCGGGACATGACCTGACGCCCACACGGGGTCCAGAGTGGCAGGTGGCAGCCGTAGCCCCTAGGCCAACACTCGCCTCATCTCTGCTCTCGCTCCTAAGATCTTCCACCAACCGGCTCACTCCGCAGACATGCACAGTAGTTGAGGTGGGCCAGGGTGACAGGAGTGGCTGGAACTCCAGGTGAGTCCCTCATGGGGCAGCAGGACTGCCCTGCAGCAGCCCGACAAACAGGCTTACGTCAGAGCCTGCTGCGCCCAGTGCACTTCCTGTCAGGCGTCTCCAGCATGTTGAGACAGACCTGTGTGCCGAGCCAGCACCACTTGCTCTGTGCCGACAGCTTCAGCCCTTCCTGGGGCACAGGACTGCTGCAGGTAGGGCCGTCCCGACGCAGAGCGAAGGGCTCGTGCCAGGTACGACCTGAGCCTCTGGAGGGCAGATTCCAGGAGATAACTGCAGGGCTTGGCTCAATGGCTCAATTGGCTAATCCCCCACCTCCAAGCACCGGGATCACAAATGGGCATCAGGTCGTGTCCTGGCTGCTCCACTTCCCAGGCAGCTCCCTGCTTGTGGCCTGGGAAAGCAGTTGAGGATGGCCCAGAGCCTTGGGACCTGCACCCACAGGGGAGACCGGTCAGAAGAGAATCCTGGCTTCAGTTCAGCTCAGCTCCAGCCACAGCAGCTGCTTGGGGAGTGAGCCATCGGATGGAACATTTTCCTGTCCTTCTCTCCTCTCTGTGTATTTCTTTCCAGTGAAAATAAATAAATCTTAAAAAAAAAAAAAAAAAAAAGAAAGAAAGAAAAAAAAAGAAGAGAGGCGCCTGCAAGGCGTGGCCTGGGGCAGCGCTTCCCCTGTTAGAGTGAGGGGCCAAGTTCTCCCCCAGTTCCGACCCAGCACCTGCGGGCACCTAGTGCCCAGGTTGCTGGGCAGGGCCTGACCCAGCCCCGAGCACTGGAGGAATGAATCAGTAGATGAGATCTGGCTCTGCCTTTCAAATTCAACTGCAAACCACTTGTAGGACGGGAGCTGGGCGGGTGCTCCCTGTGCGCTCAGGCCTGCCAGGTCACTGTGGCCCCTCAGGCTGGGAGCACTGGACCGAGCACTGGGGCATGCTGGCTACTCTCCCCTGTGGATCTGCAGTTGGGTCCACTGCGCTGGGGCTGCACCTGCAGCCACCTACCCCCAGAGTGCTCCCTGCCTCACGGGAGGTGTTTCTGGAACCGGCCCTTCTCCCAGAAGGTAGACGCAGCTCGCCCAACCTAACAGGGGGCAGTCCCCAAGTGTCCCCCACACTCCCTGCTGCGACCATCACATGAGCACTGGTCCAGAGCTGGACAGACTCCAGCGAGAGGACTGGAACCTACTGGGATGGTGACAAAGGCATGACGCGTGGGGAGCGGGGCCAAGCCCAGAGTGGACATGAGCTGGGCAGGCTCAGCTGCCTGGGTCCTGCCGTTCATGCAGAACGCCCAGATGGAGTTCTGGGTGCTGGCTCTGGCCTGGCCAGCCCTGGTTGTGGAGGGAAAGTCTTCCTCCTCGCTCCCTCATTCTACTGTTATTTCAAGTAAATGAAACTAAGTAAACATTAAAATTAAAAGAAAAAAAAGCATCCTGGAGAAGTCCCAGTCATCTGGGTGGTAGGTTGGAGGGTGCCATGGGGAGGCCTGTGGCTACAGGTGCAGCAGGGCCACCTGGAGGCGTGGGGGGCAGTGGCCGAGTCCAGCACACAGGGCCGGGATGGGCTGCGGGCAGGGGCCATTCGGCCTCTCCTCCCCTAAGTCTGTTTTCTCTCTCTTTCAAAAGACTTATTTTATTTTTATTGGAAAGTCAGATATACAGAGAGGAGGAGAGACAGTGAGAAAGATCTTCCATCTGATGATTCACTCCCCAAGTGAGCGCCACGGCTGATGCTATGCTGATCCAAAGCCAGGATCCAGGAACCTCTTCCCGGTCTCCCACACGGGTGCAGGGTCCCAAAGCTTTGGGCCGTCCTCGACTGCTTTCCCAGGCCACACGCAGGGAGCTGGATGGGAAGTGGAGCTGCCAGGATTAGAACCAGCGCCCATATGGGATCCTGGTGCGTTAAAGGTGAGGACTTTAGCTGCTAGGCCATGCAGCCGGGCCCTGTTTTCTTTCTTAGAATGGCTGTTTCTGATGGTCATTATCATTTATTTACACAGCAAACACACAGAGAGGTCTGTCACATGCCACTTCACACCCCAAAGCTCCCAGAGAGCTGGGGCTCGGTCGGTCAGGCTTAACTCAGCTGTCAGGAGTGCAACGCGGTCTCCCACCTGGGGCGAGGGGCACCCTCACAGTGCCCAGCAAGTGCAGATGAGACCCGAAGCAGGCGTCCAATGTCTGCCCCTTTTTTCCTTCCCAATGCTGCTCATGCCTGTAGGATCCACTCGGAGGCTTACGCACCAGCGCACCCAGACACTGGCCACACACACTTCTGTGTAGGCCCAGTTCTCTCTCAAGACTTGTACGTTGAACTGCTGGGCCTTCCACACAGGGCTAGAGGCCCACAGGCTCAGATGCGGTGCACCTTGGTGTGAGGGCAGCCAGCTGGGGGTGCTGGCGAGCCCCTGCCTCAGGGCCGAGGTCTGGTGTGGTGCCCACATTCCGTAGCAGCGATCCAGGGCCGAATCTCGACTCGGCTTCCCACTGGACTTCTGCCTGCAGCCACACAGGAACCTGCACGCGGTTCCAGCTCATGATCTTGGCTGACAAGTGAACCAGCTGAGGGCAAATCTAAAACCTAAATATAAGTCCTTTCTCATAAAAAACGAAACAAATCCCAAGAACTCCTCCTGAGCTGCCGGAGGTGGCTGAAGTTCTGGGCTGCAGCGATGGTGTGGCAGGCCCATCCTCCACCCTGTGGTGCTGGCAACCCAAATGCGTGCTGGTTCGTGTCCCAGCTGCTCCACTTCCCATCCAGTTCCCTGCTCATGGCCTGGGAAAGTAGCAGAGGATGGTCTAAAGCCTTGGGACCCTGAACCTGTGTGGGAGACCCAGAAGAGGCTCCTGGCTACTGGCTTTGGATCGGCACAGCTCTGGCCATTGTGGCTTGCCGAGCGAAGCAGCAGCTGGAAGATCTTTCTGTGAGAAGGAGATCTTCTCGCCTGACAGCGTTAGCTTTTTCCTGTTTCATGCTTCTGCCCAGACTGAGCCACAGGCAGGCTTGCGTTGCCTTCATCTGTGGCCTGCTGGCCTGGTCCTGCACTGGGCTGAGCAGGCCACCTGCCACACACAGATGACCTCCCTGTCTGCAGCCACTCCCGCCGGTCTTGATCCACACAGCGTCACAGCTCAGTCCCACCTCCAGAAGGAGCGGGTCCTCCCATGCTCTTCAGACAGCACTTCGCAGTACTGTCCTGGCCCTGCATGTGTCTCTCCCTCCATGGGACCCAGGGAGTTCTGAGCGGCCAGGGGAGGGCACGTGCTGGCGGCCGGGGAAGAGCTGGGCTGGCTGCCGGCCCACAGCGCAAGCCCCGAGGCGGCCCTCCTCCGCAGGTGAGCGCTGAATCGCTGCCAGCCCCTCGGATACCTGCAGCCTCGAGCAATCAACTCTCACACCTGAGCTAACAACCACCTGTGGTTTCGGGCCATTAAGTGCGGAGGCAGCGGCCACACAGCAGCCGCAAGACAAGCAGGCACGCAGTTCTCTTACTCCTCAACGCTAGACTCTTCAACAGCTGGTCTCACAGTACTCAGACAACACGTTCCACACACTGCCCCTGCTCCTATGTCCTCGCTAAACCCGTTCACTGCAGTGCTCTTCACACAGCCCCTGGGGCTTCCAAGTCAGCAGGCACGCCGGCGGGCCAGGCGGGTTTAGAGCCCCCATGGTTCCGATGCGACTCCTGTGCTGTCCACCACCAGAACACACCCTGCAAGGGCCGCTGTGGCCTTCTGTTGCCATAGACTCACCCCTACCATGAGGGCGGGAGCCTGGCCCCGCGTGGTGGGCCGAGCGTGGGCAGACACGCTCAGCAGGGCGGGAGCCTGGCACCCCGTGGTGGGCCGAGCGTGGGCAGACACGCTCAGCAGGGCGGGAGCCTGGCCCCGCGTGGTGGGCCGAGCGTGGGCAGACACGCTCAGCAGGGCGGGAGCCTGGCCCCGCGTGGTGGGCCGAGCGTGGGCAGACACGCTCAGCAGGGCGGGAGCCTGGCACCCCGTGGTGGGCCGAGCGTGGGCAGACACGCTCAGCAGGGCGGGAGCCTGGCACCCCGTGGTGGGCCGAGCGTGGACAGACACTTCCTTTGCCCACCTTGTTTGTTTTTCTTTTTAAGTTTTGATGCTGCCTGAACAGTAGACAAGCGAGCCGGCCCATGAGGAGCACTAACTGCATGGGGAGAGGGTCGAGGCCTGGGGGAAGGTGGGTGGGACAAATGCTTCTGATTTCCCTTTTCTCCTCTTTTCTCCTGTATCTGGGGGTGGGGGCACCTCGTCTGCCAAACTCCATCAGTGTTGGGGAATGAGGCTGTCCACTCGATTTCAAGTTAGAAACCCGATGTGGAGAGTGTCTGAGGGCTTGCCCGGGTGGTTTTGACACCCGACATCACATCTGTGTGTTTCACTGCTCCAAGCTTGAGGAAATCCTCCCCAGGTCCGCTGGCTGACAGCCCACCCGGTGCATCCACTCACCCAGACACCTACTGCCAAAGCTCAGCCAGGAGTTGTCCAACCTGTCTGCTCTCCGTCTCCCGACGTGGCCAAATGAGCTGGCCAGCCCGTCCCCCACGTGCACCTGGGTACGCTGTCCACTGCACAGGCATCAGCAATGGAGAAAGTCCAGTCCTGATATGTGCATTCCAAGGTTGGACCACAAATCCTGTGGTTCTCCCTGTGGCTGCACTTTTGAGTCCAGTGGTCCAGTTGAGGTGTCCCCCCAAGAAACCTCACCTGGGGTGACCCCCGACCTGACTCGCACAGGCCAGCCAGCACAGGGTCCAGTTCAGTCCGTCACCCGCGTCAGCCTATGCACACTGCTGATTGTAGTTGCCTGGTCAGGCCCAGCCCCAGCCCCACGTCCCATGCCAATGGGTGCTGCTGCCTTGTCTAGCCTGGCCTGACCCCACTCCAGCTCTCCTGCACACCAGCGTTTCCCTACCAGGCTCAGTCCAACAGCACTTGCACCCTGTCCTGGCTCTGGTCACACCCACAGATTTTTTTTTTTTAAATATTTATTCATTTTATTACAGCCAGATATACACAGAGGAGGAGAGACAGAGAGGAAGATCTTCCGTCCGATGATTCACTCCCCAAGTGAGCCGCAACGGGCCGATGCGCGCCGATCCGAAGCCGGGAACCAGGAACCTCTTCCGGGTCTCCCACGCGGTTGCAGGGTCCCAATGCATTGGGCCGTCCTCAACTGCTTTCCCAGGCCACAAGCAGGGAGCTGGATGGGAAGTGGAGCTGCCGGGATTAGAACCGGCGCCCATATGGGATCCCGGGGCTTTCAAGGCGAGGACTTTAGCCGCTAGGCCACGCCGCCAGGCCCACACCCACAGATTTAAAGGTCTCTGTCCCAGTCGTTTTCAGAGGCTTGTGTGTGAGACTTTCTGGTCTGGCTGTCTGCTGTTCTGCTTGAAACGTATCAGTCTTCAGACGGAAGATGTGAAGGCTTTTACAAAGTCTGGGAAACTTTCCTTTTTCATATTTATTTGGAAGGGAGACAGACAGACAGACTTTCCATCCTTTGGGTCATTTCCCAAATGTCTGCAATGGCCAGAGGCTTCTTCCAGGTCTCCCCCATGGGCGCTGTCCTCTGCTGCCTTACCAGGCGCATGAGCAGGAGTTGGGTCACAGTGGGGTAACCAGTAATCTAACCAGAATCTATCCAGATGACAGTGCTGAGGGCAGCAGCCTGGGTCCCCTGGCCTCTCCTGACGTCATCTGGTGAGGTTCTGTCAATGCTGGCCAGTCTTCCCGTCTCTAGCTCTTATTCTGATGCCTCGGGGTGCCCTCGTCACAGCACAGCAGAGCAGAGCCCACAACATACCCAGATCTCCTGCCTCGGGGTGCCCTCGCCACACCTCAGCCCCGCCCCCACACCCAGATCTACCCCCCCTGCCCCCGCACGGTAAGCAGCGAGTCTCCTGGGTCTTTCCGATTTCAGATCTGGTCGTCCTGGCTGAGCTGACAGCCATGCGGGCAGCTTCGTCCCTCAGTACAGATGTCCCTGACGTCCTCTCGCAGCCAGCTGTGGCCATCACACTTGCAGGAGCCCGAGCAAGGATGGCCACTTGCTCCCCTGCACTGTTGGAACAAGTGTGGCCACGAGTGCTGCCCCTGCTGTGGTCACAGCCCTGCCCCACAGGTCCTTGGAGGGGAAGGTGTGTGCACCACTCGGCTCTAGGCCTGGAGGGGCTGCCCCCCGCCCCCATGCTCTGTCTCTTGCCTGCTGGCTTCTCTGCTCTACATCCCCCCGTCCAAAGGCAGAGTTCCACAAAGGAGAGGAGTCTAGCTCGAGCCAGCTCTTCCACTCGTTGCTACTCCCCAAATGGCCTCAACGGCTAGAGCTGTGCCGGTTCAAAACCAGGAGCCGGGAGACTCCTCTGGGTCTCCCATGTGGGTCCGGGGTCCAGGAACATGGGCCACCCTCTGCTGCTTTCCCAGGCTACAAGCTTGGAGCTTCGAGGGAAGTGGAGGAGTGCCCACACAGGATGTCAGCGCCGCAGGCAGAGGCTGGGCCTGCTACACCGTGGTGCTGACTCCTCTCAGCTGTTTATTGGATCCTGGACACAAGAAATCCACGCCACTGCTGAGTGTTGAGTTCAGGCAGGGGGAAGTCTGGGCCCCTAGGCCCTTGGTTCACAGTGCTAGATGGGCCAGGCTTCTGGGGTCCCTGGCACCTGGCGCCCCTGCCTGGGCCTTCGGCATGACCATGGGGCAGCTGGTAAGACGGGCTTACTGGCTGTGGCCCCTGCCCTGTTGGTCAGTCCTTCTTGGGTGTAGTGAGGAGCTGGCCGAGGAGTTGGGAGCAGGCGACGCCAGGCCCTGCTGTCTGCATTCACCGTGGGCAGCACCAACACCTCGGCACGGCCACAGAACTCTGTGTCTGCTTGTCCCCAGTCTCCCCCAGGGGGGCCCGCCCTGCGCAGCCGGGCAGCAATGTGTGGCAGGTGCTCTGAGTCCTGAGGCACAGGAGCGTTCAGCACCAAGGGCACGTGTGGGGTGAGGGAGCCGCAGGTGGCCACAGGACACGGCGGCCCACCCCAGGCCCACTCTCTTTGGTTCCAGGTGTGTCCTGCAGGGGCTGGCCTCTCCCTCGGCTCAGGGCCCACAGGCCTGAGGGCTCCAGTCAGCCAGACACCTTGCAGGGGGTTCTGCAGGTCCCTCCCCAGGCCTTTCGCCCAAAGGGGATGTGGTGCTCGGCAGGTGGCCTAGGTGTGGCCATCCCCCATTCCTGTCCTCCAGGAGGACACCCGCAGGACAGTGTGGGGCCTGCCTTGTCTTTGCATCTGCCACCTGCTTCTCTGTGTCCTTAGACAAGGGAAAGTGGGCCTCATGTGAAACTCGGGATAAAACCGTGAATGCGAGCAGGCTCAGGGCCAGGCGCTTCCCCAGGTCTCCCACGCGGTGCAGGGCCAAGGCTGGGCCGTCCTCCACTGCCTTCCCAGGCCACAGTTGGGAGCTGGATGGGAAGTGGGGCAGCTGCTGATCAGCCTGCCCAGGTTTCTACATCTGACCATGCTAATACCTTCCTGATACCTGAGAGCCCCATCTCCTCACTGACAGATGAACAGATCACACAGTAAGCTTCGCCCGGTACCACACAGACAGGGAATGGTGGCAGGCACAGGAGAGGCTTGTAGGATCACTGGGTGACGCTGCCCAGGGCCTGCCAGGGCCTGCCAGCCCTGTGACAATGAGCTCACCCATGAAGTGTAACCCGTCCCAGGGACAGCCGGCTCCTCCAAGGTCTCCTGCTGCCCTGAAGCCGAGGACTACGGCCGGCCTGGGAGGTGCCCGGGGCCTCTGCCCTCACGCTGCCAGCCCCGCTGGGCCACACAACGCCTCCCTCAGTTCCTAACGTGTTAAGATACACAAGCTGTGTGCAATGCCACACCCAGGGGAGCTAAACCAGGGTAGCTTTATTACTTAAAACAGGTAGAGAGAGAGATCTTCCACTCACTGGAATGCTTTCCAGATGGCTACAATGGCCAGTTAGGCCAAGGAGAACCCAGGAGCCTCCTCTGGTTCTCCCACATTGGGGGAGGGTCCCGCGGCTTTGGCCTGTCCTCTCCCACTTCCCCTGTCCACCAGCAGGAGCTGGATTGGAACTGGAGCCACTAGGCCTGGAACCAGCGTCCAGGTGCATTGCTGGCCTGACTAGCTGCGTTGTGGCCTGGCCCTGCTGGCATCCTGCGCAGAACTGGTCAGCGGCTCCCCGACCGAGGGGCTGCTCCTGAGAGGGGCCTGTTCATGAGCCCCTCTGGGCTGCGGGGGTCCACTCACATAGCAGGCCACTTACTCACTACATCCCTTCGCCAAGGTGACCAGAGCCACCCTGTCGTGCAGCCCCGCGCAGGAGGGCACTATTGTCCACTGCCCGTTCACCAGCCCCTCTCTGACCGCTGACCTCACAGCAGGCCACCCGCTCACCACGTCCCGGTCCAGCAGGCTCCACACCCCCGTCCAGCCCTGTCCAAGCGGGTACCGCTGTCCGCTGCCCTTCACCAACCCTTCTCTGCCCGCTGGGCTGCGGGGTCCCCTCACAGCAGGCCACCCGCTCACCAGCCCTTCCGCCAAGGTGACCAGCGCCGCCCTGGTCCAGCAGGCTGCACACCCCTGTCCAGGCGGGCGCCCTGCCCACTGCCCGTCCACCGCCGCCCCAGCAAGGCCACAGGTGACGGCCCGGCACGCCCCCATCTCCCGAGGCCTCGGCCGCGCGCAGGCCGGCCGGCCCCCCCACGCCCCTCACCGGGCTCCAGCAGATGAGCGCGTCCGTGTCGGGGTCGCTCACGAGGGTCCAGAGCTTGGTCAGGAAGGCCGGGACGTTGCTGGGCCCCGCCGCGCCGGGGCCCGCGGGCAGGTCCATGTCGGTCGAGGCCGGCGAAGCGGGGGCAGCGAGCAGGGGCCGAGGGCCGGGCTAGCGCCGCCGCCGCGCCTGCCGCCCGGGCCGCGCCGCCGCCCGCTGCGCACACGCAGCGCCCGGGCCTCGCATGGCCGCCGCCATCTTGCGCCGGGCGCGCTCCCGCCGGCGCCCCGCCCCGCCGTGCGCCTGCGCAGCGGCGCTGCCCCCGCGCGCCTGCGCGCCCCGCCCCCTCGCCGCCCGCCAATCCAGAGCGGCGGGGCGGGCCGGGGCGCCGAGTGCGCATGCGGCTGCGCGTCTGCCGGAAGCGGCCGGCGAAGCATGGCGGGTGTGCGGGCAGGCGGGCGCGCCGAGGCTCTGGCGCCGCAGCCGAGGAAGAGGCGGCCGAGTCCTGAGACGGAGCCGGAGCAGGAGGAGGTGGCTGACGGCGTGCGCGGGTGGCGGGGCGGTCATCTGGGGCTCGTGGCCTTTCGCGCTGTGCTGGGACGCAGCTGTCCGGTGGAGGAGGCCCGGGGCGGGGGCCTGGGCGTCGGGGGGCAGCGAGGGCATCGGGGCAGAGAGGCCTTGGGGAGCAGCGAGGGCATCGGGGGGCAGCGAGGGCATCGGGGCAGAGGGGGCTCGGGGGGCAGAGGGCATCAGGCAGAGAGGGCTCGGGGGTGGCCCTGCACCAACTGCCCACTGGACCCCTAATGCAAGTCCCTGCGCTGGAAGGCCTGCGCCAGCTGCCTGCTGGGTGGCAGGCCTCCCTTGTGTACGGGCATGCTATGTGGAGGCCCTGGCTGCGTGGGCTGCCCAGCCCTGGGGAGGAGCGGAGGCCCCGGCTGCGTGGGCTGCCCAGCCCTTTTGGTTGCTGGGATTTGTGCCCCAGCCAGGGTCTGCACCCGGTGACCTGCCCACCCTGCTGCGGTGGGTGTCCACAAGGGCTGGGTGGGACTGGTTCTTTGCGCTTTCCAGTGGGTAGAGAGCTGGGTGAGACTCCCTCCTGGTCCTTGGAGGAGGGGCCGGGAGCCCAGCTGTGGAGTGACCCCTGTCTGCTTGGGCTTCCTGCAGGTCTCCCTCCTCAGCAATCCTGTCCCCAGCCACAGCGAGGGCAGCGACTCCGGCCTCTCAGAGAGTGAAGAGAGTGTGTTCTCTGGCCTGGAAGACTCCGGCAGTGATGACACGGAGGAGGAAGAGGAGGAGGAGGAGGAGGAGGAGGAGGATGTTGGACAGGGTGGAGCCAGCGTGGAGGGCGGCCCTGAGCGGCTGGCACAGGTGGGTGAGCAGCCCTGGCGTGGAGGGTGGCGCTGGGCGGCTGGCACAGGTGGGTGAGGCAGCTGGAGGCATTTAATTTAGTGAGAACACCATAAGGACGCCAGTGTCACGTGTACTTAACCTGTGTGTTGCTTTTCTGTTTTAAGGATTTGTTTATTTATGTTAAAAGTAGAGTTAGAAAGGGAGCCTGGTGCTCTGTTGCTCAGGTTCCGGCGCTGAGCCGGGCTGGAGCCGAGCTTCCTCCAGGTCCCCCACTTGAGTGCAGGGACCCAAGCACTTGGTCTATCCCACCCCACCAGCAGGAGGTGACTGGGCACAGGGACTGCAGGTCCCAACCTAGCAGCGCTCCCTCACCTGTACTGGCCACTGCTTTGTCTGCCAGCTCTGCCACGCTCTTCCCAGGGGGCGTGCAGAATGGTGTGGTGCCTGGCTCCTGGCCGCTGCATCTGGATTGACGGGCCTGCTGAGAGTGGCCAGGGTCAGGGCTCAGCTACAGACCGCTGCAGTGCCCGGTGGGCCACTGGCTGGGGGAGGGTCCTTCTGACTCACTGTTCACCCCCACTCAGTGTCTGAGGGTTTAGCTGACTTGCTGCAGGTGCCAGGGTGCTCAGCAGCTTCTGTGTATCCTCACATACACACACCCATGGCCGGTGGCAGGCCATTCTCCCACCCCTGTGGATGGTGTGGGCCATTCCCCCACCCCCGTGGACCATTCCCTCAGCCCGTGGACGGTGTGGGCCATTCCCCCACCCCCTGTGGACGGTGTGGAGCAGCTGCACCTGAGGTCAGAGATGCTGTAGCCGCTGGGCTGTTGAGAACACGGTAAATTCCAAGAACGGTGCCCAGGGTGGGGCATGGACCTTGTGGACACTGGAATCCTCTGGGGTCTGGGCTGCTGCTCTGGTGGGGTTGACTTGGGGACTGGGAGGTGCAGTCACAGAGGGGCTTTCTGCTGCTTTACTCCCAGCTCGTCTCAGGGGCAGAAGCTGGGAGCTGCCGCTCATCTGGGTCTTCCACATGGCTGCAGTGGGCCCAGGCGCCTAGCGAGGCGGTCAGTCTGGTGACCGGGTCCCTGGCCCCTGGGTGGGAGACCCGCACAGGCCAGCACATGGCCTTTGTAGGACTTTGGCACTGGGAGCCACTGTCCCCCAGCTCTGTTCCTTGGCTGTGGGGTTCCTGGGACCACCTGGCCTGAGACACAGTCTGCTGGGGCTGAGCCCTGCATTAGGTGGCCCTGGTTGTGGTCTGGGAAGATTGGGGTGTGGTGCCTCTGTGCTAGCCTTGGGCACAGGGGGTTTTGTCCCTGCTAGGTTGGGACCTGCAGTCCCTGTGCCATGAGCTCTTGGCTCATGGAGGTGGCACAGTGGGGGTGGGCACGGGAGAGGGTGGGGGTGCTGAGTTTGTGCCATCTCCCACCCACCCCATGCCCCCGAGTTTCTGTGCTGTGCACACCTGGAGTGTGCTCGGGCAGGACACTGCGGGTCCTTGTGTCTGCCTCACAGCCCCTGCTGGTCTGTTCCCTCCCTGGCCAGGTGAGGGTCTGTGCTTCCCTGGGCCCCTGGCAAGCAGTGTGCTGGGTGTAGACCGGTCAGCCAAGACCGTGTGCCTTGGCACTTGGGCCCAGGTCAGTAGGGCTGCCTGTCTGGCACAAAGGCACCCCAAGCCTGCCTGACCTTGGGGTGTGCAGGAGTTTGGCTGTACCTTACACCTGTGGACCTGCAGCCCGACTTGCCTTCTCACAGCTGCTTGTGTGAGTTGGTGTTGTGTATGGTGTGCGTGGAATGTGTGTACATGCTACGTGTGGTGTGGTGTGGTCTGTGTGTGCCTGGTACGTGTGGTCTGTGCTGGATGGTTTGTGTGGTGTGGTACGTGTGTGGGGGCCACATGGCTGCCCCATGCTGCACATACTGCCGGCTCTGGGCCCCAGGACGATGTCATCCCACACCCCTTGGTCTGGGTACAAGCCCAGCTCCAGCTCTTGTCCAGCACACACCCGAGGATGCAGGCCCCTGCCACACACATGGGAGACCCGGATGGCGCTACGGTCCTGGCAGAGCCAGCAGGTTGGCACCTCCCTGGCTGTGGCTCTCTCCCAGCGTGCTGCATCGGGTGCCTCTACGCCCAGTGGGCAGTGGCCTTCCCAGAGCCGCTGCTGCCCTCTGGTGGACGCCATGTGCTGTGCAGTTGCTGGGGAGAGGCCTGTCCTGCCTTGGAGCACAGTGGTGGGAGACACGGAGAGCCCTAGGTTGCCTCTGCCTCCCCTGCCAGGGCCTGTGGGCACCAGCACTGGCACACAGTCTCGCCTTCCTGGCATCACAGCCTGCAGCCCAGGCCTGGGGTCTGCCTGCATCAGGGCTTGGCACCCCCCAGAGCCAGCCTGTGGGTGCTGGGATCCTGGGCAGAGGCGGGAGCCGGGGCACAGGGCCTGGCACCCCCCAGAGCCAGCCTGTGGGTGCTGGGATCCTGGGCGGAGGCGGGAGCCAGGGCTCAGGGCCGAGCCCCCACCCGCTGACTCCACCCAGCTAGCAGTGGGAGCTGGGGAGACATGGAAACCCAATGCCTTGCTCCTGGCCTGCAGAAAAACTTAAGTCTTCCATCCTTTTTCTGAGGCAAACAGGCCGGGAAGAGCCGGCCTTGGGCTGCGGCCCATGTGGGGGGAGTGGGGCCCTGGCGGGGGTGCCCTCTTGCAGGAGCCCTGGCCTGTTTCCTCGGTCAGGGACGCCCACACTGATCCAGCGCTGGGGTCAGCCCGGGGGCTGGGATCCGGCCCTGCCTGGTGGCTAGGCTGCCTTGGGCAGGTGCTCCCCTGGGGGCTAGCTGGGGCCTCCAGCCTCCATTCCTGGTCCCACACAGCTGGTTCTGGTGTTAGGGGTGTGGGGGGCTGTGGGTCTGAGAACCTGAGCCCAGGATCGGCACGAGGTCATCTGCAGCAGCCCCCTCATGTAACCACCTCCTCTCCACAGGCTGGGGCCCCTGGTCCTCCTGCCCCGAAGATGGAGGCGATCATGCGCGGTGGGGACGAGTATGCGGAGGACAGCTCAGATGAGGAGGTGGGCAGGGCTGAGGGCAGCTGTGGGAGGAGGTGGGCAGCTCTGGGAGGAGGTGGACAGGTCTGGGGCTGAGGGCAGCTATGGGAGGAGGTGGGCAGGGCTGAGGGCAGCTCTGGGAGAGGTGGGCAGGTCTGGGGCTGAGGGCAGCTGTGGGAGGAGGTGGGCAGCTATGGGAGAGGTGGGCAGGGCTGGGGCTGAGGGCAGCTCTGGGAAGAGGTGGGCTGGGCAGTGATGCCCCCGGGCAGGAGGCCCTAGGCCTGCCCTGGCTGCTACCTGGAGTAGCCAGCATGGCGTCTGTCTTCAGGGGCTGGGGGAGCTCCACGGGCCCCAAGGACAGGCTGGGTGACCAGGGTCAGTGCTCTGCTCTGCCCTCCCTGGTGGCCCCGGGGTGGCAGCAGTTCCTGCTCTGGGGAGGCCCTGGCCACCCGCCCGCTCGCCGGCCGTCGGGCTATCCCCGGCGGGGGACACGCGCCCCTCCCCCGCCGGCTCGGCCCCCGCCCCCGCGTCTTGGCAGCGGCCACTGGAGCCTTGGCCGCCCGCCCGATCTGCGCTCTGCCGCTCGCTCGAGAACAGAGACAAAACAAAATAAATTGGTTTCCTGGCCGGAGCCGCGGGCGCGTTCGCGAGGGGGGCGCACGGCGCAGCTCCCGGCCGCCGCCCCTCCCCCGGCCCCCGGCTGTCGGCAGCCACATCCTGTCGGCAACTTTTTGTATTTGGAGACTTGGGGTGGTGATTGCGGTGCCGGTGATGCGGGGGCGGGGCCGCCTGACCCTGCCTGCCCAGGGGGAGGCGCTGCTCGCGGGGGGCCGGGGCTGCTTCCCCGTGATGACTCTGCCATCTGTGCCGAATGACAGTGCCGAATGACAGTGCCGCAGCACGCGTCCCCTCCGAAGCCCCTGCCCAGGGTCACGCCGGGCCCCCCGCGTCCCCCGTGCGGCGTGTCCAGAGGGGCTTCGGGGGGCACTCTCTGCTGCTGGCCGCATCCTTGTCCGGGTGGGCGCGCTTCCCTGGCACCTAGGAGGGTCCTGGCAGGTGCGCGCCCGCCCCCGGGTCCCCTCTTGGTGACCCCGGCACCCTCAGGCGCACTGCTCACGCAGTGGCCCCCTGTACTCCTGCCCTGAAAGCTGCTGGGCCTGGGGGTGTCCCCGAGCCCCCAGGAGCGGCTGAGCTGCGCCTCGCCGGGCCCCTCCGCACCCAGGCGTCACAGACGTGACCTCATCCCACCGTCCGGGAGGGGGCTGGGGGCTGGGGCGGCCACCCCCGGGGAGCCTGGGGCCCGGCAGGTGGGGGTGGGAGCGTGGCCGGGGCAGGGGGCGCGCTGGGCCCGGGCCTTCACTCGGCCCGTCTGCATCCGCAGCCGCCATCCGTCTGCTCTCTCGCCAAGCGCCGTTAATGGCTTCTCCCAGCTACTGAACCGGCAGCTGCTCCAGCGCTGGTCCCCCGGCCCCGCCCGCGGCCTGGCCGCCGCCCCGCACTCGCTTGCGTCGCTGCTGGCAGCAGCGCCTGGCGGCTCAGGTTTCCAGTGGGAGCGAGCGGCCGCCCCGTCCTGTTGCGGAGGGCGCCCGGCTGCAGACCGCCCTGGCGGCCGTCCACGCCAGCCTGCCTGCGTGCCTGTCTCTGGTCGGGCAGCTGGACGGGCTCTCACAGGCCCTCTGGCCTGGTCCCCGCCTGCTTTTGCAGTGAGCGCCTCCTGAAGCTGCTGGGCACCTGTGGGCCTGTGCATCCGTGACCTGTGGCTGACCCCCTGTGGGGCTGTCCCCTCAGATGGGCAGGGCGAGGGGGTCTAGGTGCCCCCATGGAGTCTTTCAGGACCGGTGGCCCCCTGACGTCTGTTCTCGCCCCTTGCTGGGGGAGAGCTGCCAGCTCCCCCCGCCCCACCCCCGGGGGGCTGCTGGGCACTCAGCAGGCCAGCAGGGACAGCATGTGGCAGACAGGGGGCAGGACTGTCTAGTCATGGAGGTGAGGGCCACTTGTTGGACAAGAGGCAGGTCCCCTGCTAGGAGGGGGCTAAGGGCTAGGGTTCGCTGTGTGGGTTGCCTGCTGGACTCTGTGGCAACCCCTTCCGACCCTTCTGGGCCTGGGTAAGTCCACCCCTGTGTGGGGTCAGATGAGCAGGGGAGCCCAGCGGGCAGCTCCCAGCAGCACCAGGTGGAAGAGGAAGGAGAGAGGAAGAGGAGGAACAGGAGGAAGAGGAGGAGGAGGTGCTGGACGGCCCAGTGGTGTCCAGCGGGCGGGGTCTGGTGCGGGAGCCGGCACTGAACACTGCCCCATTGTAATCGGAGAGGGGTTGCGGAGGAGAGAGACGGAGCGCGGGCGGCTGACCCCCAGCTCCCGGGGGACAGGTGGGAGAGGCAGAATGAGGAGAGAGTGAAGGATTCCAGAGGTGGGCCGGCTTCCTCTCTCGCAGACAGACACGGGAGGGAGGTGGGCAGCCGGCCAGCCCCGTACCTGCAGTTCCAATCTGTGGTCCTGACAGCTGCAGCCACTTTGGGGAGGGGGAGGGGGAGGGGAGGGGCGCCTCCAGAGCGGAAAAATCCGTCCAAGGCAGCCCTAGGCAGCGGCGGCAGTGTCTTGGGGGGGCGGTGTCCTGGGGGGGCGCTGCCCAGCCCACGGGCTGCCTGTGGGACCAGCGACCCGGGCCTGTGGGTGCCCCTGCTGGGCACGTGTGGTGGCTGACCCACAGGGGTCACATGTGTTTCCTGGCAGTCCACAGGTGCCGAGCAGGGCGGGGCTGCTGGCCTGGGTACCGCCTGGTGATGAATCAGCCCGTGCCCCAGGCTGGGGACAGGGGGCTGACAGCTGAGGCGGGGCCCAGCGTTTCCAGCCCCACACCCCCCGGCCCCCGCCTGCTTCCGCAGCTGCCTCTGTGGGGCCCATGCAGAGGGGACCCCAGGTCTTTGTCCTGTAGTGTGCTGGCTGGGGTGGCCGGGTTGCACCTGCCAGCCGGAGCAGCCTGATGGGTGCGCCTACGCCGCCCCCGGTCTGGTTTGAGTTTCTGGAGCTGAGTGGGTGACGGAGTGTTCTTCCCTCCTCCCCTCCTCCTGCTGGCTCAGCCCGTGGCCGCCGTGCTGCTGCTGCTGCTACCGGTGCGGCTGGGGAGCGGCCGGGCCCACTGCCCAGGCCTGGGGCCGGCCAAGCTGCAGCCGGCAGTCAGCCCCGTGGCGGAGGGCTAAGCCAGCGCGTGCCGCACCCGGCCAGCTAGGCGCCTGGGGGTCCCTCGTGCAGCCCTCCCGCGAGGGTCCTCTGCCAATGGGTGCCCCTGGGGCCCAGGTCTGCACATGGGAGGCCTGTGGGTCTGGCAGGGTGACCAGGGATTCCCCCACCTGGAGCCAGCTGCGCAGGGAGGTAGCGTCTAGGCCGTCGGGTCACTCCGTGACCTTGCTTCCCGAGGGAGCTCTGGCTGCACCCCCTCATCCCACAGGTCCCTGCTCCCCGCCCCCCGCCAGCTGGAGGCTCCTGCAGGATTAGGGAGAGGAAATCTGGGGTTGGGTTTCTGTGAAGGAAAGCTGTGGCGGCGACTCTGTCCCGTAGTTCTATCAGATTGGACGTGGCGGCTCTGGCTCTGAGAATTTCCTCCAAAATTACCCCACCGCTTCCTGCTCCGAGGGTCCCTGGAGCCCAGTCCTGCCAGGATGCCCATGTGGGCCGAGGCACCTGGGCTCCCCGGAGCCTGGGGCAGGGCGTCATTGTCTGGGCCAGTTGACTGGCTCGCACCTGGTGCCCCGGCCAGGCCCCGCCCACCCACCCTGCCGGAAGCCGGGCTGAGGAGGGGAGGTGGCGCCCTTTTTCCCTGCTCTGCTCGTCGAACTCAACTGTGGTCGTCACCTGCAGGGTTTTAATGGCTGGCCAGCTGTGCCCGGCATGGGAGGGGCTGCTGGGGGCTATGGGCGCTCTCCTTGTCCAGGCAGGGGGGCCCACGGCCCTCTCGGGGTGCATGGGGGGCAGGCCTGTCACCCCTCCCCCAGGGGGAGGCCCTCAGGGGTGCAGTGTGAGCATCCACTGGGCAGTACAGTCTGTTTTACGGCATTTCCAGACGTTCTATTCTTTCAGAGACAGATGGCAGCATGCAGCAGCCGGAGGCGCACCAGGCAGGAGGCCCCAGAGTTCTGCCGGCCGGAGCAGCTCAGCCCCTGCTAGTGCCCTGTGTCCCCATTTGTGTCCGGTGGCCCCACTCAGGGCTGGGGCCGGGCAGGCCTGGCAGGCAGGCTCCCGCAGGGCCCACGCCAGGCTGCGCTTCCATGGTCCTCGTCCTAGCTCCGAATGGCCGTCTTCCTGTCCCGGTCTTTGCTCTGTGGAGGGCAGGGGATGAGGGTCAGGCCTGGGCAGGGCCCAGCGCTGGCCCAAGCCTCTGGCTCCCCACGGGGTGCGCTGCGGCACCCCTGCCAGGCCCCCAGTTTCCCCCTGAGCTCTGGGGAGGGGAGCACACTGCTGCAGCCGAAATTGTAAAATTAAATTTCCCAGATGTTCGGGCCCCAGGAGTGGCGCTGTCTGGAGAGGAAGCTGGGGGGATTTGCTCCACGGTGCCACCGGGCCTAGCGGGGGCTGTAAATCAGTGGATGCTGTCCCCAGCCCCCCCTCAGCTGCAGCCTTGGGCCCCCCCACACCATGCTCACCAGCTTCCTCTGGCTGCTCAGGCAGAAGGTGCAGATCTGTTTGGGCTGCGCGTTCTCAGAGTCTCGGGCCGGGGGCGGCGGGCTACCCGCGGGCGGGGCATGGAAGAAGGCTGGCCCGGCGTGGCACGGTTGCCCGTCCCCGCAGGCCTCCCCGGCCAGCAGCACGTTGCCCAGGTGTGAGATATAACTGGAGGCCAGGCGCAGCGTCTCGATCTTGGAGAGCTTGCGGTCCGCCGGCTCGGTGGGGATGAGTGTGCGCAGCGCCGTGAAGGCTGTGTTCACGCTGTTGGTGCGGTCCCGCTCGCGCGCGTTCGCCGTGTGCCTCTGCCGGGGCTCGCGGCCCGGCCGCCCCCCTGGCCCTGGCCCGCCGGCCCCGGCCCTGCGGCCCCCGGGCCTGCGCCGGGCGCCCTGGAGGCCGCAGCGTGCTGCGTGCACGCGGCAGGGCTTCTCGTCCGAGCCCGAGCTCTCGCTGCCGCCGTCCTCGTCCTCCGACAGCGGGCTCACCTCGGGGTACAGGTAGCGGCCGGGCGGCGCCGAGCGCAGCATGGCGAAGGCTGGGTGGGCCGGGGGCCGGCGTCAGCTCCGCCGTGCGCCGCGCATGCCGCCGCCTGCGCCCGCCGCGGGCCTCGCGGGGCCGCCGGGGCCGGGGAGGCGCGGGGTCTCGCTGCGCCCCGCGGTGGCGGCTGCCGGGGCGGCGCGCACACGTGCGTCCCGGGCTGCTGCGGGGCCGCGAGGCGCGCCTTTATAGCGGCGGGCCCCTCCCCCGCGCGCCGGCCGCCCCGCCCCGCCCCGCCCCCGGAGGCCTGCGGGCCTTGGTCCCTCTGCCTCCCCAGGCCGCGCTTCTGGGGCGCCTTCCAGTCTCCTGGCCTGGGGGTGGGGTCCCCGGCTTCGCGCAGTGGCCACCCCACCCCTGCAGAACCGAGTCCCCGTGGCTGTCCCTGCTGCGCCCGGTCTGCCCGTCCCTATGTCCGTCCTGGTGCACCACGTCTGGCAGGGTCAGGAGTTGGCCCCCACAGCAGTGGCTCCAAGGTTCCCCAGTGGAACTGCCCCATTGCACCTGCCCTGCAGGCTGGCCCCGGCTCTGCGGGGGGTGTGCGACCCCACCTCTCCTTTCTCCTGCTTCTGCCAGCTGAGGGCCAGTGCCCAGCCCCCACAGAAAACGCGCATCTGCCTGCAGGGCCATTGGCCAGGGTGGGGCTGTGCGGGGTGCTGAAGCCACAGGTCCTGGGGGCCCTCCTACCCACGCATGGCTACTGTGGCAGGAATTGGCTGCCTGGGCAGTGATACCCATGCTGGGAGGAATGAGGTTGGTGGCTGGCAGGGGCTGCAGCCAGGAGTGGCCACTGCACCCACCCTGGGGCAGTGCCGGGGGCACTTGTCACCAAGCCAAAGGCAGGCGCTTCTGACACCCATAGTGGGTCCTGGGGTCTCCCCTGGCCCCCGCCTCCCCTCATAGCTGCCCACTTCTTCCTAAGGCCCCTGCCGGGGGGAGCCGCGGCCGGTGAGGTCATCCCCGTCTGTGGCTGCCCAGAGCCCTGGCCAAGGAATCCGAGGCGGGGGGAGCTTTGGGCTGGCACCACTTCAGTGGAAAGTGGGAAGGTGCGGCTCAGCGCCGGCCGGTGCCACGTCAGAGCAGGCCAGCCTGGGGCGGGCAGGGTCAGGCGCTGGTGTCCCTGTGATGGCTGCAGGACATCCGCAACACGGTGGGCAATGTGCCCCTGGAGTGGTACGACGACTTCCCCCACGTGGGCTACGACCTGGACGGCCGGCGCATCTACAAGCCCCTGCGGACACGGGACGAGCTAGACCAGTTCCTGGACAAGATGGAGGACCCTGACTACTGGTGTGCGGGGGTGGGCGGCAGGGGTGGGGGCTGGGGGCCCTGCACACCAACCATGCGTGTCACACCCGTGGTGGCCTCAGGCGCACTGTGCAGGACCGGATGACGGGACGAGACGTGCGGCTGACGGATGAGCAGGTGGCCCTGGTGCGGCGGCTGCAGAGCGGCCAATTTGGGGACATGGGCTTCGACCCGTATGAGGTAAGCAGAGGCCCTGGCCCTGGGGAGGTGCCGGCGGCTGGCCTGGAGCTCACCCGCCCACACACCTCCCCAGCCCGTAGTGGACTTCTTCAGTGGAGACATCATGATCCACCCCGTGACGAATCGCCCAGCGGACAAGCGCAGCTTCATCCCCTCCCTGGTGGAGAAGGAGAAGGTGCGGTACTACTGCCACCATGCCCCAGCCGGTCCTGTCCCCCCAGCCGGCCCTGTCCCCCCGGCCGGCCTTGTCCCCCCGGCCAGCCCTGTCCCCCCAGCCGGCCCTGTCCCCCCGGCCGGCCTTGTCCCCCCGGCCAGCCCCAGCCCCAGCTGGCTGGCCCTGTCTCCCTGGCCCCGGCTGGCCGGCCCCGTCCCCCTGACCTCCCTGCCACTGGCTCTGTAGGTCTCTCGCCTAGTACATGCCATCAAGATGGGATGGATTCAGCCCCGGCGGCCCCGGGACTCCACACCCAGCTTCTATGACCTCTGGGCCCAGGAGGACCCCAATGCTGTGCTGGGGCGCCACAAGATGCATGTGCCTGCGCCTAAGCTGGCCCTGCCTGGCCACGCCGAGTCCTACAACCCCCCACCCGAGTACCTGCCCAGTGAGGAAGAGGTGAGCCTGTAGTGGAGGGCGCCTGCATGGCGGCCATGACCCCACTCCACGTGATGCCCCTCCACGCCTTCACCCCTCCATCTCCTGCCTCCCCAGCGCCTGGCCTGGGAGCAGCAGGACCCGGAGGAGCGCAAGCCCAGCTTGCTGGCCCGCAGCTTCCCCAGCCTCCGTGCTGTGCCTGCCTACGCCCGCTTCATCCACGAGCGCTTCGAGCGCTGTCTTGACCTCTACCTATGTCCACGGCAGCGCAAGATGAGGGTGCGTGGGGGATTGGGGTGGGGGCAGGAGTGAGTGGACACTGCCTGCCGGGGGTGGGGTGCAGTGAACCGGTGCTGTCCCCAGGTGAACGTGGACCCCGAGGACCTCATCCCCAAGCTGCCCCGGCCCAGGGACCTGCAGCCGTTCCCCACATGCCAGGCTCTGGTAGGTGGGCGTGGAACAGGCTGGGAAGGGATGGGGTGCCTGGGCCTGTGGGCTCACTGCCTCCCTGCCCTCCCCTAGGTCTACAGGGGCCACAGTGACCTCGTCCGCTGCCTCAGTGTCTCCCCGGGAGGCCAGTGGCTGGCTTCAGGTGGGTTGTTGGCCAGGTGGCAAGGGCGGGTGGTGGGAGTGCCTGGTGCTGAGGGTCCCGTGTGCCTCGTCCAGGCTCGGATGACGGCTCCCTACGGCTGTGGGAGGTGGCCACTGCCCGCTGCATGAGGACTGTGCCTGTGGGGGGCGTGCTGAGGAGTGTAGCCTGGAACCCCAATCCTGCTGTGTGCCTGGTGGCTGTGGCCATGTGAGTGGGGGCCCCAGGGGAAGGCAAGGGTGGGGGACAGGGGTGGGGGCCATGCTAAGGCTGCCATGGCCCCGCCTGCAGGGAGGACATGGTGTTGCTACTGAACCCACTGCTGGGGGACAGGCTGGTGGTGGCTGGCACTGACCAGCTGCTGGGCACCTTTGAGCCAGCCGAGGAGCCAGCCATGCAGCCTGCCCGCTGGCAGGAAGCCTCTGAAGAGGAGCGGCAACAAGGCCTCCGGCTGCGCATCCATCATGACAAGGTGCGGGGTGTGGGGTTGGGAGTGCGGGGATGCCAGGGATGGGGGCAGCACACCCATCACTCAGCCGGCCTTACCTTCCTGCAGCCAGTGACACAGGTGACATGGCACGCGCGTGGGGACTACCTGGCCGTGGTGCTGGCCGCGCAGGGACACACCCAGGTGCTCATCCATCAGCTGAGCCGGCGGCGTAGTCAGAGCCCCTTCCGCCGCAGCCACGGGCAGGTGCAGCGAGTGGCCTTCCACCCCAGCCGGCCCTTCCTGTTCGTGGCCTCCCAGCGCAGCGTGCGCCTCTACCACCTGCTGCGGCAGGAGCTGACCAAGAAACTGCTGCCCAACTGCAAGTGGGTCTCCAGCATGGCCGTGCACCCTGCAGGTGAGGGAGCGTGTACCTGGAGAGTGGGGGGCCCTGCAGCCGGGTGCTGCCACTGCCGTCTGTCCCCACAGGAGACAACCTCATCTGCGGCAGCTACGACAGCAAGCTCACGTGGTTTGACCTGGACCTCTCCACCAGGCCTTACAAAGTGCTGAGGTGAGGGCGGGGGGCGCGGGGCACGGTGCTGAGGTGAGGGCGGGGGGCGCTGCCCAGCCTCCCTCCCTGCCTCCTGAGCCCACCGGCCCTACAGGCACCATAAGAGGGCGCTGCGGGCAGTGGCCTTCCACCCGCGATACCCGCTCTTCGCGTCTGGCTCTGACGACGGCAGCGTGATCGTGTGCCATGGCACGGTGTACAGGTGCGTGCCCGGCTCCCAGCTCTGCTTCCCCGGCACGGCGGCAGGGTGTGCGGGTGCCCTGCCTCACCCCTCGCTCCCTGCCCGCAGTGACCTGCTGCAGAACCCGCTGCTGGTGCCCGTCAAGGTGCTCAAGGGGCATGTGCTGACCCGCGACCTGGGCGTGCTGGACATCGCCTTCCACCCCACCCAGCCCTGGATCTTCTCCTCAGGGGCGGATGGCACGGTCCGCCTCTTCACCTAGTGCCCTGCGAGGCCAATACAGGCCGTGCCCGGCCACCGTGTCCTGCCACCGTGTCCTGTGGAGTCCAAAGCACCATCCCCACCCAGCACTGCGCGTGGCTCAGGACACCGTTGCCGGGGGTGGGGGACAAACACTTTATTTAGGGCAGGATGGGGCCACCCCCGCCGGTCCCGTGGGCAGCGTCAGGTGAACTTGACCAGGCGGCCCAGGGGGGGAGGGTGGGGCCACCCCCGCCGGGCTTGTGGGCAGCGTCAGGCGAACTTGACCAGGCGGCCCAGGGTCTCGGCGGCCGTGGCGCGCACGCAGGGGGCAGGGTCGGCGAGCAGCAGCTGCAGCCCTAGGAGCAGGGGCGGTGCTGGGGGACGCTCCCGCACGCGCAGGCCCGCCCGCCGCCCTCCCCACGGGCCTGCTGGGAGGGCTGCGGAGCCAGCGCGAAGACAGCTTTCCTTTTTTAGTGTTTTTAAGCTCTCTGGAACAGTTCGGAAGTTTCCGTGAGTTACTAGAGAGGATGAGGTCACCAGCGGCAAGGAAAAATCCCGAAACCCAGGACAGTTAGTGGGCCTCTGGGTGCCCGGCCTCAGGGTCAGAGGGCCGCGGGGGGGGGGGGGGGGCGGATTACCCGCCAGCAGCTGCTCCAGGTCCACCTGCGGGAGGAACTCCCGGTCCGCGTGCAGCACCAGGAACCCTGCGGGCGGGCAGGCGGGGCATCAGGGGCCTGCGGGCTGGGCTGAGCGTCAGGGGCCGGAGGGCCGGCGGGCTAGCCGGGCCAGGCTGCTCACCGGTGAATAGTGGGGCTGCAGCGCGCACGCCCTCCCAGCTGCTCTTGAAGTAGAAGAGGCTGGTGCTCACCAGGCGGCCCAGCAGGTCCGGGAAGCCGCGCATCTGCGCAGAGCGAGCTTGGTCCGGGCCGGCTCTGCAGGCAGCCCACCCGGGCACCACCCTACCCCGGGTACCACTCCGCCTCACCAGGAGCCGGCAGGTAGCGTTGAGGAACTCCCCGAAGTGCAGGCTGCGGCCCTCCTGCAGGTGCTGCCGGAACACGGCCTCCAACTGCTCACAGTCCAGGTTGGGGACACACATGCGCAGCGCAAACCTGCAGGCCTGTGGGGCGGGCACTGAGCCTCGACCCACTGGCCCAACCTCCCTGCCTCGACCCTGCCCCACTGGCTACTCACGCCCACCACGGGGGGCTGCGGGTCCTGCAGGTGGAGCAGCAGGGGAGCCAGCCCCCCCACCACCTGCTCCAGGAACACGTCCTTGCAGGCCCCGTGGCACGCCTTGCTGAGGTGCCCAAAGAGGCGGATGGATGCCGTCCGGAACTCCACCTGCTCCTGTGGGTGTGGCCAGCATCAGCCCTGGCTGTGTTGGTGCCAGGACAGGGCTGGAAGGATGCCCCTGCCGGGGGGTGGGGTGGGTACGTACACTGTCGAAGAAGGGCCGGATCCGGATGGCCACGTGCAGCAGGACAGATCGCAGCTCCACCAGGTCCACCAGCCGCGCCAGCCCCGCCATGGCCTCGAGGGCAACCGGGCTGTGGGGGTGGTCGCCGTCATCCAGGCCACTGACCATGGCTGTGAGCAACAGCGGGCCGTGGGCCTGCACCTGGAGGAGCCGTATGCTCTGAAGGTCCCCAGGCTGTGAAGCGGCCCACAGCCCCACCCACAGCCCTGGCCCTGGGCCACACCTTAGCAGGGCAGCCGGAGACCATGTTAGACAGACCGCGGAGCACCAGCCGCCGCACGCCCACACAGGGGTCCTGCTGCCACGCCACCAGGCTATCCAGCAGCGACTCCAGGAGGGTCAGGTCATCAGCTACATTACTGCTGAGCAGCTGGGGGCAGAGGGGCCGTGTCAGGTCAGCCAGCTCCCACTGCCCATGTGTGCAGCCCACTGAGCATGGCGGGGGTGGGAGGACACAAGGAGCGGCTGATGTGCCAGCAGGGCAGGGCTGCGGTGGGGCCAGTTGGACCAGGCACACAGCTACGGGTCCCCAGTGGGCTTGGAGGGCTCTCGTGGATCATACCTCAGCCAGAAAGGCAGTGCAGGTAACCCTCTGGACCTCGAGCAGGCTGCCCTGTGGGCATGCCAGGGACTTCATCACCAGGGGGAGCCGGGGGCCTGCGTACCTGGCCATGGCGCTGGGAAGGAGGCCGGGAGAGGTGTGGGGAGCGGGAGGTGTCTGGACTCCCCGTGGAGCTCTAGCATTCTGCCCCCACATGCTGAGGGCTCCAGGTCCCCAGGTGGCAGGGCTCACCTGGCCAGGCGGCTGACTCCCTCTTCGTGGCCCGCAGAGGTCCTCAGCAGTGCCCAGCCCCCGTCCTGCTCAAGGCACTGCTCCACGTCCTTGCAACTGCCTTGAAGCAGCACGGCCCTGAGAGCCTCCACCGCAGAGCTGGGGGGTGACACGGCTCAGTGCCAGGGCAGCACCTGACCAGGGGCCAACCCGCGTCCAGGGAAGGGCCCAGCCACTGGCCACCTCTCCCTGGCCTCAGAGTCTCCACCTTGGGCAGTCCCTGGGGTTCCTGGAGCCTGTCATGCAGGCAGCTTCTGTCCAGGCTCAGACCAGAGTGCAGACAGGCCTCCCAGCACAGGCACAAGTGGACAGAACAGCCACAGCCAACAGACTGCCTCACCCATCAGGCCCCAGTCAGCCTGCTAACGCCCATGCCCACACTTGGGGGCAGCGCAATGGGCCCACTGGGGTCTGGGAGGCCCTGCTGGGGCTGTGAGGACAGTGGGGTGGCTGCAGTACACACCCAAGCCCAGAGCCAGGATTGAGAGAAGGTGGTGGGTATTGCTAGGAGTAGTTCAAGATGTCAAGACTAGCCACAGGGGCAGCCCAGGAGCTGCCCGCCACCCATGCAATAACTCCAGCCTCCTGGCCATAGCAGCTGAGGGGCTGGGGCCGAGGCCTTGCCCCACAGTGAGGGCCCACCCTTTCTCCATGGGCCCCTCCTCCTGCCAGGCTCACAAGTGCTGGGGTTACCTGCAGGGCTCCAGGCTTCCGGCAGCCGAGGCGGCACCCCTCCTCTCCTTGGTCTGCAGGTTCCGGGGCAGCTGGACACCCACGGTGCAGCTGACCCGCAGCAGAAGGCCCACGAAGAGCTGTGGAAAGAGCTGCAGCACTGCGGGCCCAGACGCGGGGGCAGACACGACCTCTCGGAGTGCACAGGTGGCCTGGGGAGGGGCAGCACCCAGACAGGCCTGAGACCCTTCAGTGGGCACTCCCTGGGGGGTGGGGCCAGGCCAGCTCTTCTGGGAAGGGGGAAGGGCAGTCCTCCCAGGTGTTTCACAGCTCAAGATGCTGCCAAGCTGGGATTTTTGTTTTTTCTGAAGGATAAGATGTGATGTGGGTTCCCTCGGGGCCAACACCTGTGAGGGCACCAGGAGCCTGGGCGGGGTTGGCCAGCTGCGCTCACCGCGAGGGGCAGTAGCGTGGCCACTCGGTCTGCAGTGCTGCCTGGCAGGAAGGTCCTGCTCTCCTTAAAGGGCACGTCCTTGGCCAGCTTGTCCAGGAGCAGTCCCAGGACCCGGGTGCTGAGAGCCGGCTCCACAGCCAGTGCCCGCCACAGGGCACAGGTGTGGCTGCAGGAAGGAGACAGAAATGAGCCTCTGCTGGCCCTGCCTCCTGGCTGCCAGCCTGCCCATGCCTGTCCTCCCCAGGGGCAGGTGGCCGCAGCCTGCAGGGTGGGGGACGGGGCCCATAGGGGGAGCGTGGTCTCCCTGGAGGAAAGGCGCTGGGGAGCAGCAGCCATGCTGGCTTACAGAAATAAACAACAAACTTGAAAACATCAGCAAGAACAGGAAGATAGAACCTAAGCCAACAAGGCCTGCTGAGCCCTGCACGTGGACCTGCCTGCCCACATCCCGTGGTTCCCAGTGGTGGCCCAGTGGGCCCTGGCTGAAGGGCCTGTATGGGTGTGGCAGCCAAGTGCCAGCCTGGATGGGGGACCAATGTCCTGGGAAAGGGGGTTCCTGAGCACTAAGGGCCTGTGGCCAGAGCTCGGACAGCAGAGAGGGGTCCTGGCTACTGCCAGGGCAAGGGAAGGCACGGCCCAGACCACAGCCGGGGCCTCGGGGTGGCTCGCCCCATGGAGCCCATGCCCACTGCCAAGTGGAACTACATGTCTGGCAGGTGAGTGCAAGTGGGCCCCACTGCGGATGTCAGCCGCGAGGGGTGTGGCTTGCAGGGACCTGCCACCTCAGACACCATGTGCAGGTCCTACTCGGCTGTGCCCAGGGCAGGGGTGGGCCATATCACATGTCCTCTTGTGCTGTGTCACAGGTCATCTGTCCCTGGCACCTACTCTCACACTGTGACACAGTGGGCCACACGAATGGGAGGCCTGCACTGCTGCCAGAGTTCCTGGGGTCCCTTATTCAGGGCAGAGGGCCAGCTGGAGAGCTGAGCTTCAGCCTGGCCCAGCCCCAGCTCTTGCCAGCATCTGGGAACGGTCTGTCTGCTCTGTAACTCTGCCATCCCGATAAATAACAGCGTGGCCCCAAGGCCGATCGGCAGGCAGTCCTGGGAAGAGCAGGGGAGGGCCGCGGGCACTGTACCCCAGCAGAAGCAGGGCAGGGGTGTGCCCCAGGGGGAGGGCTGGCAAGCAGCAGTGGCTGGCAGGAAGCAGGCTTTCGGGTGGGGTACCTGTCGAAGGGCAGGGTGCTGCCGAGGAGGCTGGACACCACGGCGGCACAGTGCTGGCTGGCCAGCAGGTACACGCTGTGCTGGGCCGCTGGCAGCACGTGCTCCTCGGGGGCCTCCCGCAGCTTGCAGCGCAGCACATTCACAAGCTCAGGGACCTGCAGGCGACACGGAGCGTGGTCAGCAGGGAGTGGGGGTCCCCAGAAACATGGCACGCCACCTCTGGTGCTCTGCGCTCACATACAGGGGATGAGGGCTGAGGCTGCGAGTTGGCCTGGTGAGGGAAGGGGACCTTCCAGGGGTGGCTTCCTGCAAGGCCTACCCCCAGGGGCCTCATCCAGGCCAGGTTCTCATCGCACTGGGTCCTGGTGCCCAGGGCACTCTGGGAACATGGCCACCCACCCATGTCCCCAGGCCCAGGGCTAGCATCATCCTTCTGGATGGCCTTGGCAGGACAGAAGCCCTGTGTGCCAGCGGTGTCCCTGTGGATGGTGCAGTGTGGGACAGGTCACTGCCCAGCAGGGGGCAGTATGAGCCTGCTCCTTGTCTACGGCCAACACAGCTCCACGGCGGTGGCCCAGGTGGCCAGGACAAGTCCTCCCAGTAGGAGCTAGGCCACAACTGGGCAGCTCCCCCCACCTCAGGGTGGGGACCTGGGGAGCTCGGCCAGCTCTTCCCATACTGCAGAGCAGCAGTGGTGGGACAAGTGGCTTCTGCTTACAGCCCAGTCTGTCTATCCACACGCCTTCCCTGGACAGACAGAAGGACCTACCACAGCCCTGGACTGCACTCAGCGGGCCACCGTATTGGGCACAGCCAGCACTCTCTGCCTCCCATCCCTGTCCCCAGGCCCCGCTGGATGGCAGCCCCGCCCCATGCCTGTCCCCAGGCCCCGCTGGATGGCAGTCCATCGTGACCACAGTCCTGGGCCTTGCTGGACAGCAGTCCATCGTGACCGTAGCCCTGGGCCTTGCTGGACCACAGGTGGGGACACAGGTTGGTGTTCCAGCAACAGCAGAAGTGAGTCCTGGGACGTCCCGTCCCCACACTCTAACCGGTAACCCACTTCCTGTCCCTTCAGCCGGCCTGGTCTGGGTGTAGCACGGGGAGTCACTGGGTGGCACTCCTTGTGCTGGCTTCGCTGGGAGCATGATGCGACGGCACGCATGTGGGCAACGTTCCTTTGTAGACCGTGTGTTTCCCTGTGACATCCTCCATTCACTGGTTCAGCAGCCAGGAGGTGCCCACTGGGACTCCCAACACATGGGCTGGGACGGACTAGCAGCCACAGCACCACATCCTCCTCACAGGCCAGCAGCGTTCCCTCTCCGGGGGCATGTCCACAGCTGCATGTGTGGAGGAGGCGCCTGGCACTGGTCTGCCCAGCCCTGCCCCTTCAGCTCCGTGTCCCCCGGCCCATCGGCTGCAGCTGCAGCCTCCTCGTTTCCTTGGGTCTGTCTGCACATCCTACTCAGTTCGCAGAGTCTCTGGCGTCTCCGTGTGTCCTGTGTGCAGCCCTCCACACACCGACACCTGGGACCGTGCTGGGAGGGGCAGGGGCTGGCCTCTGGCCACAGAACCGGGTTTTCGTATTCGGTGTCAAGAGACTAGACATCTGGCAGCCATGGACCGGGCCCCAGCTCCAGCTGGACTGTGCGGGGAGCTCGGGCGCCCGCGGGCAGAGGCCGCTTCACCAGGAACAGGCCCAGACCCGCACAAGCAGTATGAGGCAGGGTTCTAGTGTCTTCTTAGATGGGACACCAAAGCCTGGCCAGAGAGGCAACTGAAAGTTACCCACTGAAAAATGTCGTGCTCCCAAACACACATTCAGGCTTGCTGTTTGCCCTTAACTTGGCCTTTCAAATAAAATAAACTTAAAGAAAAAAAAAAAGACAAGCCAACTGGATGAAGTCAGGCAACAGGGAGACTCGGCTGCCGGCCATCTCACTGATCTGGGGCTGCTGCTGTGGTTCGCTCGGCACAGCCAGCGCCTGCGATGCTGGCAGCCCACGGGCGTGCCTGTCCAGCTCCCGTGGTGCACCTAGGGAAGCAGTGGAGGATGGCCCAGTCCTCACACTGGGAGACAGAGATTAAGTACCTGGATCCTGGTCTGGTGTGTGCCATGGACTGTGGGATCGTGGTTAAGTTTATGTATCTGAAGCGGTAGACATGGTCAGAGGTTCCAGTGGCCAAGCACTCCGTTCTGGTGGTCTGCCGGGGCAGCTATGCCAGCTCCAGCTGCCACCGGCTGCCTCCCAGGAGGCTGGCCGTAGGAGCCAGGAGCGTTGAGCACAGGCACTCAGCAGGGGCTGTTGTAACTGGTGCTCCCTTGGGTAGTCCCTGGCTGCAATGGCCGGAGCTGAGCGAGCAGATCAGGAGCCAGGAGCTTCTTTAGGGTCTCCCACATGGGTGCAGGGTCCCAAGGCTTTGGGCCATCCCACTGCTTTCCCAGGCCACAAGCAGGGAGCTGGATGGGAAGTGGGGCTGCCGGGATTAGAACCGGTGCACATATGGGATCCTGGTGTGTGTAGCGTGTTGACTTCAGCCACCAGGCTACTACGCTGGGCCCAGAATTCTTTTTTTTTTTTTTTTTGGAAAGGCGGATATACAGAGAGGAGGAGAGACAGAGAGGAAGATCTTCCATCCGATCATTCACTCCCCAAGTGAGCGCCAACGGCCGGTGCTGCGCCAATCCAAAGCCAGGAACCTGGAACCTCCTCCAGGTCCCCCACACGGGTACAGGAACCCAAAGCCTTGGGCCGTCCTCGACTGCTTTCCCAGGCCACAATCAGGGAGCTGGATGGGAAGTGGAGCTGCCGGGATTAGAACCGGCGCCCATGTGGGATCCCGGCGCGTTCAGGGCGAGGACTTAGGCACTAGGCCACACTGCCAGGCCCCAGAATTCATTTTTAAAAAGCATTTTTGGCCCAACACATCCAGATTGGAGTGCTTGGTTCCTGGCTTCAGCTTGGCCACTGGAACCCTCTGACTGTCTGCCTTCCCTCTTCAACCTTACAGATACATAAACTTCACCGTGATCCCACAATCCCACGTCCACGGCACACACCCAGGCACGCACTGCAGGGACACCTAAGAGCATGTAGTCTCACTGCCCAGGGACCAATCACAGCCCCTGTGGCCACCCATCTGGCCTGGCCCATCACCTCCATCACACACACACCTCTGCACTGCTCACACACACCCCTGCGCTGCCCACACACAAACACACCCCTGCACGGCCCACATACACAGCCCTGCACTGCACACACACACCTCTGCACTGCCCACACATACCCCTGCACTGCCCCCACACACACCTGAACTGCCCCGACACACCCATCCCTGCACTGCTCACACACACACACCCCCATGCACTGCCCCCCCACACCCCTGCACTGCCCCCCCACATCTCTGCACTGCGCGCGCACACACACCCCTGCACTGCTCACACACACTCCTGCACTGCCCCCACACACACCCCTGCACTGCCCACACACACTCCTGCACTGCCCCCCACACTCCTGCACTGCCCCCACACACACCCCTGCACTGCCCACACACACACCTGCACTGCACACACACACACCTGCACTGCACACACACACACCTGCACTGCACACACACACCCCTGCACTGCACACACACACCCCTGCACTGCGTGCACACACATACCACTGCAGTGCCCACACACACCCCTTCACTGCCCACACACACACACCCCTGCACTGCCCAGAAATCCAACAGAGGTCTGGATCTGGAAGATATGGAGCTCACCATGTGAAGAAGTGACACCCCATGGAAGTCAGCAGAGAACTGCACCTTCCAGGACTGGCAGCTGTGTCCCTGCCCTGCCACTGCTTCTCTGCTCCAAGGCTGGATTCCACCCGAGAGCCAGCCCACCTCTCTAGCCCTTCTAATCGCTGCAGGCACGGGGACTTGGCTGCAGCCTGTGGGAGGTGGGGAGGCACTGGGACGATTCCCAGCACTCTACCTCCTCCTCATCCCATCCAACTCCCTAGTGTGGTTGGGAGAGGTGACAGGGCTGAGCTGTGGGGGCCACCCACGGGGTAGGGCGCAGAAGCCAGCCCAGGGCAGAGTGGGGGCCACCCACTGGGGGGCTCACCTTCTCCTGCAGCGCCCCACCTCGCTCCTGCAGCAGGCAGTTGATCATGACCATGGCAGCACGAGAGCAGCTCTTGTCAGGGTCCGCAAGCCCCTCAAACATGGTCAGCAACAAACTGATGAGCTGGTCTGGCGGGAGGCGCCTGGCCACAACCTGATGGGCAGGGAAAGGGTGACGCTGTAGATCTGGCCCTAGCAGGGACTCGGGACGGGCAGCAGAAGGCCCGAGGTAGCCACTGTGGGTGTCTCGGAACAAGGAGGCTAAGATGCTGCTTTGTGGGGCCTTGGTTGCCCGCCAGGTCGGGGAAGGCCAAGGGCAGCGGCGCTGGCTGTCAGCGTGCCCACGGGAAGGTCAAGGGGACAGGCAGGACCGCGGAGCCCCATGGCCTGACTGGCCGTGTGCCAGAGAAGCCAGTCACCCACTCCTCCCTCTGTTCTCTGCTGGACACAGGGCTTCTTGGCACCAAAGGCCACTTTCAACCGGCTGGGGCTCTCAGGTGGGAGGGCAGGCAACTCAGGGACAGCCTGGGCCCAGGGAGGACAGGGACAGACAGGGTGTGGCGGGGAGAGCCCTGGCCTTTCCTCGAGGCAGACCCCATTCCCCTGCCTCACAGTCATGCTCCGAAGGACACACGTCTCAAGCAAGTGGCATTTCTGGTGCATCCCAGTTTCCAGCAGCTGCTCCAGGGACCCACACCTGCGGTGGGCACAGTGGGCAGGCCTGCGGGTGGCAGCCCCACAGCTGCGGTGGGCACAATGAGCAGGCCCGCGGGTACCTGCGGTGGGCACAGTGGGCAGGCCCGCGGGTGGCAGCCCCACACCTGCGGTGGGCACAGTGGGCAGGCCCGTGGGTGGCAGCCCCACACCTGAGGTGGGCAGTGGACAGGGCTGAGGTGGCAGGCACTGCCAGGCCTCTCCTAACCACAGCACCCCTCTTGCACACAGTGCCCTGGAAGCCTCCTGGGTACCTGGGCAATGCTGTGGCAAGTGTACAGGAGGGCGGTGGGATCTGGGTGCTTGAGGCCCTCTTTGAGTGGGGGGAGCTTTTCCACCACGTCATCCTGGTGGTCTCGGGAGAAGCCTGAGCAGGAGACGGATGGAGAGGAAGTCAGGCCGAGGACCGCCCCCAGGCCACCCCCACCCCCAGCTCAGCCCTGCCCCAGGCACACCCTCGTAGGCCAGCTGGAGGTACAGCAGCAGGTACACGCAGTCCACGGCCTCCTGGCGACTGGCAGGCCTCAGGTCCGCACACCGTGGAGAGAAAAGGCCGACCAGTAAGCCCAGGTTGTGGAAGGGCACCAGGGCCTGGGGACGAAGCCAGAGCTGGAGGCCAGAATTGGGCAGGGGGCACTGGCATGGGGCTGGCAAGCTCCCTGTACCAGAGCCCACAGCACCAGGTGTGCGCGCACACACACACACACACACACACATCCAGACACCTGGTACTGAGCACACACATGTATTCGTAGGTGCCTAGGAGAGAGCAGGTGTGTGTAGACGGACGGCCTGTGACATGAGCAGCAAGAAGACAGGACACCCAGCTCTTTTGACCTGCCCAAGGGGTCACCCCAGGTCCTGACACTCCCAAGGGCTGAGCGGTGAGGTCTGCCCAAGCAGCCCCACGTCTGGCACAGGTACAGGGGTACCTGGGCCCCACCCAAGGCAGCCTGACGATAGAGGTGCGGGTCAGGCCAGAGCAGCCGACAGGCTAGGCCAGGAGAGGCAGGTCCCACCCAGGGACACGCCAGCCCTGTTCACGTCAAGGGGACACACCAGCCACGCCCACCCAAGGCAAAGCACTGGGGAGTTTTAGAAAAAGTCCTAGAGCCCTGGCAGATGGTGCGTGCCAGCATCTGACCCTGGGCCACCCCTGGGGGCCCCAAGGACTCACGCTGACACGCAAGTGCTCCAGGAAGTGGCGCAGCAGAGCAGCACTGAGGGCCAAGGCCCGCGCCCGCTCGTGGGCCCTTGCGGACTTGATCCACGGGCTCAGGTGCTGGGAGAGAGGGATTCACGCAGGTGCTGGGCCAGGGCAGACACATGGGCACCGAGGGCTAGCTCAGCGCCCGGCCAGGCCGCAGGGTGCCCGGGGTGGCCCCACGGGGGTGGTGAGAGGCATGGCAGTGGTTGTGGCAGGGCCCGCACATACCTCCACCATGACCTGTAAACCGTGGGGCGTCATGTTACTTCGTAGCAAACTCCGCAACAAGTCCTCCAGGGCACTCAGGCTGTCCAGGTACAGGAGCTGCAAGGATGGTCAGGCGGCCATGCCCACAAGGGTTTTCTGCGGCCCGGGGATGGGGCGGGGGAAGGGGGAGCCCAGGCCTACCTCCCAGCAGCTGGCGTCTTCCTCCTGGGGCTCAGGTGGCAGGGCCATGATGCTGTGCAGGCAGCCGCGGGCCATGTCTGCCTGGGCCTGCTCCTCCAGTGCCGGCTCCAGGGAGCTGCGCTGCCAGTTAAGGTCCCTGGCACAGACCTCACACCCGCTCCTTCCCGCCCAGTCCCTACAGGCACAGAGACAGTGGGCTTGCTGCGCTGCTGGCCCAGGACTGTCCTGGCAGGCAGGTGCACACACAGGGAGGATACACCAGACAGGCACAGGTGAGCATGGCTGTCTTCCGGATGGGTGTTCGCAGGGAGTCTGGGGGTTCCGCCCTGACGAACTCCTGTTGAACAGCCGCAAGACTCAGCCTGGGGCCACTGTCGGTTCTCCTCCCGGCTCTGCCTGTGCCCTCTGGCCCAGGGAGCCTGTTCCCAGCACTCACCATCAGCTGGGCCACCAGCTCTGCTTTCCTGCAGAACTGGAAGCTGCCGGCCTGCGCGCCGCTGTGCACAGCCTGGCACACCATGTACAGGCTCTGGACCAGGCACTGCTTCAGGGCAGGGTCCTGAGGGCACAGCCACATGGATTTCAGGGGCCCCAATGCCTGCCCTCCCAGTGCACCCTCCTTCCTGGCTCTCAGAGGAGCAGCCTGGGGCCTGTGTGTGGGAAGCAGACACCACGCTCCCAGTCAGGGGCCACCCCTAGGTTGGCAGTGCTCGGCTGAGAGGCTCTGGAGAAGTGCGGATGCAGAAGAGAACCTGCACACCCTCCCCGCCCTGCCGCCCAGCTGGCCTGGGAGACCCTCAGAGGGAGGGAGCGACAGTGAGCGAGAGCAGGGCCCGCCTCCGTCCCCACTGTACCTTGCTGTCTACCTTTATTCCCAGAACCTGAGTGATGAAAGGAGGCGGTCAGGATGGACAATGCTGTCATTGGTGTGCCCTTACCGCCCACTTGCCCGCGGTGCCCACCTTGGTGCTAAAGGCCTGGAACATGTTCCGGAGGATGTCGGACTCCACCTTGGCCAGCAGCAGCTCGCGGGGCGCCTGGGATGCGACGTGCCCGTAGCACAGGACCAGCGCACACCTCACCCTGTCCGCCTCCTTCTCGCTCCGGTCCTGGCAGGCCAGAGGCCAGGGACTCACTGGGCCGCTGGCAACACTCCCGGGAAGGGAGCCTTGGGCACAGGCCCACAAGATCCCAACATTCTGAGGCTTCCCAGAAAGGGGCCCAGGGCCAGCCAGTGATGCAGATTCATGGCCCAGCAGGTGGACACACATCCCTGGGGATACACAGCTGGCCAGGCTCAGGTCCACAGGAGACCAAGAGGCAGATGAAATGGGCCAAGGTCAGAAGTCACAGTGCTTGGCTCCCAACAACCTGAACCCCTGGCCTGTTTTACCTCAGCACAATCCTGTGTGTGCGACGGTCACCAGAGGCAGGACGTGGAGGTGCGAGGGCCCCTGTCCAGTGTCCAGCCACTGGAGGCCCTCTCCTCACACATTCTGTGTCCCCTACCCTGCCGCGCTCGGGCCAACCCCCAGACACCCGAGGCTCCTGTCCCAGCCCAGCTATCCACCAGAGCCCAAACCTTGAACATGTTGAGGATGCCGATGGACCTGCGGGATACATCTGACCTGCTGAAGTCCTCCAGCTGGGCCAGTGTGTCCTCAAGGTGAGAGACAGCACAGAGCCCGAAGCAACAGGCAAGGCCCTGTGGGGAGACACACACACACGCTGCACACACACTGTACACACGCTGCACACACATGCACACGTGCCAGTCAGCTGGGGGAGGTTGTGCCCACCTCGCGCTCTGCCTCCTCCTGGTATCTGGCATTCTCCAGCAGCTCCCTCAGGTGTTTCCTCACCACCTCCTTGCTGGACGCAGCACGCAGGGTGGCCCCTACACACTTGTACAGGAAGTTCTGAAACACCAACAGTGGGACCATCCAACAGGGACCCCATTCCACCCAAGTGGCAGGGATTGTGGGTCAGGCCAGCGTGGGGCTCCCTGTGGTCTGTCAGTCCCTGGGAGGCAGCCTGGGCCTTTCCCCACTTCTGTCGGTCATGTCAGCACAGAAGCCCTCACCTTCTCCCGGGGAGCCCCGTCATAGTAGGCCAGCTGTTTGCACATCTCCAAGCTCAGCTGGCAGACCCATGTGTTGTCCGAGACAGCAGCCAGGGTGTCCTGCAGGAACTGGACAGCTGCTTGTGAGGGCCAGGGCCATGCTGGCAAAGGCCTGCACGGTCGGGGCAGCTCACGGGGTTGGAATTGGGCCTCGGGGCTGCTCAGACGGCCTGGGATTCCCCTTGCACACTCGCCCCCAGGCCAGCCCAGGCTCTCACCAGCAGCAGCCGAGCCTCCCACTCCTTCTGAGACAGCGTTTCCTCAGTGTGCTCTGAAACCACAGTGTCCAGGGCTCTCAGCCCAGTGGCCCTTTCCAGGCCTGGCCCACTTCCCAGAGCTGCTAGGACTCAGCAGCCAGCCCGGCCCTGGCCACCTCTCTAGTGACCGGGCAGGGTGGCTTTGGCCAGCCCAGGCCCTTATGGATACACAGCAGAAACCATGGTCCCTGATGATAATGCACAGGATGGGCACCTTAGGTGCCGCCCTGCCCAGGACCCGCCCCGCTGACCCGAGCCTTACCGTCCAGATGCTTCAGGAGCAGGGGCACTGCACTGTCCCAATACTGACCCAGCAAAGGGTGGATGTTGGGGTGCAGCACATGTAGGAGTCGTAGTGAGGCTGTCCCACGCCCGTCCCCCAGGTAGGGGTTGGCAGACACAACCTGGGTCACAGCAAGCAGGATTAGGGCCCCGGGAGCTGTCAGGTGTAGCAGCACGGCCCACACGGGTGGAGGTGGGGGAGAGCAGGGAGCAGGGTCCACCCCCACCAGACCATCTCCCAGCACAGCAACAGCCAAATATGGCTTACCAGAAGTCTCGTGGTGACGGCATAGGGAGACGGGAGGTTCCCTACAGAGAGGAGGCAAGGAGATGGTCACCCCCCACCCACCACAGCCCTCCACGCTGGGCCTGGCCGGGCCAGGCGGGGTGCCTTGCACACTTACCATGGGCATCAAACTGGATGAGGAAGGCGTCAGCTCCTGCCTCCTGCCTCTTCAATGCCAGGTGCAGCAGGCTCCTGCAGAGCGGGGTCAGGGCCCCAGTGAAGCGGACGGGAGTGAGGAACTCAAGGAGGTGCGGCCACAGAACCTGGGGAGAGAGGGCTCTGGGGTGTGGGCTCTGCAGTACACCCAGCACACAGGGATGTGAGCAGGAAGGAGCTGCAGAGGTGTGAGCCAATCGAGGGACTGCAGGCATGCAAATTCACTGCCCACAGCACCGGGAGAGTGGGCGGTGGGCTCCTGCTGGAAGGGCACCCTGTATACTCACGTACATCGCTCATCCGGTCCACAGTGGTGCTGACCAGGTAGAGGGTGCGTACGCTGACCGCCCTGACGCTGTCGGCTGGGACATCCTCGGGGTCAGGGTCTAGCTGCGGAGGGACAAGGCAAAAGGACAGTGGGGTGGTGCACCAGGCTGGACAGGAGGGGCACAGGTGTGACCAGGCCTGACAAGGGCTCCACATCCAGGCACGCAGCAGGGCAACTCCCGACCAGCCCTGTGGAGGCACTGTGCCATTGTCACCCAGGAGGACAGCTTGCCCTGGCTCAGTGTTCATCCTGAGTGTGAAGCGCACTGGAGCGCTTCCTAATCATCACTGGCTCAGCGCTGCAATGCCTGCACGGGAGCAGACAACCTCCATGAACATGGCTCTCAAATGCGCCCCAGCAGGATCTGGGGGATGCACCAAGGTTCCTTGGGAAGCTAGATACCAAAGAATAAAACTGAGGGGCAAGAGAAAGTGCCAAGGCTCAAGACCAGAGACCTTGTAATTCCTGAGAACACAGGGGCACAACGACCTTGAATAAAGAAGTCTCTATGACAGATACACAGACTAGTACACTTTCACTTGTCATTTTGTTTAAAAGGCAAAGAGAGGTCCACACAACTAGTCCATAGGTGGCTCTCCCATCTGCTACCGCAAGTGCCCCAGTAGCTAGGCTGGGAGCTGGGAGTGGGAGCTGGGAGCTGGAGCTAAGAACAGGAGCTGGGAGTGGGAGCTGGGAGCTGGGAGCTGGAGCTGGAGCTGAGAGCTGGAGCAGACAGCAGGAGCTGGAGCTGAGAGCAGGAGCTGGGAGTGGGAGCTGAGAGCTGGAGCTGGGAGCTGGGAGCTGAGAGCTGGAGCTGAGAGCAGGAGTTGGAGCTGGGAGCTGGAGCTGGGAGCTGGGAGTGGGAGCAGGAGCTGGAGCTGAGAGCAGGAGCTGGAGCTGGAGCTGAGAGCAGGAGCTGGAGCTAGATCTGAGAGCAGGAGCTGGAGCTGAGAGCAGGAGCTGGAGCTAGGGCTGAGAGCAGGAGCTGGAGCTGAGAGCAGGAGCTGGAGCTAGAGCTGAGAACAGGAGCTGGAGCTGGAGCTGAGAGCTAGAGCTGGGAGCTAGAGCTGAGAGCTAGAGCTGAGAGCAGGAGCTGGGAGTGGGAGCAGACAGCAGGAGCTGGAGCTGGGAGCAGGAGCTGGAGCTGGGAGCAGGAGCTGGAGCTGAGAGCAGGAGCTGGGAGCAGGAGCTGGAGCTGAGAGCAGGAGCTGAGAGCAGGAGCTGGAGCTGAGAGCAGGAGCTGGGAGTGGGAGCTGGGAGCTGGAGCTGGGAGTGGGAGCTGGAGCTGGGAGCTGAGAGCTGGAGCTGAGAGCAGGAGTTGGAGCTGGGAGCTGAAGCTGGGAGTGGGTGCTGGAGCTGGAGCTGAGAGCAGGAGCTGGAGCTGGAGCTGAGAGCAGGAGCTGGAGCTAGAGCTGAGAGCAGGAGCTGGAGCTGAGAGCAGGAGTGGGAGCTGGAGCTGGGAGTGGGTGCTGGAGCTGGAGCTGAGAGCAGGAGCTGGAGCTGGAGCTGAGAGCAGGAGCTGGAGCTGAGAGCAGGAGCTGGAGCTAGAGCTGAGAGCAGGAGCTGGAGCTGAGAGCAGGAGCTGGAGCTAGAGCTGAGAGCAGGAGCTGGAGCTGAGAGCAGGAGCTGGAGCTAGAGCTGAGAGCAGGAGCTAGAGCTGAGAACATGAGCTGGAGCTGGAGCTGAGAGCTAGAGCTGGGAGCTAGAGCTGGGAGCTAGAGCTGGGAGCAGGAGCTGGGAGTGGGAGCAGACAGCAGGAGCTGGAGCTGGGAGCAGGAGCTGGAGCTGGGAGCAGGAGCAGGAGCTGAGAACAGGAGCTGGGAGCAGGAGCTGGAGCTGAGAGCAGGAGCTGAGAGCAGGAGCTGGAGCTGAGAGCAGGAGCTAGAGCTGAGAGCAGGAGCTGGGAGTGGGAGCTGGGAGCTGGAGCTGGAGCTGGGAGCAGGAGCTGGAGCTGAGAGCAGGAGCTGGGAGCAGGAGCTGGAGCTGAGAGCAGGAGCTGGAGCAGGAGCTGGAGCTGAGAGCAGGAGCTGAGAGCAGGAGCTGGAGCTGAGAGCAGGAGCTGGGAGTGGGAGTGGGAGCTGGGAGCTGGAGCTGAGAGTGGGAGCTGGAGCTGGGAGCTGAGAGCTGGAGCTGAGAGCAGGAGTGGGAGCTGGGAGCTGGAGCTGGGAGTGGGTGCTGGAGCTGGAGCTGAGAGCAGGAGCAGGAGCTGGAGCTGAGAGCAGGAGCTGGAGCTGGAGCTGAGAGCAGGAGCTGGAGCTAGATCTGAGAGCAGGAGCTGGAGCTGAGAGCAGGAGCTGGAGCTAGAGTTGAGAGCAGGAGCTGGAGCTGAGAGCAGGAGCTGGAGCTGAGAGCAGGAGCTGGAGCTAGAGCTGAGAGCAGGAGCTAGAGCTGAGAACATGAGCTGGAGCTGGAGCTGAGAGCTAGAGCTGGGAGCTAGAGCTGAGAGCTAGAGCTGGGAGCAGGAGCTGGGAGTGGGAGCAGACAGCAGGAGCTGGAGCTGGGAGCAGGAGCTGGAGCTGGGAGCAGGAGCTGGAGCTGAGAGCAGGAGCTGGGAGCAGGAGCTGGAGCTGAGAGCAGGAGCTGAGAGCAGGAGCTGGAGCTGAGAGCAGGAGCTGGGAGTGGGAGCTGGGAGCTGGAGCTGGGAGTGGGAGCTGGAGCTGGGAGCTGGGAGCTGAGAGCTGGAGCTGAGAGCAGGAGTTGGAGCTGGGAGCTGGAGCTGGGAGTGGGTGCTGGGAGCAGGAGCTGGAGCTGAGAGCAGGAGCTGGGAGCAGGAGCTGGAGCTGAGAGCAGGAGCTGAGAGCAGGAGCTGGAGCTGAGAGCAGGAGCTGAGAGCAGGAGCTGGAGCTGAGAGCAGGAGCTGGGAGTGGGAGCTGGGAGTGGGAGCTGGGAGCTGGAGCTGGGAGTGGGAGCTGGAGCTGGGAGCTGGGAGCAGGAGCTGGAGCTGGGAGCTGAGAGCAGGAGCAGGAGCTGAGAGCAGGAGCTGGGAGCAGGAGCTGGGAGTGGGAGCAGGAGCTGGGAGCAGGAGCTGGAGCTGAGAGCAGGAGCCGGAGCTGGAGCTGAGAGCAGGAGCTGAGCTGGGACCTGGAGCTGAGAGCTGGAGATAGAGCTGAGAGTAGGAGTTGGAGCTGGGAGTGGGAGCGGGAGCTGGGAGTGGGAGCTGGGAGCTAGAGTTAGAGCTGACCAGGTGGCCAAGACTCAGTTACTTAGGTTATCATGTACTGCTCCCACCCAGGCACCCATCAGCAAAAAACTGGAATGGGGCTCAGAGCTTGGGTTAGTCTAGGTGCCCAGAAAGGGCAGTGAGCACGCACGCGCCTTCCCAGCAGCACCGATGATGGATGGCCTCACAAACAGCCATGGAAGCCTGGCCACAGGCCAACACCTGGAGGAGCAGCACTCCAGCTGGCTAGGCCAACGTAACAACACAGCTAAGTCGCCCACTTGGTTTTCTTAAAGATTTATTGAATTATCTGAAAGACAGAGTCACAGAGACGGAAGGACAGAGAGAAAAATAGATCTTTAGGGGTCCGGCACGATAGTGTAGTGGTTAAGGTCCTCGCCTTGCATGCCCAGGATCCCTCATGAGTGCCAGTTCTAATCCCAGCGGCCCTGCTTCCCATCCAGCTCCCTGCTTGTGTCCTGGGAAAGCAGACAAGGAGGGCCCAAGGTCTTGGGACCCCGCACCTGCGTGGAAGACCCAGAAGAGCTCCTGGCTCCTGGCTTCAGATTGGCTCAGCTCCAGTCATTGCGGCCACTTGGGGAGCAAATAATCGGACGGAAGATCTTCCTCTCTGTCTCTCCTCCTTTCTGTATATCTGACTTTGTAATAAAAATAAAACTCAGGCCGTCCTTGCTCCCCAGGCCACCAGCAGGGGCTGGAATAGAAGTGGAGCAGCCAGAACTACTACCTGCACCCACATGGGGTGCCAGGACCGCAGGCTGGGGCTACCTACTATACCACCGCACCGGCCCCCAAACAGCGAGCCTACAGCAGATGTGAACCATGACTTACCCGCAGACTTTTACAGATAACAGGAAATATTTGGGTTAATTAATGACTAAAGGAATTAAAAGGGGCAGGCACTGGGCACTGCCAGTAGCACTGCCACTGTGTGGGATGCCCAGAACAATACTGAGGCACCCCACTTACAATCCCTGTGTCCTGCTAACTGTACCCCAGAAAGTGGCAGTGATGGCTCAGGGTAGCCCAGGAGAGACCCTGACTGAGTGCCTGGGTCAGGGCAGCCCAGGAGAGACCCTGACTGTGTGCCCAGGTGAGGGCAGCCCAGGAGAGACCCTGACTGTGTGCCTGGGTCACAGCAGCCCAGGAGAGACCCTGATCGAGTGCCCGGGTGAGGGTAGCCCAGGAGAGACCCTGACTGTGTGCCTGGGTCACAGCAGCCCAGGAGAGACCCTGACTGTGTGCCCAGGTGAGGGCAGCCCAGGAGAGACCCTGACTGTGTGCCTGGGTCAAGGCAGCCCAGGAGAGACCCTGACTGTGTGCCCGGGTCAGGGCAGCCCAGGAGAGACCCTGACTGTGTGCCTGGGTCACAGCAGCCCAGGAGAGACCCTGACTGTGTGCCCAGGTGAGGGCAGCCCAGAAGAGACCCTGACTGTGTGCGCGGGTCACAGCAGCCCAGGAGAAACCCTGACTGTGTGCCCGAGTCAGGGCAGCCCAGGAGAGACCCTGACTGTGTGCCCGGGTCAGGGCAGCCCAGGAGAGACCCTGACTGTGTGCCCGGGTCAGGGCAGCCCAGGAGAGACCCTGATCGAGTGCCCGGGTCAGGGCAGCCCAGGAGAGATCCTGATCGAGTGCCCGGGTCAGGGCAGCCCAGGAGAGACCCTGACTGTGTGCCCGGGTCACAGCAGCCCAGGAGAGACCCTGACTGTGTGCCCGGGTCAGGGCAGCCCAGGAGAGACCCTGATCGAGTGCCCGGGTCAGGGTAGCCCAGGAGAGACCCTGACTGTGTGCCTGGGTCACAGCAGCCCAGGAGAGACCCTGACTGTGTGCCCAGGTGAGGGCAGCCCAGGAGAGACCCTGACTGTGTGCCTGGGTCAAGGCAGCCCAGGAGAGACCCTGACTGTGTGCCCAGGTGAGGGCAGCCCAGGAGAGACCCTGACTGTGTGCCTGGGTCACAGCAGCCCAGGAGAGACCCTGACTGTGTGCCCAGGTGAGGGCAGCCCAGAAGAGACCCTGACTGTGTGCGCGGGTCACAGCAGCCCAGGAGAAACCCTGACTGTGTGCCCGAGTCAGGGCAGCCCAGGAGAGACCCTGACTGTGTGCCCGGGTCAGGGCAGCCCAGGAGAGATCCTGACTGTGTGCCCGGGTGAGGGCAGCCCAGGAGAGACCCTGATCGAGTGCCCGGGTCAGGGCAGCCCAGGAGAGACCCTGATCGAGTGCCCGGGTCAGGGCAGCCCAGGAGAGACCCTGACTGTGTGCCCGGGTGAGGGCAGCCCAGGAGAGACCCTGACTGTGTGCCCGAGTCAGGGCAGCCCAGGAGAGACCCTGACTGAGTGCCCGGGTCAGGGCAGCCCAGGAGAGACCCTGACTGTGTGCCCGGGTGAGGGCAGCCCAGGAGAGACCCTGACTGTGTGCCCAAGTCAGAGCAGCCCAGGAGAGACCCTGACTGTGTGCCCGGGTCAGGGCAGCCCAGGAGAGACCCTGACTGTGTGCCCGAGTCAGGGCAGCCCAGGAGAGACCCTGACTGTGTGCCCGAGTCAGAGCAGCCCAGGAGAGACCCTGACTGTGTGCCCGGGTCAGGGCAGCCCAGGAGAGACCCTGACTGTGGCCCGGGTGAGGGCAGCCCAGGAGAGACCCTGACTGTGTGCCCGGGTGAGGGCAGCCCAGGAGAGACCCTGACTGTGTGCCCAAGTCAGAGCAGCCCAGGAGAGACCCTGACTGTGTGCCCGGGTCACAGCAGCACAGAAGAGACCCTGATCAAGTGCCCGAGTCAGGGCAGCCCAGCAGAGACCCTGACTGTGTGCCAGGGTGACAACAGCCCAGGAGACACCCTGACTGTGTGCCCGGGTGAGGGCAGCCCAGGAGAGACCCTGACTGTGTGCCCGGGTCACAGCAGCCCAGGAGAGACCCTGACTGTGCCCGGGTGAGGGCAGCCCAGGAGAGACCCTGACTGTGTGCCCGGGTGAGGACAGCCCAGGAGAAACCCTGACTGAGTGCCCGGGTGAGGGCAGCCCAGGAGAGACCCTGACTGAGTGCCCGGGTGAGGGCAGCCCAGGGTAGCTCAGGGAGAGACCTGACTGTGTGCTCAGGTCCCGGCTTCATTCTAGCTCAGTCCCAGCTCCTGCAGACAGTGCTGGAGTGAACCACTGGACAGATCTCTCTCCCTCTCCATCTGCTTTCAAAATAATATCCTTTCCTCTCAAATGAGTTAGTAAAGAAATGTGCACTCGTGGGCACACGTATACATGATGTATGAAGAATACCAATGACAGAACAGGAAGACTTCAGGCCAGCATCTATCGTAGCACAAGCCACCAGCACACTGAACCTGTGATACATGAACAACTGCCTTGACCAGGCAGCGTCTCAGACGTTAAATCAACCATGCGCTCCTTCATGAATGAGACCAGCTCTCCACTGCCATGCCACATACATCTTCTGCCAGTTGGCACAGCAGCCAGGGCTGGAGACGGGTCATGCCAGCCTGGGCTGCAGCACCTGTTGGCACACACAAGCCCTGGAGCCAGAGAAGGCCTGGTAGGGGAACTTCAGGAACAGCACTGGAAAGCAGCAGCCGGGCCAGCCCATAGCATTCACTGGCATGAGTCATGTCAGGATGGGTAGCAGTATCCTCCGGCAAGTGTACGGTCCAGAGCTGGGAGCAGGCCGGGCAGGGGAACTGTGGGTGCTACCCTGCTAGGCTGCAGCTCCCATGGGTGACAGCACTGTCGGATGTGCATGAGACCCAGACAGGACGGGGGATGGCCGCATCGGGCCATAGCATAGGCCAGCAGGTGCCAAGCCAGGACTCGGGGCTGGCCTGGTAGGGATGATCGGGGGCCTCACCATGACCAGGCCATAGCTCCTCCTGGTGTGTACAAGGACTGGGCCTGTGGCAGGCTAGGCTGGGCACCCATCCTTTCATATGAGCGATGGGGCTGGGACTGGGCGAACTGACCTGGCAGCTTGTATCCACCAGTGTGCACTGGCTGGTGCACACAAGAGTCAAGTCTGAGGTCAGCCCCCTGGGCAACCAGACAACTGGACTCCAACTCTAGCCCCAGTCTGAGCTTGCAGCGCAGGTGTGAGGACTAGGACTGCTCAGCTGCAATGCCGGTGAGGTGGACAGCATGTCCAGACACAACAATCCCTAGGCTAGGATGGAAAGCAGAACAAGTTGGACAACTTTCCTGGCCGAGCTCTGCAGCCAGTGCCTGGGCCTGTGGATGCACTGAGGTGGACTTGGTCAGCTAACAGATCTTAGAAAGATTTTCTCAACCCTGATGCAACGAAGCCAACAACTTCTCAAAACTATCAAAACTATTGCAGTAACCCCCTTAGGACACTCTCCCTGGCATCGGGGTTTCTGAGGTGTCATCCGATGACTGTCCTCCTCGGGTGCTGCTGTAGACTGACAGTGACGGACAGTCCCCTCCCTTCCCACACAGAAAAAAACAGAAACACGTGTCCCACCCACCTTCATACCTCAACTCTCCCCACTGACCAGAGGCCCACAGGAGCGGGCATCTCACCCAACTATGTAAACAGTATTAAAAAGAAAATTAAAAGTTAGGGCCCGGTATGCTGGTGTAGTGGCTAAAGTCCTCGCTTCGTGTGCACCAGGATCCTATACGGGCGCTGGTTCTAATCCCAGTGGCCCCACTTCCCATCCAGCTTCCTGCTTTTGTGTGGGAAAGCAGTGGGGGACGGCCCAAAGCCTTGGGACCCTGCACACATGTGGGAAACCTGGACTCCTGGCTCCTGACTTTGAATCAACATAGCTCTGGCCATTGGGCTGCTTTGGGCGTGAATCAATGGACGGAAGATCTTTCTGTCTCTCCTCTTCCGTGTACATGTGACTTTCCAATAAAAAAGTAAAATCTTTAAAGAAAAAAAAGACTATATGTAGCACAATAACCAAAACTACAGGAATGGGAGGGCTTGGTTACACAGCAGGCTAGCCATGGCACAGCCACCCCACTTCCAAGCTGGCTCCCTGCTAGTGTGTCTGGATGTCAAGGGAACAAGATGGCCAACAACGTGGGGCTGCCCTGCACCTGGAGACCTGGACGGGGTTCTGGTTCCTGGTCTGGCCTGTCCCCAGCTGCTGCATCCATTTGGGCCCAGGAGAAACCCAGCTGTTTAACTTAGCATCTGTCAGAGTGGGCACACATATACCACTTGGGGGACATCACAGGGCACGTCCTCACGGTAACCCTTCTCCCTCTGTTCCAGCGTGCCACCGCAGGCTGTGGGCAGACCTGAGGGGGCACGTGGAGGCAGCTCTGTGCAGAACCCGGAGACCCCAAGCAGCCCCTCAAGGCCACAGGAAGCAGCCATGGCCAGCACCCGCTCACAGTGAAACGGAAAGAGCTCCAGTGGGAGCAGCCCTGGAAGGACAGACGCCTGGGAGGAGACCCCACAGAAAGGCACAATTCATCCTCAGAAACAGCGGTGGAAATAGCCACACAGCCAGCGACAGCCGTTCGCCCCAGCTGGTGTCTGCGGAAACAGACTTATGCACACCCAGGGCCCAGAGTGGCTGTCCGCGGCCATCTCCCCAACAGCAAGGCTGCAGCCTGACCCCTCCCAGCCTCTATGCTCCCTACACAGCAGGGCCGCGCAGTGGGGGCGAGCCCTCATGGCCTCCGTCCATTAGTTCAGCCCTGTGATGTCACAGTGATGTCCACGGCAGGTGCAGTGCTGTGCAGCCTCACTACCACCTGCTCCAGAATCCTCCATCTTCTCAAGTGGCAGCTATCTGGCCCCGCCTGGCCCCCTGCCTAGCCCCGCCTGGCCCCACCTGGCCCCCTGCCTAGCCCCACCTGGCCCCGCCTGGCCCTACCTGGCCCCCTGCCTAGCCCCACCTGGCCCCCCCCAGCCCCACCTGGCCCTACCTGGCCCCACCTAGCCCCCTGCCTAGCCCCCTGCCTAGCCCCACCTGGCCCCACCTGGCCCCACCTGGCCCCACCTAGCCCCACCTGGCCCCACCTAGCCCCACCTAGCCCCCTGCCTAGCCCCACCTGGCCCCGCCTGGCCCCACCTGGCCACATCTGGCCACATCTGGCCCCACCTGGCCCCACCTAGCCCCCTGCCTAGCCCCACTTGGCCCCACCTGGTCCCTGCCTGGCCCCACCTGGCCACATCTGAACCCACTTAGCCCCCTACCTGGCCACATCTGGCCCCGCCTGGCACCACCTGGCCCCACCTAGCTCCCTGCCTAACCCCACCTGGCCCCTGCCTGGCCCCGCCTGGCACCACCTGGCCTGGCCTGCCTCCCTGCCTGGCCCCATGACTGACTCCAGGGACCACCTGCAAGTGGAGTCAACTCTGTCTTCCATTTCCACAAGGGAAGCAGCAGGTGTCAGGGCTCACATCCTTGGGGAAACTGAGGGTCACCCATGGGACGGTGGCCTGTTCTGCTGACCCGCCACACCTATGGCTCGTGTGGTCACAAACCTCTCCACCACGGTGAGAGTTGCAGAGAGGCCCGAGGGTACACAGCATACAGGCGGAACCAAGAGCTGGGGATTCAGACATAAGGGTCACGGCTGCCAGGCTGGCTCAGCTGCCTGACGCTCTGACGCCCACTTTCCTGGGAGGCGGCCCCACCCTGGGGAATGCTACCCCCCCAGTCTTCCCAACCCTCCTAGCCCTCCCAACCCAGCCTGTGGCACAGGACCCTTGGCCAAGCTGTGGCACCAGGGCTGGTCACCTCCGCGGTCCTGCCCAATCAAGCCCTGTGGACCCATGGGGCTCGATCTGGGAGCTTGGCCAAGCATTTGGGGAGGAATGCGGCCAAATTTCCACACACTTTTCCAGGAGCCAAGAGAGGCGGGAAGCTGGCTCCTTCCACCTTAATTCCACAGGAAGTACAGGGGTGTCCCTGCTAGCTGGGAGCATGCCACAGGCAGCAGGGCCACCATGCCACCACGCTCGTGAGCCTGTGCTGCTCACGAGGCGCAGGGCAGCAGTTCAGGGTCACGGCCAGATCACGCTGCTGCCTCTGGAGCCGCTCGGCCTCTGCCAACAGAGGGCGCCTGGGCCAGGGTCCCCCAGCTTCCGGGCGGCCCCTTACCTCCTGCTCTGGGGGCAACGCACACTGCTGCACCAGGTACTCGACCATCGCCTCGCCTCCAGGCTGCTCCAGGTAGCCGTGGTGTGCCATGGCACTGATCACTTGTACCACGGCCCGCTTGACCTGCCCAGAGCCAAGGGGTTAGCATGAGTCAGGAGCCGACAGCACCCGCTCCCACACCATGCCCCTCACCAGAGGCCCTCCGCTCCCACCAGCAGCCTTGATGCCTGCCTGTCGGCTGTGGACAGCTGTCAGTCCCTCTCTGGCCTCCTGCCCCACATGTTCCAGGCCTGACCTACTCCTTTCTCTCATCCTGTGCCAAGCTATACCCTCAGTGCTGAGGCCCCACCCCAAACGGCTCTGTGCTCTGAGATGCCAACCGGCTCATTCCCTCCATCCGAGATCTGCCCCACCTGAGCTGTGGGGCTGGTGTTGTCAAAACTGGCTTCCTGGGTGGCACTGTGGGTGACAGGCCTGGCCTGCAGCTGGCATTCAGTTTTCTGCTTACACGTCCGCCACCCCTCCTGGGCTGTTCCCCCTCACGCATTCCCCCGCCCCCGGCATTCCCTGCTGTGAGGGCTGGGTCCTCTCTGCACCCAGGTATACCTCCCTGAGGCCTCAGGACACACGGAAGCCTGCCCAGACCCCAATGCTGCAGCTGGCCCCCATGCCTGCAAGAGCAGACAGGTAGCACGGGGCTGCAGGCGTGCCCCGGCTGGGTCGCTGGGACAAGCCCGCCAGGGGAGTCCACACTGAATGTGAGGGGCAGGGTGGCTGCGTAGTGGGGAGCCTGCCACAGGCGTGATGGGACTATGTGACAGTGGCTTCTGCGCAGACACAGTGAAAGCCCCACAAGGCCTGTCGGAGCAAGCCCAGGCCAGCCCGAGGGTGAGGCAGCCTGCTGCCCTGAGCCCGGGACCCTGCCAGGTAGTCCGGATGGTCAAAGGTGTGCCCAGAGAGGGCCTGGCCTCTGCACTGGGGTCACATGACTGGGATCACCTGACAGCACCCTGGGCAGAGACGTTCTGTGGAGGAGGGGCACACTCACAGGCAGGGCCTTCCCCCACTGCGGTCCTCTCACTCCCCCCCCCCCCCGGCTAGTTCACACGTGTCTTCTTGTGCTGCAAGTATGACCCAGTAGGTCACAGCCAGGGCCGTGTGGCGGGCCCGCAGGGAGCGTGTGCTAATGTCACGTGTGGTGGATGGCACCGACGAGATGCAGACATGGGCTGGGCACCTGCGCTGAGCGGGCTGCCAGGGTCAAGGGTGGCCACAGGCCCTGCTGCCCTGTCCCTGCTGTTCTAGGGGAGCTTGGGAGCCTGTGGCTTTACCTTGCTGTTGGTGTCTAGAAGCGGGAGGCGCATGGAAGACAGGATGAATGGCTTCTTCACTTCCATCTGGGCGGCTGCAAGAGACCAACTCATGGCTCAGGGTCACAGGCCCCAGCCAGCCACCCACACCTGTACCACCACTGCAGCCTGCATTCCAGGGGCCTGCCTGCCGGGCCCTCCCCACACAGAAGGACAGCAGGTCCAGGGGCCTGTCTGCCCGGCCCTCCCCACACAGGAGAGCAGGTCCAGGGGCCTGTCTGCCCGGCCCTCCCCACACAGGAGAGCAGGTCCAGGGGCCTGCCTGCCGGGCCCTCCCCACACAGGAGAGCAGGTCCAGGGGCCTGTCTGCCCGGCCCTCCCCACACAGGAGAGCAGGTCCAGGGGCCTGCCTGCCGGGCCCTCCCCACACAGGAGAGCAGGTCCAGGGGCCTGCCTGCCGGGCCCTCCCCACACAGAAGGACAGCAGGTCCAGGGGCCTGTCTGCCGGGCCCTCCCCACACAGAAGGACAGCAGGTCCAGGGGCCTGCCTGCCGGGCCCTCCCCTGCCCATCCTTCCCCAACACTGACCGTGCGCTCTCCTGCTCTCCCCAGCAAGCCCCCTGGTCTACAGGCCCTCAGTGCTGTGTCTGCCCTCTTTGGCTCCCTCTGTCCCAGGAGCCTCTTGGCCTTCTTAGCCCCCTGCTGAAGGCCTGGAAAGCAGTGGGGCTGCGTCAAGCGCCCAGTCCCACACTCCTGCTGGACCAGCCCAGCTCCTTTACCACAGTCATCCCAGGAAGATCTCTCTTTCAACCCTTTGGGGACAGGAGGCACTGGCAGAACAGTGGGGGTGCCAGGGCCCTGCCCACTGCCCGGCTTGGCGCAGCGCTGGCAGCAACAGCTGTCTTTGCTGCAATGACCAGGAGGAGGTGCTGAGAGCCCGTTGGACAGCCACATGCAAAAGCCGGAACACTGGAAACAAAACAGCCCCTGGCATGGAAGACAGGACAACTGGGCTCTGATCAGACTGAGCCGCCAGCACTCTGCGACAGAGCTGGCTGCCTCAGAAACTACAGGAGGGCCTGGCGTGGTAGCCTAGCAGCTAAAGTCCTCGCCTTGTATGCACCAGGATCCCATCTGGGCACAGGTTCTAATCTCAGCAGCCCTGCTTCCGATCCAGCTCCCTGCTTGTGGTCTGGGAAAGCAGTGGAGGACGGCCCAAGGCCTTGGGACCCTGCAGTCATGTGGGAGATCTGGAGGAGGCTCCTGGCTCCTGGCTTCAGATTGGCTCAGCTCTGGCCATTGTGACAACATGGGGCGTGAACCAGCAGATGGAAGATCTTTCTGTCTCTCCTCCTCTCCGTATATCTGACTTTCCAATAAAAAGAAAATAAATCCTTAAAAAGAAATCATAGAGCGCCTGTGCAACTTTTGTCTATTTTATTTGAAATGCTGTTACAGAAATAGAAATCTTCCATCCAGTGGTTCACTACCCAGATGACCACAACTGTGAGAGTAAGGGAAGAACTTCAAAGGAAAATAAGGTGACTTCCTTAAAAAAATGATGTAATTAACTTGAAAGAGTTATGGGAAAAAGAGGTCTTGCATCTGCTGGGTCACTCCCCAGTGGTCAGGAGCCAGGAGCTCCTTCCACGCCCCCATGTGGGAGCAGGGACCCAAGGACTTGGCCCACCCCCTACTGCAGGTCATTAGCAGCGAACTGGATCAGAGGCAGGGCAGCTGGGACTTGGATTGGCACCCATATGGGATGCCAACACTGCAGGTGGAGGATCAGCATACTATGTCACTGTGCCAGCCTCCAGAACGACCTGTGAAAAGCACAACACGGCTCAGGACTAAAGAGTGAGCGCTGGTTAAGGAGGCACAGGCACTGCACGTCCAAAGATTCCATTTCCCTCGCCCGGCCTGAAGAGTCACCCAACCTTCCACCCTCGATGTCCTCCTCTGTGAACACAGACACCCAGGAGGGGCAGGGGCTCACGGACGTGCTGATGGACCAGGGCTAGCCAGTCACGCTGCCGCCTAGACTGCCAGCATGCTATACGGATGCTCACTCAGTTCCCAGCTGTTCCACTTCCAGTCCTGGCCAGTACCCAGCTACCATGCCTGGGAACGCAGCACCGACGTCCCTAGCTTCTTTCACCTGGCCTTTCCCTGCCATTATGGCCATTTGGTAAGTCAATCAGTGGGTGGAGGGCCTCTCTTCTCTTTCTTTCCTTGGGACTGCGCTGTGCTGCGGGGCATCCAGCCCCTGGAGCATCAGCATCCCGTATTGGAGCTACAGTTCAAATCCCCGCTGTCCTGTTTCTGATCAGCTGCCTGTACTCCACCAGTGCCAGGGGTCATGGACACTGGACACGTCTCCCCACGTGGCCCTCCTCGCCACTCTGGTTGCTAAAGAAATAAAATACATCCTAGAGACAATGCCAGAGGGCACCTGTGGCTAAGCGTCCTGTGGACTAGGGTGATACTGCCAGCAGTATGTTCCCCTGCCCCACATCTCCTGTCCCAGAGGCCCCCCTACGCTGCCCTGGGCTGCCAAGGGCTGGCAGGTCTGACCGGTGGCCTCAGGCAGCCTCTGGCTGGGACAGGCCCAGCAGGGCTCATGCTGTGCCTCAGTCCTGGCTACCACTGAACCTTTGCTCTGGCCCACCCCCACGCAGCGCTGCCCCTCCAGCTGCAGGCCACAGACCAGGGTGAGCATCCATGCACCCTACAGCAGGGAGAAGAGGCTGGGCCTGTGGCCACGTAGGGACTCCTGTGTCCTGTTTGGTTCACGACCTGCTCCAGTCAGTGGTGACCGTGCCTGAGCTTCTGGGGCACACAAGAGCCAGTCATGGGCCTCACAGATTCGCACCTGGAAAACCAACTCCTTTCTTCAGGCTTCCAACCAACCAGTTAAATGGGCCTTTGGAGAAGCGTTCATGAACCCAGCCACCTAACAGTGCAAACAGAAGGCCCGGCTGGGGGCCCGGCAGCTTAAGTCCTCGCCTTGAACGCACCAGGATCCCATATGGGTGCTAGTTCTAATCCCGGCAGCTCCACTTCCCATCCAGCTCCCTGCTTGTGGCCTGGGAAAGCAGTCAAGGACGGCCCAATGCTTTGGGACACTGCACCCGTGTGGGAGACCTGGAAGAAGTTCCTGGTTCCCGGCTTCGGATCAGCATGCACTGGCCCGTTGCAGTTCACTTGGGGAGTGAATCATCAGATGGAAGATCTTCCTCTCTGCCTCTCCTCCTCTCGTATATCTGACTTTGTAATCAAATAAATGAATCTTAAAAAAAAAAAAAAAAAAAAAGAAGGCCCGGCTGGCCTGGGAGCCACTGGCTGAAGGTGCACCACGTCTGAAGTCTCGATGGACAAGACGGACATCCCCCGGCGCAAGGACACTCACCAGCCGTGTTGATGACATGTCTCAGGATCTGCAGACTGCCCACACGGAGCCTCTCATTGCTGCTGTCCAGCTTGGGCAGCAGGAAGGCCAGCAGGCGGTCGGGCAGGCAGCAGGCTACGAAGCAATATGGGCAGCAGGCACCATTTGCAATGCTCTCCTTGTGGCCGTGCCAGGCCTGGGGCCTGCCTCTCCTGGTGCCCAACCCCGGGGCCCGCCTCTGTGCACCTCCCTGTCCTAGGTGCCCAGGCCCACCAGGAGGAGGGTGGAGGATGCCCAGGCCCACCGGGGTGGGAGGCCTGGGGCCAGCCTCTGTACACCCTTATGTCCTGGGTGCCCAGGCCCACCAGGGGGAGGGGGGGGAGGCCTGGGGCCCACCTCTGTGATCCTCCCTGTCCTGGGTGCCCAGGCCCACTGGGGCGAGAGGTGACGATGCCCAGGCCCACCATGAGGGGTGGTAAGTCGCTCAGCAGACCACACCCAAGGGGATGGAATGGGACTGGCACCAGAGCCTGCAAGGCCTCAGCCCTGTGGCCCACATGGTACCTGGTGTACATACCAGTTTGTAACCCCTGAGGGACTCACGAGGGCCCTCAGCGCCCACCCCCAGGCCCTCTGAGGTTGTGGGCGTCTCCCCAGCACCCAGTGCCACCTAGCCTTCAGGGCACCGCTGGCAGGCGTCTCAGCAGCTCCTCCTCCCTCAACCACCGGTCGCCCATTCTACAGCAGCCCTCCCCTCGGGCTCCTCCCTGTTCAGCCCCTGCCCTAGGACCTGAGCAGAGGCAAACGCTGAGGTGCGGGGATGGGACAGACAGGCAGAGCCCGTGACGCTCAAGAGAATAGTGCCATGGGCTGAGGATGGCCAGGCAAGGCTGAGAATGTCACAGTGCCACAGCCAGGAGCCAAGGCGCGGGCATGGAACCCAGGAGGCTCCTGCCCACACAGGGAAGCCCCGAACCACAGGTGCAGCTAGGTCCGGTCAGGATCTCCCATGTGCAGCAGCCAGCGGCCCCTGGGGCTCCAGCCCTCTTACCCAGCACGGTGAAACAGCGCAGCACCTCCTTTTGGTTGCTCTGTACCATGGGGCTAGAGGACTCCACAGGCACACAGATCTGTCCGGGACGGGGGCAGGGTCACCCTGTGCCTGCCAGGCCCAGCAGCACAGGGGGCCAGAGGCCTCCATGGGGGGACAGGCTAACACTGCTGACTTTAGGCACTGGCCAGGCCCAGCCCTGGCCAGTGTGGCCATTCAGGGAGTGAATGAGCCAATGGGTAGATTCCTCTCTGTGCCCAGCACACAAGAGCAGCAAGCTAGAGGCCAGGACGGGAGCAGCTGTTCTGCTTGACGCCCAAGAGGCCGTGCCCACGGCCCAGTGCCTGGGTTGTCCCCAGCTCTAGCTCCCTGTTAATGCACAACAGAAGGCACGTGGGAGACCTGGGGGATGCTCCTAGATTCAGACATCGTCCCTCCGGGAGCGAACCAGCACATGGAAGAGCTCTCTCTCTCCTAACTCTGCCTCTCAAATTTAAAAAAGAAAATCTAAATTTAAAAAGTTGGTTTTTAAACATCTATTTGTTTTTGTCTGAAAAGCAGGTTTTACACAGAGAGGTTGTCCGTCTATACTCTGGTCAATTTTCCAAATGCCCAGAGCAACAGGGACTGGGCCAGGCCACAGGCTGGAGCCAAGTACCAGCCACCCAAGCCATTGGCAGCTGCCCCCAGGACTCAGAACTCAGACGGGGGAGGGTGACAGTCCCCCTGCAGTCCCCATCCAGTCCTAAAGATCCCCTTCAGAACAGCTGGCCCCTTCTCTGTGGCCCAGAATGAGGCTGCGGGGCCAGAGCAGACCCAGCAAGCCACACACCCATCCTTGCTTCACTCCGAGACGTGCCCTTGCCGTCCTCTCGCACTCACACCTCCATCATCAGTCACAGCCCCCAGCCCTTTCCAGGGCCATGGGCAAGCACCTCCTGTAACCCTGGGTCCCTGCACAGCCAGCTGCATTCAGCCCCTCCAAGACTCCCCTGCCTCTGTCCACGCAGCAGCCACACTGGGCTCTCCAGCAGCACACGCCTGGCACTGCTGGAAAGGCATGAGCATGGCTGTGCCTCCACGGTTCCCAAGAGGCTCCTACCTGCATGTGCAGCGCCGCCAGGAGGGTGTCGAGCTGCGCCTCCAACGTGCGGCTGCCCACGCTCACGGCTGCCTGGAGGATCTGGCCCAGGCTCTGCTCAGGGCAGGGAAGAGGGACCAGGAGTCTACCTCCCGCCTCCCCACGACAAGCTGTGGGCACACAGGGCTGCCCCCGAGGCTCAACAGGGGTTCCCCAGGCTCCCATCCTTCACAGCCCAGTACTGAATCTCCCTCCCCGCTGCCAGGGGGCCCATCTGAGGGGTCTCTGAGGATGAGCCAGGGCACCTTGGACACGTGGAAGGCCTCTGCGTGCTTCTTGTAGAGCCCAAGGACGGCAGGCAGGAGCTTGGGGAGCTGCTCCTCCAGCTTCTCCCCAGGCAGCAGGTGGCTCATGGGCCCCAGGGCCTCCACCACAGCAAGCCGGAGCTGCAGACACAGAAGGCCCGCCAGCGAGCCGCTGCCTGAGCTCCGACAGGCCCAGCAGCAGAGGTCAGCGTGCAGCTGGGCAGTGGTCCTGGCCAGCAGCTGGCGTGAGGTACTCAGGGCCTCCCCCACTTTCCGTGGGAGGGTCCAAAGGCTCAGCGACTGCAGGCCATCCTCTGCCTCCTCCAGCCAGAGCCCACAGAGGCAGGAGGGGCCTTAGGGTGGGAAGGCAGCAGGTCGGGGCCTGTCTGAACCGGTCCTGGGCTCCGTGCAGCCACAGGAACCAGAGGGGCGGTACCTTGGCTTCTCGACTCTGCAGCCAATGGTGGAAGAGGACATCATAGGCGCTGGCGAGGTCAGCAGCAAAGGTGTCCTTCCTGACAGTGGGGTCTGGGGCCTGGTCCAGGTTGGCGAGGTACTCCAGGGCACTCTCACTAAAGTGCTGCAGGGCTGCAACGGCCACTGGAACTCACCCGATGCACACGGCTTGCACCACTGCCCGCTCTAGCACACCCGCCAGCCAACCCAGACACCAGCACCTCGCTGGGCCACCATTCCCTGACCCCACATCCCCTGGAACCACAGAACAGGCCTTGATGTGCCCGTGAGATCCACTCCCAGGAGGCCCCAGCAGACACAAGGAAGGCCGCACAATGCAGGGGCAGGCCAGGTCACCACCAGCAGGCAGACAGGAAGCACATGTCACCTCCCAGCCTCTGCCTGGGCCGTGAGGATCCGAGGGTCTGCCACCGTAGCTGTACCGGGGATTCCCCAGGAGGGCAGCCCCTGGCCACATGGCCCACCTGCTACTCTGGTAAGGAACTATGAAGAGGCCCCTCGCTCCACAGCCCCTCCAGTGGCAGTCCACAGGCTGCACAGAGGCAGCCCTGGCCTGGGTGAACTGAGGACGCACCAAGGAGTGGACAGAGGCCAGGGCTGTGGGGTCTTCTATGTCACCACCTGAGGTTTAAGTGGCCATAGCCATCCAGGCAAAGTCTGGGAGACAATGGCTGCGGGCCGTGCCCAGGTGCAGGTCTAGGCTCAGGAGAATGGAGGGCGATCCCCAAAGGAGCAGCCAAGGCAGAATCCTTCTGCACACACAGAAAGAGCAGCTGACAGCAGAAGCACATGGGGGCCTGGCACGTCCAGGCCGGACCATGTGACATCTCTGGGAGCCGAAGGGGTGCTCAGAACACCGGACAGGTCCACACACTCTACGAAGCAGCACAGACCCCAACAGCTGGGGACCCTGCTGCCCGTTCCTCTCGGCTCCTCTGGACCGTCAACCCCTGACGAGCGGAGGGGCAGCAGCTCTGGACGCAGATGCTGGGTAGAATGGCGGCTGCCCGTGGCTGGCCTGGACCCCGAGTGGGCTGGTGATTCGGATATGGCAGAGCACCGGCCCCTGGCTGCCCACATAGCCAATACCTCGGCTTCCTGGGCTCACAAAGCAGATGCTGCCTAACCTCTTCAGCATCTTCACTTGATGCCAGCGCTGCAGTGCAGCCGGTTAGCCGCCATGTGTAGACTCATGACGTGGGCCCTGTTGTTCAGTTTCTGAGCCGCCTTCCTGCTGACACACACCCTGAGGGGCAGCAGCGCCTGGGTCACCCACCCACAGGGGTGAGCTGACAGAGTCCCAGGCTCCTGAATGCCACCTGGCCATCTGGGGAGTAAACCGACTCACGGAGACCAACCTCTCTTTCAATTAAGTAAGTAAATATGAAAGAGAAAAACCACTGAACCCGGCACAAGACAACCATGTGGTGGCTCCCCTGGCAGTGCCCAGGGCTTGCAGGACTTCTGGTGGTTCCCTGGCAATTCCCAGGGCTTGCAGGACTTTCAGGGGCTCCCCTGGCAGTGCCCAGGGCTTGCAGGACTTCTGGCAGCACCCCTGGCAGTGACCAGTTAGGGTTTCAGGGGACTTCTGGTGGCTCCCCTGGCAGTGCCCAGTTAGGGTTTCGGGAGACTGGCTCTGGGCCCCAGCATGCGACTTTTCTTCACCCACTCCTCCACTGTCTGCTTTCTTTAAATCCAGTCCCTGAAGCTCAGCTGTCTTTTCCAAAGCTGCCCATCTCCTTCCATTCCCCCCCCCCCCCCCACGGCCAGGCTCCCCATGCACTCCCCTACTCTGCAAGGCAGCTGGAACTGTGGCCGCCCACGCAGCGGGCTCCTGGTCCTGCACTCCTCCAGGCAACACATCACCTGCAGTGTCGCACACCAGGCTTCCTTCTCAAGGCTGCGTCTGCACCCTCAGATCCCAGCCGAGGGAGCAGGCCCCTCCCCTGTGCAGGTACAGCGACCAGAGCCATGAGGCTCAGAAGTGCTGTGGAGCGCTCAGTGCCAGCCTGGCACGGACCAGCAGCCTCATGGTCCCAGGAAACTCACTCCACCATCCGGGTCCACCTCCAGCAGATGGCCACCCTGTGCAACTCCTGCAGTGTTTTCCCAGCTGGAAACTTGCCGCATAGGCACCCCAAGTCCCACAGCTCTTGGAGACTCTGTCCCAAACCCCACTCTCATCTAACTTTTGTCGCTCAGCCAAAGGCCTTTGAAGGGAGACGCTGGACATGAATCAGAGAAGTTGGTGGGGACAAGGGGTGCAGCAGGAGGCCCACCACTCTGCTGGTGTCCAAGGGTCACTGTGTGCGGGTGTGGGGTCAGCACGTGGACTGAGTGTCCAGGGCTCGGCACACACGGGTCCTCAGAGCCACAGCAGCCCAGACCCAGCAGGAAGGGCCCATGGTGTAAAATGGGCTGCTAACCTGTCAGCACACTGTCCCACACCTGGGGGCTGCCTGCCCAGTGCACGGCCCTGCCTACACAGCTCAAGCAACTGCTGTCCCCTAAGCCAGACACTGCAGTCACAGGGAGCCAGGGCTAAGAGGACAGGAGCAGGGAGAAACAGGTGCAAGCTGCGAAGCCGAGGATGCGGGTTCCCGCCCAGCCTGCGTCCAGCAGCTCTCCTGTAGCCCAGCCAGACCCCATACGGCCCCAAGGCGAGGGGCGAGGCAGGCAGCACCCACGCGCACTCTTACCGCAGCACAGCACAGCTCGCATGGTGTCGTGCTTGGCCATGCCCAGCATGGGCAGCATGGTGCTCAGGATGGACGGCAAGAAGGGCACTGTGCCAAACACTGTGGGGGCAGGGTGGTCAGGAGGGTGTCAGGTGGCCCCTGCCCACGCGCCCAGCACACAGGCCAGGCCCCAGGCCCCGAGGGCAGCATACCGTTGGAGACTGACAGGCCAGCTAAGGTCTGCAGCACGAGTGGGTGAGGCAGAAGCCCCGGCTGCAACTTGCTCAGCACCTCCTCCATCACAGGGTTGATGACATGCTTGCCCACAGCCACCAGTACACTGCTCGCCGCCGGCTGCCAGTCTCCAACCAGCTCCTGCCCAAAGCCAGAGGGACAGCCTGGACCTTCCAGGCGGAGGGGCACACAGATGCGGGGCTGGGAGGCAGTGGGAAGCAGGCTGTCCTCTCCCGTGCTGGCCAGTGAGGGCCACAGCAGAGGCACGCACCTTGGTCCTGGTCATCTCACTGGACGCCAGCAGGAGGACGGTGCTGGCCGTGGCCTCATCCAGCTTGCACGTGTGACTGTTCAGGACTGTCCCCATGGCCCTCAGGACCATCGCGCGGTACGGGGGTGCCAGCTGAGGAGGGCAGCGAGAGGCACCCCGTGAGCCACACCCTCCTTTTGCTGGTGCCCGGGAGTCGCTGTACGGGGATGTGCCAGAGCCACCGTGCAGGGCGAGGGCAGCAGCTGCCAGGCACACAAGACTGCAGCTCCTGCCTGCGGCATGGCCCTGCTGAGCCCGCACCTTGGCCCTGCCCCGAGCCTGGCCAGACTCCCATGCCCAGCCCTGGCTCTGCCAAGGCCCAGGCCACTCTTGCACACAGTCCTATTACCTCCTCCTTTCTGGCCACCCCTGCACGGTGCTTGTCTCAAGGAAGCACAGCACAGGCTGGCCACAGTCTTCACACCCAGGGCCAGCCACAGCACACACGGCACCTGTCCCCAAAGGCACCGTACCAGCCTGGCAGACACCCCAGCACACCAGCCTGAGAGCAGCTGGGGTGAGAACACGCCAGGCACGGCTGGAGAAGGTCACAGGGAGGCAGCTCTGGAGACAGCAGCAGCAGGCAGCCAGCAAGTCTGGGTCTCACCTTGAAGCCATGTGCACGAGGCTGGCAGAAGGCTGGCGGGAGACCACCTGACAGGGACCCAACCTGGGGTGAGCTGCTGCCTGCCACGGCTGTGCGGGCCAGAGAACAGCCATGCTGTTTCCCAACGGGCACCCCAGGAATGAGCCCGCACACTCTCCCACTGCCAGGCCCTGGAGAGCTTCACTTTGGGTTTTGTCAGCCCTGAAGGCAGAGGCCTCTGAGCCTGGACACAGGAAGTACTGTTCACTCCCCCAGGCGCTCGGACCGGGCGCCCCCTGCAGGCGGCCGCAGACACAGCGAGACGCACACCTGAGAGCCAGCGGTCAGAGAACAGGCCAACTAGGACACCTGCAGCCACTCCAGCAAACAGGACCCCGCCCGCCCCCTTCACCCTGGCTCCCCACCAAAGAGGGCCCTGGGAGTGGCAGATGTGGGCTGAGTCTGCTCCAGTTCTGGGGCACAGCCAAGCCCCAGTTCCCAGAGGAACTTGGGGAGCTCTCTGTCTACCAGCCCTTGCGTCCCCTCTCAATCCATAAGAACAGCCTCTAGTTTGGCCACAGTGGGATACACATCCCTGGAGATGTTGGCGTGTCTGACCTCAAGTCGCATCCTGCAGCAAGGTGGCCAAATATGGCCTCAGAACTAGGCCACCTGTGCAGGGACACGGGAGCCCACCCCAAGAAGGACAGTCAGCTGCAGGGCCCTTACACATCAAACTGCCATACAATAAGAAGCAGAAGGTGCAGGACATTACGCCCGGAGCCAGCATCCGGTGGCAGCTCTGAGCCCACGGCCAGCACAGGCTGGCTGGCCAGCTGACCACTGTAGGCGGTGTGCCTACCTCTCACAGCTTAGCTAGGTAGGCACTGGATGGAGAAGACAGCTCGCTCCGACCGGGGGCTCAGCAGGCGTGCCATGCCCTCTCCTCTCAGGCCAGCTCTCCCGCGGGAGCCAACAAACCCTCCCTCAGGCAGGAACCCAGCCATCCCCAGGGCACAAGGGAGTGGGGGGAGGGTCTACCCTCTGCAGGCCAGCCTCCACCTGCTGGAGGCACAGGCTGAGGCACAGCCCCACGATCTGACCCGGGGGGGGGGGGGAGTAGGAAGTACCTTGTCCACGGCCCCACGATCTGACCCGGGGGGGGGTAGGAAGTACCTTGTCCATGGCCCCACGATCTGACCCGGGGGGGGGGAGTAGGAAGTACCTTGTCCACGGCCCCACGATCTGACCCGGGGGGGGGGGAGTAGGAAGTACCTTGTCCACGGCCCCACGATCTGACCCGGGGGGGGGGGGTAGGAAGTACCTTGTCCACGGCCCCACGATCTGACCCGGGGGGGGGTAGGAAGTACCTTGTCCACGGCCCCACGATCTGACCCGGGGGTAAGAAGTACCTTGTCCACGGCCCCACGATCTGACCCGGGGGTAAGAAGTACCTTGTCCACGGCCCCACGATCTGACCCGGGGGTAAGAAGTACCTTGTCCACGGCCCCACGATCTGACCCGGGGGGGGGGTAGGAAGTACCTTGTCCACGGCCCCACGATCTGACCCGGGGGGGGTAGGAAGTACCTTGTCCACGGCCCCACGATCTGACCGGGGGGGGGGGTAGGAAGTACCTTGTCCACGGCCCCACGATCTGACCCGGGGGAGGGGGGTAAGAAGTACCTTGTCCACGGCCCCACGATCTGACCCGGGGGTAGGAAGTACCTTGTCCTGTTGCCGCAGGAACTCCTCGCAGGCCTGCAGCATCTCCACGGGCCGCTCCTGCCCAAGGGAGCACAGCGCCCCACACACCTGCTCCTGCACCACCGGGTCCTTGTCGCTGATGGCCTCGAGCAGGGGCCGGGCCAGCTCTGCGGACACACAGCCCTGTCATTTACCAGCAGCTGCCCAAGCTGTCCCTGGCACAGCACCCCCGGGGCCACCCTGTCGACTGGCCACACCTATGTCCAGGCACACTGGCCTGAGCTGCCCTCATGCCCCTCAGGGCCCAGGGGGCACTGCCACCCTGACACGTGGGTCAGCCCCAGAGGGCCGTGACACGGAGTACCCCTGAGTTCTGCCAGCCATGACAGGTAGGCCTGCGGTCCACCGCCCAGCCGAGTAAGGCTTGGACTGATGTTCCCGAGGCCCACGTCCACACCCCTTGCGACCCTGGGCGAGACTGGCCCGCTGTGACTTTGCCTCCCATGAGAGTCCCCTGGACGGGCAGACATGGAGTGAGGACATGGGTGATGAGGACTGACAAAACGCAGCCACAGCACTGAGAAGGCGTGCACCCGGGACAGGGCAGGCAGGGCAGGACCTTCCCTGAGCGGACAGCCGCACTCCAACAGCTCCAGTGCAAACTCACATCTCACTAACCCTGACTCCACACACAGACAATACATTTCTCCCCGAGGCCTCTGCCATCCCACCTTCCAAATCAAAATAAACTAGTCATTAAATAATTACCACATTCCAAATGGGCTAGAAGCACCACTTGCTTTTTTGATTTGTTTTGTTTTTTTAAGATTATTTATTTTTATTGGAAAGTCAACTTTACAGGGAGAAGGAGACACAGAGGGAAACAGCCTCCATCCACTTGTTCACTCCCCAAGTGGCCGCAACAGCTGGAGCTGAGCCAATCCAGGGCCAGGAGTCAGGAGCCTCTTCTGGGTCGCCCACACAGGTGCACAGTCCCCAGGCTTTGGGCCGTCCTCCTCTGCTTTCCCAGGCCACAAGCAGGGAGCTGGATCGAAGTGCAGCAGCCAGGAAATGGACTGGTGCCTGTATGGGACCCCGGCACAGGCAAGGTGAGGATTTTAGCCACTAGGCTAATGCTTCAGGCCCCGCCACTTGTTTTTATAATAAAAACTTGGAGAAAGGGTCTGGCATGATGGCTCAGTAGCGAAATCCTTGTCCTGCATGCATGGGGATCCCACATGGGCGCCGGTTCTAATCCTGGCTGCCTCACTTTCTATCCAGCTCCCTGCTTGTGGCCTGGGAAAGCAGAGGAGGACAGCCCAAAGCCTGGGGACCCTGCACCCGCGTGGGAGACCCTAAAGAAGCTCCTGGCTCCTAGCTCTGGACTGGCTCAGCTCCAGCCATTGAGGCCACCTGAGGAGTGAACCAGTGGACAGATCTTTCTCTGTGTATCTCCTTCTCTCTGTAAATCTACCCTTCTAATAAAAATAAATAATAAATCTCCAAAAAAGGAAAACAACTTGGAGGAAGCACTTTCTTCAAGACAGATTCCTTTACACCAAATCTACACCAAATCGACACCAAATCTACACCAAATCGACACCAAATCTACACCAAATCGGCGGGCACACAGAGCACCCCTGGGCCCAGAGGGCATCTGAGCAGTCACTGGATACCTGGCCGTGACCCCACCCTGAGCACACCCTGAGCAGGCCCTGTCACAGGAGCAGGCGCCCAGGCCCCACTCAGCACACACTCACTCCTCACGCAGGATGCGGCGCTCATGTCCGAGGTTGTGGCCTCCTCCCCGCTGAGCCACGGCGGCCTCTGATCTGGAAGAACAACAGCCGCTTCCTCAGTCCCGGAGCACCTTGGCTGCAGCAGCTAACTCGTGCGGGTGCGCATGTGCGTGACCTGGTTCTCAGGCAAACATCCCTGCCGCCTTTCGGTAGAGCTGCTTGGACGGAAATGAAGCATCCAGCTCGCCCTGCGCTGGGCAATGGCCACCAGGCCCACCACAGGCCCAGGCAGTCCCCATCATCACCAGCTCAGCTCCCCCCTCACGCCCCAAACGGGACAGACACACACCAAGTATGTCCGCCAAGGACGACCCACAGAACAGGGTGCCTGCACGTTTCCTTGTGCTGTGTGCCATGGGCACAGGCCCTGTCCTTCTGCCCCCAAGTCTAGGGCGCCTTCCAAGGCCCAGTCAGCTTCCCAGCCCACACCCTCCCCCCAAGGCAGCCAGCTTCATTCTCTGTGCCCCCTGTTGTGTGAGACGTCCCTGCGTGCCCTGGGTCGCACCCCTTCCCTACTCCCACCTAGCACAGCAGGCACAGTGACCACCCGGAGCCCCAGGACATTCTACCAGGCCGCCATGAGAACAGGACTAGAAGCCTGCAAACCCCGGGAGTTCCAAGAGTGAGGCTCAGGGCTGGCATGATGGCTCAACTGGCTAACCCTCTGCTCTGCAGCACCGGCATCCCATGAGCGCTGGTTCTAATCCCAGCTGCTCCACTTCCCATCCAGCTCCCTGCTTGAAGTCTGGGAAGCAGTGGGGACCCTGCACCCACATGGGAGACCTGAAAGAAGATCTTTTCCTCTCTGTATCTTCCTCTCTCTGTAAATCTGCCTTTCAATGAAAACAAATCAATCTTTAAGAAAAAAAAAAGTGAGAACTGGGGCTGGGAAGGTAGACTGGGCCCAAGCAGTGACCACACCCAACCCAGGAGGGTCAGCAGCTCACGGCGCTGTTCTACACTCCGGCACCCCGCGGGAGCGCCAGTCTATCTCCGGCTCTGCCCAGCTCCCTGCTGGCCCTGGGACAGCAGCGTAAGAGGGCCCAACCCACATGGAGGGACCTGGACATTTCCTTGGCACTGACCTGACTCAGCCCTGGCTGCTGTGGTCACCCAGGCAGGAAACCCACAGATGGAAGCCCCATCTATTTCTGCAGCCCTGATTTCCAAATAACTATCTTAAAAAGACTCTAATGAGGCAACAGGTTTTCAAACAGCTGCCCACGGAGCCAGTGCTGTGATGCGGCAAGCACCCTGTCCCCTGCAGCACCAGCAGCCCATATGGACGCTGGTTCAAGTCCCGGCTGCTCCACTGCCAATCCAGGTCCCTGCTAACGTGCCTGCTAACACAGGGAAAGGCAACCCAATGCTGGGGCCCCTGCATGCAACTGGGGAGACCCAGAGGGCGCCCCAGGCTCCTGGCTTCAGCATGGCCTTGCCCTGGCTGCTGCCATGTGGGAGTAAACCACCCAACAGAAGAGATCTTTCTCTTTTTCTTCCCCTATCCCCTCAAATAAATAAAACAATCTGAAATAAATAAAATAGCAGCTGTAGGAATACAGCCAACACTTGCAAAAGTCTCAGGAGACAGCGGGCCAGTGCAGGGCTCTGGTGGGAAAACACATATCCTGCTTCCGGAAGTTTCTGGAGGAAGAGAAAGAGGAGATAAAAGCACACACTTCGCGAGGTCTGCGGGGAAGGGGCTGTGGGGGAGGGGGCTCAGGGGGACGGGGACTGTGGGGGAGGAGGGCTGTGGGAGGGGGAGGCTGTGGGGGAGGCTGTGGGGGAGGAGTGGGCACAGCTGGCAGGGCCTCTGAGGCAGGCTTCCCTCATACGCTTCCTGGGAACCCCAACTCCAAGCAGCTCAGGACCCTTTGTCTCCACTCCAGGACAGCACAGTGCAGCCACCCTCCCCCTCACTGCACAGGGCAGTCACCCTCCCCCTCACAGCACAGGGCAGCCACCCTCCCCCTCACAGCACAGGGCAGTCACCCTCCCCCTCACAGCACAGGGCAGTCACCCTCCCCCTCACAGCACAGGGCAGTCACCCTCCCCCTCACAGCACAGGGCAGTCACCCTCCCCCTCACTGCACAGGGCAGTCACCCTCCCCCTCACAGCACAGGGCAGCCACCCTCCCCCTCACAGCACAGGGCAGCCACCCTCCCCCTCACAGCACAGGGCAGCCACCCTCCCCCTCACAGCACAGGGCTGGGCACCATGCACACACCCCTGCTTACTGCCCTAAAGGGTAAGGTGGGCAGACGGGGCTGGACTGATGAATCACACAGCCCAGGTCTGAGTCCTTAAAGCCAAGGACCTTTCCCAGTGGAGTCAGTGTCAAGAGAAGGACGGGCTGGCACCTTAGCAAAGCAGGGAAAGATGCCACCTGCAACATTTGTCCTGGCAGCCCTGCTTCCCATCTAGCTCCCTGCCTGTGGCCTGGGAAAGCAGTGGAGAACGGCCCAAAGCCTTGGGACCCTGTATCCTTTGGGTGACCCGCGAAAGTCCTGACTCCTGGCTTCAGATCTGCTCGGCTCTGGCCATGGCGGCCACCTGGGGGTGAAGCAGCAGATGAAAATATTTTTCTCCGTGTCGCCTTCTCTCTATAGATCTGCCTTTTCAATAAAAATAAATCTTTCAAAAAAAGAAAGGAAAAAGGAAAGAAATAAGATCCCTGCTCTTGGGCCCGGCGGCGTGGCCTAGCGGCTAAAGTCCTCGCCTTGAAAGCCCCGGGATCCCATATGGGCGCCGGTTCTAATCCCGGCAGCTCCACTTCCCATCCAGCTCCCTGCTTGTGGCCTGGGAAAGCAGTCGAGGACGGCCCAATGCATTGGGACACTGCACCCGCGTGGGAGACCCGGAAGAGGTTCCAGGTTCCCGGCTTCGGATCGGCGCGCATCGGCCTGTTGCGGCTCACTTGGGGAGTGAATCATCGGACGGAAGATCTTCCTCTCTGTCTCTCCTCTGTGTATATCTGGCTGTAATAAAATGAATAAATCTTTAAAAAAAAAAAAAAAAGATCCCTGCTCTTTGCCTTCTACAAAAACCAGTTCTGGATGGATAAAGGGCCTGAACTGCCAACCCGAGGCCGTAAGCACTGGAGGGAAGCATGGGGCGCTCTGCAGGACACCAGCACCGGAGCCGGTGGGACTCCCTCCAGCGGGGAAGGTGCTGGACTGCAGAAAAGTGCCAACGAAATGAGGGGGCAGCTGCATAACTGACAGAACTGTGCTACCCAGGACCTGCAAAGGGCTCCACAAACAGCAGCATCCAGAAGGTGGGCAGAGACCCCTGAGCAACACTCAGGGGCTCCAGCCACCAGGAGAGGCAAACGGACACCACAGGAGGTTCCACATCACCCCACGGGAATGGCTGTCGTCCACAAACCAGACAACAAACCCAGCAAAGACCTGCAGGAGGTGCCTAAGCCACTGTTGGTGGGAACGGAACCCAGCGGAGCCATGGTGCACACAGTCCAGAGAGTCTTCCAGGACTGAGAACAGATCCTGCCCCAATGGGAAATAAATTCAAACAAAACAAGAGATTACCTGTATCAGTGTTTACAGCACACCCATTCACAAGAGCCGAGACGTGGAGTCGACCCAGCTACCCATCAGCTGAAGAATGAATAAATAAAATGTGGCACACACACATTCGTAATGCCACTCAGCTGCAGAAAAAAAAAATAAAGTGAAATTCTGTTTCAATTAAATGGATCCAACTAAAAACCTTCATGCTTATGAAAGAAACCAATCCCAAAAAACATAATTACCACATTTCCTCTGGTCTGTGATAACTAGTACACACTACATATAAAAATTCAATCTCTGTAAAAACCTGAGATGTTCACGAGCATTTACAGCCTGTGTCTGCACCCCTGAATAACAGCACCCCATCCTCCTATGTCGTCACACCATCATTCATCAGTGTTCACACACCACGTCCTCCACCTACATCATCACAGCGTGATCCCCAGTGCCCACAGTCCACGCCCTCCTCCCCTGCTCCCTACGTCACCGCCACGGTGTTAAGCTTAAGTCTGAAATGAAAGGAAACATAATATTGTAGCATTTAGGAAAAAATGAGCCCGTGGCCAGGGCTGGGGAGGAGTTGCCAAGCCTCTGAATCTCCATCAGATCATGAAACACACGTGAGAACCATTCACTCTCTATACAAACATGTGAGCGGCACTAACATGTATATTAATTAGCTTGAATCAGTCCTCACAAATATGGTGAGGTTCCAGAAAGTTCACGGAAATTTTGTTTTTTTTAAAAAAAGATTATTTACTTGAAAGAGTTATAAATACACAGGTTGAGCTACAGAGAGAGAGAAATACAGATTTTCCAACCACTGGATTACTCCTTAGCTGGTTTAGACAGCCCAGAGGAGGCAGGCCACACCAAGGAACTCTGTATGGGTGCCCACAGGAGTGCAGAGCCAAGCACTCGGCCCGGCCTCTGCTGCTTTCCCAGGCCATAAGCAGGGAGCTAAGACAAGTGACCAGCTGCCATACGGGATGCTGGCTTTGCATCCCAAACCTTATCCACTATGCCATAATTCCAGCCTATACACTGTATTTTTATGATTAATTAATAGAAAGAGAAAAAAACAGCCTGAGATATTCCATTTGCAGGCTTACTCACAACCAGGGCCCGGCATGGTAGCCTAGCTTCTAAACTCCTCGCCTTGCATGCCAGGAACCCATATGGGCGCTGGTTCTAATCCGGGCAGCCCCACCTCCCATCCAGCTCCCTGCTTTTAGTCCGGGAAAGAAGCTAAGGATGGCCCAAAGCCTTGGGACCCTGCACCAACGTGGAGACCCAGAAGAAGCTCCTGGCTTCGGATTGGCTCAGTTCCAGCCATTGTGGCCGCTTGGGGAGCGAATCGTTGGATGGAAGATCTTTCTCTCTGTCTCTCCTCCTCTCTTTATATCTGCCTTCCCAATAAAAACAAACAAATAATAGTTTGAAAAAAAGCTGCCTGGGCTGGGTCAGATAAAAGCCATTAGAGTGTCCTAACGAGGCACCTAGGACTGAGCCTGTCAGGGTGAACAGGGCAGGGAGCAGGTGGGAGTGTGTGCAGGTTGGGGTGTGCAGGGTGAGGCGTGGTCAGTTGCAGAGCAGGACTTTTGAACCCAGACCACCGCAGCCACGCCAGCTTTCTAGTCCCTTTCAACTGTATTCTCCTATACACACTTCTGAAGCCCCTTACACCCACATTTCAAAACACTGTGTCTCACAGACCATAACTGTATAGTTTGTCATAGCTGTAATTATCAAAAAATACTTTTAAAGAGAATGACGAGGCAAGGACAAATTACCAGCGGTACAAGGGGCCACTATGACTCATATTAATACGTAAACAGGACAAGCAGGGAGGGATCACCCCGGGAGCAGGGGCCAGCAGCAAGCCTGGGCCCCGCCATGCCCCGGCCCCCAGCGGCTCGCACCTGAGATGTGACTCAGCAAGCTCTGCACCCCAGGCACGGGGCGCAACCCACGGGACACAGCCAGCCAGGAACCCGGTGCAGAGGATCCACCCCAAGCACCAGCCAGGAAAACCAGCAAGAGGCTGCTAGCCCCCCACACCCCTCCTGTGGGCTCAGCTGGCCGCGCACCACCCGGAGGGGCGTCCCTGCGGAGCGGTGTCCCTCTGGGGTCAGCTGGCCGAGCACCACCCGGAGGGGCGTCGGCACTGCCCCCGGGGTCCGAGGCCCCGCCTCAGGCTAGAAACCACGCGAGCCGCGGCCAGGAGCCTGGGCTCCCGACAGGTCAGCGGGGTGGCGGCCAGGAGCCGAGCAGGTCAGCAGTGCCATCCCTCTCCCGCCCGCCCCTCGCCCAGCTCCTACACACCCGGAACAGCCCGGCAGCAGTTCCCTCCGCGCCGCCGGAAGCGCCCGGGCCGTCTACCTGCGGAAGAGCCGCCGCCCCGAACCGAGCGGGCGGGGCCACGCGCGCCGTGCCCGCCCCACGCCGCGTGTTGGCCAACCGTGGCCTGGCGTGCGGCGGTCGGGCCACGCCCCCTGGCGATGGCCGCGTTCACTGGCTGGAGCACGTCCTCCCTCCGCGCTCCGCCCCCCAGCGCCTGTACTCAGACTTCCGCTCCGCGCTCGGCCCCGCCCCCGCCGCCGCGTGACCCGCGCACCTGACCGGAGGGCTCACGCGGGCCGAGCTGCGCAGGCGCGGACCCGGCGGGCGCTGAACCCCGTCCTGTCAGTCAGGGATGGGGGGTTAGAGAGGCTGCCGGCATCCGGACGGCGCGCCCCCTCAGCGGTCCTGCGCCACACCTGCCCAAGGGCACGATCACACACACAGAGCCCACGCAGCACTGTCAGACACACACAGAGCCCACGCAGCACCATCACACACACAGAGCCCACCCCACCCAGCACCATCACACACACACACACAGAGCCCACCCAGCACCATCACACACACACACACACAGAGCCCACCCCACCCAGCACTATCACACACACACACACAGAGCCCACCCAGCACTATCACACACACACACACACAGAGCCCACCCAGCACTATCACACACACACACACAGAGCCCACCCAGCACTATCACACACACACAGAGCCCACCCCACCCAGCACTCACACACACACACACAGAGCCCACCCAGCACTGTCACACACACACAGAGCGCACCCCACCCAGCACTCACACACACACACACACACACACACACACACACAGCTCCCCAAGTACCCTACATGCACAGCCACCCACTGGGTCACTGGTAGCACCAGCTGCCAGGTGGAGAGCGCACAGCTAGGCAGCTCACTCCCCTGGGCCAGTGACCCCACTGGTCAGCAACAACTTCTTATTATTCTAAGTTGACATGCTAGTCACCCCTGCCAAGCCTGGCCTGGGTGAGGGGAGGGTCTGTGTCTGTGCTGTGTCCCAAAGGCCCACTTGGTGGGCATGCGTCCTCTGGGAGAGTGGCCAAGTCCTTGCCAAAGGAAGCTGGGCCTGGCTGGGGGCCACTCTGGACGCTGCCCATCATTGTGGAATGCTGCCATGCTGCTGGGCTGTGGCACTGCCTAGAACAGAGTGGGGTGGTGGCAGCCATTCGGCCTCCCGTGGCGATTTGGTGCTGCCAACCCCACTTTGTCCCTGGTGCACTCAAGTCACCAATCCCACAGGAGACCAGCTTACCCCCAGGGCGGCCACAGAGCCCACGGTCATGCAAGGGGGACCCTGTCCGGCAGCTCACCAGTAAGAGCGGAGGTTGAGCAAGGGAACAGGAAATGCAAGTCTTACACACTCAAAGGGGCGTGGTCCAATAGGATGAAAACCATCATGTGACTAAGGTGCCGTGGACACCGCCCAGCGCGAGACTATGTGGACCCCCAGCCTCGCTGGGCCGCTCCCAAGTCCCAGGCCTTTCGGCCATTGGGGCAGCACGTGCCTGTGAAGACATGGCGTGCCAGGTGGCCACCCCAAGTGTGTTCTCAGCGGGGCTGCTGTGGCTAAGGACCACCCAGGGCCTCCACCCCAGAGAGGGCGCCATGCGGGCTGGGGCCAGTCACACCAGATGCTTTGAGATGGCAGGTCCTCAGAGCTCGAAGTCATGGCCTTGGGGGGATTGGGAGAGCTGCAGCCTTAGGACTGCCCACCCTAGATGCTGCCCCTCCCCGGCCCGCATGCTAGCAACTAGGACGGGGCACCATTCTTGGGGGGGCGTTCCTAGCCCCTCAGTGTTGTGGGCTAAGGAGGTGATAAGTGATCGTTAGCCTGGGCAGGAACAGGAACTGGGCTTGTGGCTACAAACACCTGGACTGATTGGACTCATCTGTATCCAATATCCTGCTATATGAGGATGTGGGGGGAAGAGTATATAAGGAGAGGTGAAGGAGCAATAAAGACAGACTTCGCAGAGACTTCCACCATCACTGGTCTCCTGTCGGTGCTTCATCCCCAGACCCTCTCCCTGTCCACGTTACTGGCTCTGCTGGCCGGAGCACCTCAGTAACAGCAGGTGGGTGGGTGGCACTCCTTGTAGGTGTACCAGCACTCCTTCAGGCAGCTCAGAGCTTTGCCTGCGGCCACTGCCCCAAGTGCACAGGGCAGCAGCTTCCACGAACTGCACACCGCCCTGGAACAGGCAGCCTGTCTCCTGCAGCGACAGCTGCTTCCCAACCAGCCCCGGACTCAATGGGATCAACCCACGGAGCTGCCAGCCACCGGCAGCAATGGGCAGCGGCCAGGAGGCTACCTCTCGAGGGCGAGTTCACTGGCTGCCAGGACCTGACCCCCGACCCCGGGCCTGCAGCTGCCTGCCCTGTCAGGTTTTAAACACACTTAAAGTTCCCAATGGTTTTTTGTGTGTGTGTGCTTCTTCTTTTATTTATTCTTTTTTATTAACTACATTGCATTATATGACACAGTTTTATAGGCACTGGGATTCCCCACACACACTTTTTTTTTAAGATTTATTTATTTTTATTGGAAAGCCAGAAATACTGAGAGGAGGAGAGACAGAGAGGAAGATCTTCCATCCGATGGTTCACTCCCCAGGTGACCGCAACGGCCGGTATTGTGCTGATCCAAAGCCAGGAGCCAGGAGCTCTTCCAGGTCTCCCATGTGGGTGCAGGGGCCCAAGGCTTTGGGCCGTACTGGACTGCTTTCCCAGACCACAAGCAGGGAGCTGGTTGGGAAGTGGGGCCGCCAGGATTAGAACTGGCCACCATATGGGATCCTGGCACATGCAAGGTGAGGACTTTAACCACTACGCTATTGCGCCGGGTCCTAGTTCCTAAAGTTTTTACGTTGTTATGTGAAGCTAATTCCTGAAGCCAAGTCCTCTTTCACGATTGGTTTAGCACAAATTGAAACACCAGTTGCGATATTAGGAAGTCCTTTCATTACAATGGAGGAGACCCGGGGTGCAGGTGGCGGCACAGGGAGGGAAATGAACGCTGTGGGCAAGGGGAAGCAGAAAAGGCGCAGGGATGTAGCAGGTGCTCCTCACGTGGCCCACGCTGTGCTTCACAAACAAGCAGTCCCAGCTCCCAGGGTCCAAGACCTGAGCCTGCTCCTGGGGGCCAGAATGCAAGATACCTTCTGCCCAGGGGCTCTGAAAGAAGATTGGGGGGAGAGAGTCCAGGAACGGACATCGCCCAGCAGAGGACGAGGGCAGCAGGGCTCTGGCCAAGGTGGCCATCCTGTAAGGTTCCTGGGGCTCCCTGCTCAGGGGCTGCCCACGTCACCTGAGGCTCTCACTCCGCTGGACGATGCTCACAGCCCGTCTAAAGCGCCCGGGGCTTCCAGCTGTTGTTCCCGACCGATCTCCCTCTTCATGTACACCCTGGAAAGGCAGCCCAAGGTGACAGCCCACATTCTGGGAGCCCCCAACACGTGGGAGACTCAGACAGACTCCAGGCTCCTGGCTTGGCCCAGCCCAGCTGTGGACAGCTGAGGAGTGAAGCACTAGTTGGCCTTTCAAGTAATCCGATCTAATAAAAAAGACAAACACAGACCTTCCCATCCTTACAGAGCGACACCGACTTGGACAGTTATTGCACTGATACAGCAAACAGGCGTGGCAGCGAAGTCTCAGCTGGAGACTGCCACTGGGCATCCAGCCATGCCCACCTCCATCGGCTGGACCAAGCTCCAGCCAACTTTGGAACTCGAGAAGGGTGCGTGGAATAGAGAAAAGAAATGGACCACTATAATTTCAGGATCACAATGGACAATGCAAGAAAGCTGTCCGCTTTATTGATACAGAAGCAGTCAAGCTCCGGCCCAGACTTTTTACGTCATGGCCAAGTGGGTGTTTCCGAGGATAATTCTGCCGTTCGTTTCACCTTAAAGCAGGATGTTATCCATCCTGGCCCTGTGCTCAGGAAGTTCTCAATAGACGTGCATATCAGTCAGTAACACATTCCTACTACAATCCTCTTCTACAACTTAGTCTTGAATCAGTTAAGGGAGGAAGCACATCACAGAAGGCAGGACCTAAAGATCAAGGAAAGGGCCCGGCGCGATAGTGTAGTGGTTAAAGTCCTGGCCCTGAACATGGCAGGATCCCATATCGGCGTCAGTTCTAATCCCGGCAGCTCCACTTCCCATCCAGCTCCCTGCTTGTGGCCTGGGAAAGCAGTCGAGGACAGCCCAAAGCCTTGGGACCCTGCACCCGCGTGGGAGACCTGGAAGAGCTCAGGCTCTTGGCTTTGGATCGGCACAATACCGGCCGTCGCGGTCACTTGGGGAGCGAAACAGCAGACAGAAGATCTTCCTCTCTGTCTCTCCTCTCTGTACATCTGCCTTTCCAGTAAAATAAATAAATCTTAAAAAAAAATAAAGATCCAGGTAGAGGGAAGGAAGGCTTCACATGGGTTCCCACTATATCCAGGGACTCAACGCCCTTGATTAGCATGTGGCCAATGGGGACAGCTGAGACAGCAGGAACAGTAAAAGGCCCTTTTGCTAAGACATTATCAGCAACATCAACTTCCAAGCTCACATTGATAGTAAAGACCAACTCTGCAGAGGCAGACAATGGCTAAATAAATTTAGAATTCTCAGCGGGGTTGTCCAGTGTCCATGCAAAGGGAGGTGGAGCTGCGTTCAGGTGGGTGCAGGCATCGCAGGGCCCTGCCGTGCAGCGGGACATTCCTTGCGGCCCTGCCTGCAATGGAACAGTTCTCTTCACACCTTCGTGTCCTCCACACCCACTGCATGGACCCCAGCATCCCTCTCCCAAGGCGGGCAGCAGCGTCCTCCTTGGTCCACCTCTCCTCTCCCCATGCCTGGAGCCTCGGGTCAGGCTGTTTTCTTGCTGGCACCAACATGGCTGGCAGCGCGGCCCGGGCCGTGTCAGGACGCAGGGCCCGGTTCCTGCTCAGGACAGCGCGGCCCGAGCCGTGTCAGGAGGACGCGGGGCCCGGTTCCTGCTCAGGGCAGCGCGGCCCGAGCCGTGTCAGGAGGACGCGGGGCCCGGTTCCTGCTCAGGGCAGCGTGGCCCGGGCCGTGTCAGGAGGACGCGGGGCCCGGTTCCTGCTCAGGGCAGCGTGGCCCGGGCCGTGTCAGGAGGACGCGGGGCCCGGTTCCTGCTCAGGGCAGCGCGGCCCGGGCCGTGCCAGGAGGACACGGGGCCCGGTTCCTGCTCAGTCAGCGCGGCCCGGGCCGTGTCAGGAGGACGCAGGGCCTGGTTCCAGCTCCAGCTGTTCCAGTTGCCGTGCTACATCCTCAGGCACCTGGACCTCCAGCAGGTTCTCCATGCCTGGCTCTGGTTCATCCCCGATCAGCACCTGGTGGGCAGGAGATGGGGCAGGGGCCAGCGGTGAGCCCTCGCCGACAGCGGGTGCTGCTGCCAGCCCCCACAGCCCCCCACACACCTGAATGAGCTTCTCACAGGCCACTTTCACATCTGGCTCTGGCTCCCAGCTGTGCAGCTCCCGGAGGACCAGGTAGGTGCCCAGGTCTCGCACCTGCTGCCGGCCAGCTGCAGTGGCTGTCAGCTGGGGAGCAAGCAGTGTGCCTAGGCATGTGTGCGCCCACACGCAGCCCCGCGCCCAGGTGCCCACGCGCCAGGACGCCCCCTCACCAGCATGACAGCCTCTATGAGCATCTTGCGGATGTCAGCATCAGGCTCCCGCTGCTTGTCGGCCGGCAAGTACTGCAGGTCCACGGGCAGCCCTGGGGTGAGCGCAGAAGCTGCTGGGGGACCAGGTCTGGCCAGTGGTGCCCCACCTGCTCAACTCCCTGCAAGGTGGGGGGGGCACCCTCCTGCACGCCCAAGCCACTCACTGTCCATCTCTTCCTCTGAGAATTCCTCAGGCCCGGCTAGAGGCAGCAACAGGAAGGGAAGGATGTCGACCTCTGGGCCCAGCAACCACTTATGGTGTCCTGCACGCGAGGAGGGTTCAGGGACCCGGTCGACCCGCGAGCCCCCCACCACAGCGTCCAACTTCTACCCTGGCCACGCCCCAGCTGCCCCCCCCCCCCCGCTGTCACTCACGGTGCTCGAAGCAGCAATTCCGCAGCGTCCCCACCACCCCGCCCCTGCGCACAGAGGAGTCTGGGTGCTGGGTTAGGGGCAGCAGCCGCTGGACCACGCACCTGGAGGGAGGGACCTCTCTCGTTGCCGGCCCGGCTGCCTTCCTCGCCCCTGCCACGGCCCTAGTCCGCGCGGGTGCCCCGGGGTCTCACCTGTCGGGGTCCAGCAAGAAGGAGCGTGCCGCGGGCCGCTGGCTGAGGTTGGAGAGCAGCGGCCCTAGGTAATGCAGTGGCGCGCGCGCATTGTAGCCGGGGGTGCACAGGGCGCGCACGACGCGCTCCAGCCCTGACCCCTCGGGCGCGGCGCCCGTCAGCGCCTCCAGCAGCGTGGCGCAAGGCGCGGACTCGCGGCTCAGGTTGGCCAGCACGGCGGCCGCCTCGTCGGCCCAGGGCCACTGCGGGTCCAGGGCGCGGCCGAGCAGGCGGGCCGGCAGCCCGGGGTCGGCCGCCAGCAGCAGTGCGTGCAGGCTGGGGTCGGCGGCCAGGTTCACGAGCGCGCGCGACGCGTCGCGGGCCGGGGCCGGGGCCGGGGCGGCCGCCAGCTCTGCCAGCGCCCGCATCAGCTCCGCCTGCCCGGCCAGCAGCGCGCGGCCCGGCTCGGAGCCGGTGAGGGCCAGCACGTGCCGCGCCGCCGCCGTCTGCAGGTCGGCCCGGGCGCCCGGCGCCAGGAAAGGCAGCAGCTCGGCGGCCTCGGCCCCGTGCGCCCCGGTCTCCCCAGCCTCCCCCATGCTGTCGGCTTCCCCGTGCGCCCCGGCCTCCCCCGTGATGCCGGCCGCCCCGTGCGCCCCGGCCTCCCCAGTTTCCCCCATGCTGTCAGCTTCCCCGTGCGCTCCGGCCTCCCCAGTCTCCCCCATGCTGTCGGCTTCCCCGTGCGCCCCAGCCTCCCCCGTGCTGCCGGTCCGCGTCCCGTCCTCAGGGAAGCGGAAGTCGCAGGGGCCAATCCGCGGCGGGGGTGAGGCCGGAGCGCTGCATTGTGGGCCGACCGGGCGCCCCGCGTGGCCGGGAGACTGATTGCGAGCCTGGCCGCGCGCTGCGCAGTGGGGCTCCCCGGGCAACCTGCGGGGTTGAGACTGAACTAAGGTTTCTGGCCAGTTGGGAGCTGAGACTGGGTGGGTGACATCCCTCCCGAGGGGGTCTTGGATGGGCAGGTAGTCTGCAGAGGTTGGGCTGGATCCCCGGGCCTAGTCCTGGATGGTTAGAGTGACCCAGCAGGTGGGCCTTCTCAGCCACAAAGGGAACCAGGCTGGTGTCCCCGTGAGATGATGGGCCCCGACAAGGCTAGGCCTCACGGGGGCTGGTGGCCCGAGTGCTGGGTTCCCTGCCGCCTGTGGACAGCCCTGGAGGCAGTGCATAAACACATCTCTCCTGGAGGAAGCCCTTGCTAGGGGCTGGACACTGCCATGCCGCAGGGTGGCTCTCGAGTGAAAGCCTGAATTGTAAAGGTGACTGTACTCCTGGAAGTTGGACTCTCCCGGGAAACAACTGCCCCGTTAGACTCTGCTTCTCGAAACACCAGGAGGCAGGCAGGAGATGGGGTCTTGGAGTTGAGGATTTACAGCTGCTTTGGTAGAATCCCAAGACTCTGCACTGTAAATTTTCATTGCCTGCTTTCCGTCCCTCATCGTGTACTTGTCCACTGTCCTGTAGCTATTCCTTCTCCCGTAGACACTTGTTACAAGCCGCCCCCGGTTTACCTTGTGCTTCTTTGCTCATGACAAGAAGTGGCCGCCTGACAATAGACATTTCACTTGCCTCGCAGTCTTGCTCGATTTCTTTGAACCCCAATACACAACAGCCACCCACCACCCCATCCCGTGGATGGGAAGGAAGAAAAAGCAGTGACCACACAGAAAAGTGAGGAAGAGCCCTGCCCGGCCTGGGCAGCTGGCATGTCAGAAAACCCAGCTGTGCGCTCCAGGGCACCCCAGGAGCCACACTGGATCCCCAGGGGTCGGCGTCTGCTGCTGGTCCAGGGTGATGGGGGAACATGCCCTCCCGGGCCCTCTGCTGGTCACCCAACAGCCAGGTGGCCGCTGCTTCATGGTCTTTGAATAAGATTTTATTTGAAGGGCAGAGTTACAGAGAGAGCTGCAACCCCTTCTGTCGCAGGGAAGTTTCCAGCAACCCCATTCTCACCCACCTCCAGTTTGAGAAATGAGCGACAGCCCCAGGAGGGCGACAACAGCCTGAGACCCTTATTCCTTTCAATGTAGGGGCAGACACAGTCACTGTCTGCCGGTTCATTCTCTGAATGTGGCAACAGGGCCCTTGACTCGCACGTGCCAGAATCCCACACAGCTACCTGTGTCCCACTGCTTGCCCTCCCATCCAGCTCCCTGCTTGTGGCCTGGAAAAGCAGCAGAAGACGGCCCAGAGCCCAGCCTGGGACCCTGTGCCTGTGTGGGAGACCTGGAGGAAGCTCCTGGCTCCTGGCTTCAGATCAGATCAGCTCCAGCCATGTAGCCACTTGGGGAATGAAAGATCTTTCTCTGTCACTCCTTTTCTCTGTAAATCTAATCTGTTTTTCCAATAAAAGTAAATAAATCTAAAAATAAAAAGTGTGGCAACAGCCTGGGCTGGGGGCTCCGTGCAAGTCTGCCCTGAGGCTGGTAAGGTCCAATGGGTAGCACTGAGCCATTACCACCACCGTCCAGGGTGTGTCGGCCTGGACAGGCCTGCAATCCAGGCATGCCCAAGTGACTGACCCATATGTGCATGGTCAGGGTCCCTTGGGATGCCACACAACAGAAAGGCTAAAGGCTCAGAGCCTGGCCATTGCCACAACGGCACCCTAGTGCTGACAGTGTCCACCTGCCCGGTGTGGGTGTCCACCTGCCCTGCGGGAGCGTCCACCTGCCCTGCGGGAGCGTCCACCTGCCCAGTGAGGGTGTCCACCTGCCCTGCGGGAGCATCCACCTGACCTGTGTGTGTGTCCAAATGCCCTGCAGGAGCGTCCAACTGCCCTGCGGGAGCGTCTACCTGCCTGGTGAGGGTGTCCACCTGCCCTGCGGGAGCGTCTACCTGCCCGGTGAGGGTGTCCACCTGCCCTGCGGGAGCGTCTACCTGCCCGGTGAGGGTGTCCACCTGCCCTGCGGGAGCATCCACCTGACCTGTGTGTGTGTCCAACTGCCCTGCAGGAGCGTCCACCTGCCCCGTGAGAATGTCCATCTACCTTGCAGGAGTGTCCACTTGCCCTGCATGGGCATCTACCTGCCCACTGCGGGCGTCCACCTGACCTGGAGCGTCCACCTGCCCTGTGAGAATGTCCATCTGCCCTATAGGAGCGGCCACCTGACCTGCATGGGCGCCCACCTGCGCTGTGGGACAGTCCATCTGCCCTAAGATGCGTCACTGCCCACCTGGTCCTGACCTGGCTACGCACAGGCCCTTTTCCCAAGCACCAAAGCCTTCTAGTCCACGGAGTTTGCCCAGCCGAGGGAGTGTGGCCACAACAGGCAGGCAGCACCAGTGGACTGGAGGGAGGGGTGAGGCCTTGCACTCCCAAGGCGTCAGCTTCCGCTTCCAGGGACTGAGGAGCCAACCACACGGCCCCAGCCAGGCACGAGCGCCCGAGGCTGCCAACCAACAGCATGTCCACCTGCCACGCACACATATGGCCTCCCCATTCCAAGGGGAGAGTGAGGCTGGGCATTGCTGACACGGGTCTGTGTGGAGGGTCTCCTGACCACAGCCCTGACGCTGGCAGCCTCCCACAGGCCTCCATCCCTGCCCACACCGGAGCTCTAGCAAGTGTCTGAGTGCCAGAGGCCCAGGGACTTTATTCCAGACACGTTCCAGCGGGCGGGGGCGCGGGGAAGGGGTCAGCGCCAGCTGTCAGGGTCTGCGTGCTCTGGCACGAAGTAGCGCTGCAGGAGTGGCCGCAGCGGCAGTGGGCAGCGCGGGCGTGCGGGCTGGGGCCAGCCCGCAGGGAAGGGCTGCAGCTCCACGCGCGGCAAGGGCAGCTTGAGCGCCCGCAGGGAGCTGTCCAGGGCGCGGCCTGCGGGGTGGGTGGATGCTGCCGGGAGGCCCCAGCCCCGCCCGCACTTGCCCCGCAGCATCTTCTGGGGACTCGGAGCCCGCACCTCCTGGAGGCGCAGGATGGGGCAGAGCCTGCGGGAGGAGGGAGTTGAGCTGCGTGCCCGCTGCCCGAGGCCACCCCGCAGCCGAGGTCACCCCGCTGCTCCTGGCCATCCCGCAGCCGAGGCCACCCTGTAGCTGAGGCCACCCCGCAGCCGAGGTCACCCCGCAGCCGAGGCCACCCCGCGGCCCGCCGCACCTGAGGTCGCGCGGCTGCCGTCCCACCGCGTTGGGCGCGGGAGAGCGCCGGCGCTGCGCCTCTTCCCATAGCAGGATGAGCTGATTGGCCCGCTGCTGCTCACAGAAGTAGTTGAGGGCGTCGACGCAGCCCAGGTCCAGCACTTGCGTGCGTGACCACTGCGTCCTCTCCAGCGGCGGCAGTGGCAGCGGCGTGGCAGATGCGGGCCCGAGCAAGTACGGTCTAGCCCCGGACGTCCCGCAGAAGCTCTGCAGCGTATCCGAGAGCGTGCGCTTGGTCCCCAAGGAGCGGGATGGCGCCAGTGTCAGCTGCAGCCCAGCGGACGGCTCCTCCGCCTGCAAGGGCGGCTCCAGGACACTCTGCGCCGGCGCCCTCGGGGTCTTCGTCTTTGCCGCTGGGACCTCTTTGGGCGGAAGGGCAAGCAGACAGAGCCGAGACCTGGTTGCTGGCCGCGTGGCTCTTGTCTGCTGGAGAGGACCAAGGGGTCAGCAAGCAGCGGGGGGCCCCCTCTCCTGTCGGGAAGCCCCAGCCTCGCTCCCACCCCAGCCAGGAGCTGCCCCGCCTGGTCCTGCCTACCCGCCCCCAGCACCCGGAAGCACTTCAGGGCACCTGCAGCTGCTGCACCATGCCCTCCAGCTTCTGGTAGCAGACTTTGCGCAGTGTGGCCTTGGAGGTGAGCTGGGCCCCCTGGGCCCAGGTCAGCATCTCCTTAAACAGGAAGCCCTGTGGGTCCTGCAGGCCCAGCCCGTCCATCAGCCTCTTGAGTTCTGGCCTGGGCCGTAAGGATGGGTGGTCACTGCGAGTTTTCAGAGGGGGGCAAGCACGGCAGGGCGCAGTGGGCGTGGGGGACGCACCAGCAGGACTCCGGGGAGTAGAGGACATAGGACATGAGCTCCAGCACCACGTCATGGCTCTCCAGCGAGCAGGCCAGCAGTGACTGCAGGGCCAGCAGCACAAACTGCTTCTGGACAGGGTCCTGGGCGGGGCGGGGGGCTGGGTGCAAGGGCCTTGGAGACGGGGTCCTGGGCGGGGCGGGGGGCTGGGTGCAAGGGCCTTGGAGACGGGGTCCTGGGCGGGGCGGGGGTCTGGGTGCAAGGGCCTTGGGGACGGGGTCCTGGGTGGGGCGGGGGGCTGGGTGCAAGGGCCTTGGGGACGGGGTCCTGGGCGGGGCGGGGGGCTGGGTGCAAGGGCCTTGGGGACGGGGTCCTGGGCGGGACGGGGGGCTGGGTGCAAGGGCCTTGGGGACGGGGTCCTGGGCGGGACGGGGGTCTGGGTGCAAGGGCCTTGGGGACGGGGTCCTGGGCGGGGCGGGGGGCTGGGTGCAAGGGCCTTGGGGACGGAGGGGATGAGGCAGGCAGGGCCAGCGGAGGGGTCACCTGGAAGTTAGGCGGCTCTTCCAGGTTTAGCAGCTGCAGGACGAGGTCCTGCAGCCGCCGGTGGACGTCACCACCCAGGTCCGGCAGCAGCCGCAGCAGGGCGTGCAGGATGAGCGTGCGGTCAGCCCAGGAGGACTCGGTCAGCTGGCACAGCAGCAGCAGGGCCAGGCCCTCCACTGTGTGGCTCTCAGGATAGGCCTGCGGGGCAGAAGGGGGCAGTCAGTGGGTGCCCAGACCCCTGGTGGGCCCTGCACCCCAAACCCCTGAGTACCTGCAGGGTGAAGGTGGGGAACAGCTTCTTGAACCAGTTCTGGCTGACAAAGAAGTGCAGGAACCTGGGGAGGTGCGTGTAGGGCTCCTGCCAGCCTGCGCGCAGGTGGCGGGGCTTGGCGCGGCCCTTGGTCTTGGCGGCCTTCGGGCGCTGCAGCCTCAGGTTCACGGTGCTCTGGAGAGGGCGGGGCGGTGGACAGGGCAGCCGACGGCTCCACGTCCTGGCGCTGTGCCCGCCCACCCTGCCACCACCTGCTCCTCAGCCTATACCAAAAACTTAGGCTCCAGCCACTGCTCCGACTGCGAGCTCAGGGAATCAGAAGAACACTCCACCTCCAGGTCTTCCTCCTCCTCCTCTTCCTCCTCCTCCTCCTCCTCCTCTTCCTCTTCTTCCTCCTCTTCCTCCTCTTCCAGCCAGGTCATCATGGTCTCCTCCCGCTCCTCCTCCTCGTCCTTGGACACCGTCTTCCCCCGCAGCCACTGCATCCACTTCCTCTTCCAGTTGGTGCTGGACCGCCGGGTGCGCCGCAGCCACTCGTCGTAGCTCTCACGCGGCTGCTACAGGGAGGCACCCATGAGGCCCTGGGGGTGGCAGAGCCCACCCTGCACCCCTGCTTCTTGCCCCTTGCCTTGCGTCTCCTGCGTGCACGGGACCTGAGCTGAGCCAGGGACCCCAGGTGGCCGACCTCTGCCGGCAGCCACAGCTGTTGCAGCAGCACCGAGTTGGGCACACAGCCCGGGAAGCTGATGGGTGGCAGGCGGCCCTGGGGACGGGCGTAGCAGGCCGAGACCCTGCAGCCAACTCTCCTCACTCAGGTGCCCCCCACTGGTCCGCTGCCAGCCCAAGGACCCACCAGGGACAGCTGGGGGGGTCAGTGTGGCTGTGAGAGGTGGGGATGCTGGCAGAGTCCCCAAGTGCCAGGTTGTCATGACTCTTCCCCCTCCCCCCTCGGTCTTGGGGGGCCGAGGAGTCAGGCTCGGTCCCCCACCGCCGCCCCTGCCCTGGCCGCACACCTTAACCGGGTAGGAGGGAGGCAGGCAGAGCTGTGCTTCACCAGGCAGAGGCGCTGATAAGCAGGGGCCAGTGTCCATAACAGCTGGACACAGAGGCACAGGGCACTGGGGTCTCACCTTGTGTATGGTGGCAGGAAAGAAGCCCCGGAGCTTGGACAGGGGCTCCCTCGGCCGTCGCTTCAGCAACAGGGGGATCTGGGGGTTGGGGGAGCGCAGGCTCTGCACCAAGCTCCGGTCCTGCCCCCGCATGGCTCCACGTGCTGCCGGCGGCCCTTACCCGGTGCTGCAGGTAGGACAGCGAGCTCCGGCCCCGGACTGTGGCCATCTCCCAGTGGAGCTGATCTGAGGACAGCACTGTGTCCATGCCCAGGCCCAGCTCATAGCTCAGGGAGGAACGGGCTAGAAGCTGCGGCAGCGCCAGAGTCAAGGGTCAGTCAGACCAGGCCAGCAGGTGGCAGGAACTCCAGATGGGCTGCTGCAGTGGCCTCACCTGGGACGCCTTGCTGTGCACCTGCTGGTGGGAAGGCCGGAGGGGCAGGGCGACACGGGGTGGGCGAGCGAAGCGCTTGACCTGGGTGTCCATGCCCTGTGGGACCTGAGCCCTGGGCACCACTCTCTGCCCCCTAGCACCGAGCAGCTTCAAGGGGTCCCCAGGGTCTTGCTCCAGGCTGCTCCACTGCTGGGACTCCCTTCCAGACTCAGGATCCTGGGGAAGCAGGTGTGTGTGGGGGGTCAGACCCAGCAGGGGCGGGGCAGGGTGGAAGGGGCAGGGAGGAGGCAGAGGCACAGCCACCAGCAGGGGCGGGGGGGCAGAGGCACAGCCACCAGCAGGGGCGGGGGGGGCAGAGGCACAGCCACCAGCAGGGGCGGGGGGGCAGAGGCACAGCCACCAGCAGGGGCGGGGGGGGCAGAGGCACAGCCACCAGCAGGGGCGGGGGGGCAGAGGCACAGCCACCAGCAGGGGCGGGGGGGGGCAGAGGCACAGCCACCAGCAGGGGCGGGGGGGGGCAGAGGCACAGCCACCAGCAGGGGTGGGGGTGCAGAGGCACAGCCACCAGCAGGGGCGGGGGGGGCAGACGCACAGCCACCAGCAGGAGCGGGGGGGGCAGAGGCACAGCCACCAGCAGGGGTGGGGGTGTAGAGGCACAGCCACCAGCAGGAGCGGGGGGGGGGGCAGAGGCACAGCCACCAGCAGGGGCGGGGGGGGCAGACACACAGCCACCAGCAGGAGCGGGGGGGGGGGCAGAGGCACAGCCACCAGCAGGGGCGGGGGGGGGCAGACACACAGCCACCAGCAGGGGCGGGGGGGGCAGACGCACAGCCACCAGCAGGCCCGCACTGCCAATGGTACAGAGGTACTGGCTGAAGGCCTCCTGCCGCTGCCGCCAGGACAGCTGGGGCGGGGCCTCCGGGACCACCAGCCCCAGCCCCAGCTGCTGAAGGTCTCGGTTCCGGGCCGCCAGGGCGTCCAGATCCTAGGAAGGGGTCAGGGCTCATCCTGTCCTCCGGGAGCCCGCCTCCCGCTGCCCTGCCCTCCCTTTGCAGCATTGACACAGAGATCCCAGGTCCAGCTTTGCCTGGGCAGGGGCAGGGAAGGGCCTGAGGGGACAGGGGCACCCCCACACCTCCGTCAGCACCAGCTCCTGAGGCTCTGTCGTCTGGTGATGGGCCAAGGGCAGGGCCGCACTGCAGATGGGGACAGACACTGGTGGGGTGTTCCCAGTGGGAGGCCCCCAGCCCATCGGCCTCTGCCCCCCAGGGGCTGGCTGCAAGCCCCCAGGAGCCCTGGGCAGAGCTGGCCCACCTGAGGCTGGCCGCCCCACGCAGAGTGACCAGCCTCTGCAGCTGGGCTGCTGGCGGCAGCTCCTTGGGGGTCAGCGGCAGTGGGGCATCATGCATGACATCGGGGGCCTTCTGACACAGTCCCTGAAGGTGGGAGAAGAGCTTGCGCTCAGCCTTGGGGGGTCGAGGAGTCGGGCTCACTCCCCCCCCACCGCCCCTGCCCTGGCCGCCCCTGCCCTGGCCGCACACCTTGACCAGGTAGGAGGTAGGCAGGTAGAGCTTGTGCGTCACCAGGCAGAGGCGCGAACCCAGCGCCAGCACCAGATCGCCACTGTTGCTGCAGAAGGCCAGGGCCTGAGGGGCCCCACTCAGCTGCAGGAGCCTGCAGGGCGCCTACCTGTCAGCGAGGGGCCCCACCCCTCCCACGCAGGGCAGCCCCAGGGGTGGGGAAGCCCTCCTCCCGTTTGGCACCCCACCCACCGCAGCAGGCGGTTGTTGGCGGTCCAGATGCGGACTGTGCAGTCCAGGCTGGAGCAGGCGTACAGCTTGAGCGCAGGGCAGCAGGACAGGCCTGGTGTGGGCGACTCCAGGTCAGGGCTCTGGCAGTGCGATGACCTGGTGACCGCACAGCACCCGCCCACCTGCTCACCGGTGATGTGATCTGAGGGGTCGTCCTGGGGCCGGTGGTCCCAGCGTGGGCTCTTGCCTAGGCCAAACTGCACCAGGCCATAGGTGGCACTGCCGGGGTCCTCAAAGCCCACTGTGATGCGCTTGCCCAGTGCACAGAGCCATGGGGCTGGCTGGGAGCAGGAGAAGGTGCGTAACAGGCTCAGACTGTCCTCAGCGTAGGGGAAGACACGCCACATCTTCACCGTGAGGTCTCCGCCTGCGCAGAAGGGGTGGGCAGCCCACACTGGGCCTTGTGGAGGGCTGACACAGCTGCAGGGCGTGGGGCAGGGGCAGGGGCAACTGCTGACCGGAAGACACGATGCTGCTCCAGGTGGACGCAATGGCCATGACCGGGCCTGGGCTGTGCGCCTCAGTGTGGAAGACCGTCTGGGACGTGAGTGCATCCAAGACTGACAAGAACCCATCCGTGTGGCCCAGCACAGGCAGAAACCTGTGAGGGCCACGCAGCTTGTTGGCTCGGCACCGGCCCTGGCCCCGTCTGCCCCACATGTGTGCCAACTCCCTGTACCCACCGGTTCTTGCTCTTTCGGGTCTGGGCCGCCACGCTGTGGTGCAGCTCGCCCCTGTGCTGGCGCACGAGCTCCCAGGAGGCGAAGGCCGTGGCGGCGTCTGTGAGGTGGCTATAGAGGTGCAGGCAGCAGGGCTGCGGCTCTGAGGGTGGTGGTGGGGGCAGGCGGTACAGCACGCGCATGGGGCAGCTTGCCGCATTGGCGTGCACCAGGTGCCCTGTTTGCGTCAGCAGCCATAGCGCCTCCCGCGGCAGGCAGTAAGCCACTGCTGCCACGCAGTCCTCGGGCTCCAGCAACAATGCACTCACCAGGCGCCCTGTCGCAGCCGACAGCAGGTACACGGAGCCATCAGCGCAGGCGCACACCAGGCGCGGCGGCAGTGATGGGTGCATGGGCATGGGCAGCGTGGGTGCCACCTGCAGGTGCAGCACGGGCGCCGGCAGCTGTGCCAGCGGTGAGTGGAGCTCACGCAGGGACCAGAGCCCCAAGCCACTGGTGCTCAGTGAGAGCATTGGCCAGCCCGGGCCAGCAGGGGCCAGCAAGCGGCTCACGCGAGCCGACAGTGCGTCCTGGCACCAGTAGCACAGCGACACCTGGCCCACTTGTGCCGCCGCCTGCAGGTCCCAGGTGCGCAGCGTTCCATCCTGCGAGGCTGACACCACATGCGTGGTGCCGGGGAGCACAGCCATCGCTGTGACCGGGCCTGGGCATGGGGGAAGGAAGGGGCTCAGGTCACCCTTGTGCACCACTGGTCGAAGGGGGACTCAGGTGTGCCAGAGCGGCAAGCGTTCTGGGCAGCTCGGAGTGGACACGCTGCGGCCCACACCTGTGTGGCCCACAAACACCATCCGGATCTGCCAGTCGGCCTCCCACACCTTCACCGTGGTGTCGCGGGATGCAGTCACCAAGGCCTCTGCCTCCTCGCAGTACGCCAGGTCCGATACAGTGCTGCAGTGGACAACACTTCCTGCGGCCCGCGCCCTAGCAGGCACCCTCAGACACCCCTCCCACGGCCCCTCCGGTCCAGGCCCTCTCACGTTTTGTGCAGATCCCGGCGCACATCCACAAGAGCCCAGTTCTGCAGGTCCAAGGTGAGGACTGCAGAGCCACAGGCCACCAGGCAGCGTGGGATGCCGTGAGGGGGCACCGGCCACAGAGCTAGGCGCTTCAGTGTCCCCTCTAGGCTGGCCGGCAGCTGCAGGGGCAACCCCCACGGCACCAGACGGCGACCCCCCGAGCGGAATCGCCACAACGCCAGGCGGCCAGCCTCCTCCACCACGAGCAGCAGCCCCAGGTCAGGCACCGGCAAGCAACAGGTGATCTCACAGCCCAGTGGCTTGCCTACCCCAGGCTCACTGGCCCACAGCAGGCTGAGGTCAGCCCGCAAGATGGCCAGTCCTGCGGGGCCCCAGCCCACAAAGCGGCCTACGGCACCCAGCGGGCCCAGCACAGCAGCCAGCCCCGTCAGGGCCACGGGGACCAGCAGCTTGCCCTGCGCCCAGCCATCCTTTCGGTGCAGGTGCAGGTAGCCCTCACCGTCCAGCACCACGAAGCGTCCGGCCGCCAGGTCTAGTGCCACGGAGCGGAGCCCAGCAGGGACCTCCAGGCGGCGCAGGGGCTCCAGGCCGTGTGTCAGGCGCGCAACCCGCAGCTCTGCTCGCTTCTCCTGCGGAGGGGCGGGGAGACGGCGGCGTCTCACTGTGGCTGCAGTCCAGTGGGGCTGGGACCCCAGGGCGAGGCCGGAGCTGCACCTTTTCCACGAGGTCATGGAGGCCTGCGCGCAGGAGGAGCCACAGCTGGCGGGCACGGGCGTGCACCGAGAGGCTGCGCCACCTCCGGCTGCCGGCCAAGGAGTGCGTGGCGGGCGGGGGTCCCGAGAGGCGCAGCTCTGCGGGCGGGCGAGCGGGCGGGCGGGCGGCCTGGTCAGCTGGCCGCGGGGTGGCCGGCCAGGAGGCCCGGGCCGAGCTGCCGGAGGACCCGCCTCACCGTCCTCCTCGGAGAGCAGCCCAGGGTCTGGCACATCGCAGGCCTCCGCGTCGTACAGGTCCTCCTCCGCAAGCTGGCTGTCCCGTGCGGGGTCCGGCGCTGCCCCCTCCATCTCGGGGGCCAACAGCCCACGGGGAGTGCTGCCCGCCGCCCCCTCCCGTTGCTAGGAGTCCACGGCCGCACGCCCCGCCCCGCCCCCACCCGGCGCCGAAACCAGGCCCACGCCAAGTCACGGAAAGTTTTATTTGAAACAAATGAGCTGCAGCAAAGTGACACTCAGTGCACACGGCCCAATGGGCGAGGTGAGGAGTCGGGGGCGCTGAGGGCCGTCCAAGGTCAGAGTCGGCGGCCACGGGCTGTGCGCGCAGGGGTCCGCGCACAGGGCCCTGGAGTGTGGCCCCCAAGGGAAGTACAAAAATAAACTCTTGGTGCAGCGTCCTTGCTCGCCGCCGCTGTGTGGCAGGGCCCCTGCTGCCCAGTGCAGCCTGAGCTCAGGGCCAGCAGCAGGGCGGCCGGCGCCTCAGGCCAGCAGGTGTGCGTCTGGTCCAAGCTGGACGAAGCTGGTTCTGCTCCTCCTCCTCGCCGTCACATACAAACCACAGGGACTCTGGCCGGGGGTGCAACAGAAGGCCTTGAGGAGCCCCCACCCAGAGGTGGGGCACAGCACCCCCATGACCCACTGCTCAGGCCCTGCACACACCTGTCCTCCCTGGCGCTCGCCTCCTCAGCCCCTGCCTCGCCGCCCTGCTCTGTCTCCATCTCCTCTTCCCCCAGCTCCATGTCCAGCTCCTGGCCCGCCTCTGATGGGGTGTAGGTGGAGCCGCTGCCGAGACAGGGAAGTCCCTCAGGTCCGGCCGGGGAGGACGCCCAGGCTGGGCTGGGCCAGGCTGGGGCAAGGATGCCCGGGCTCGGCTGGGCTGGGGCGAGGATGCCCAGGCTGGGCTGGGGTGAGGGCACCTGGGCTGGGCTGGGGCGAGAATGCCCGGGCTGGGCTGGGCTGGGGCGAGGATGCCCAGGCTGGGCTGGGGTGAGGGCACCTGGGCTGGGCTGGGCTGGGGCGAGAATGCCCGGGCTGGGCTGGGCTGGGGCGAGGATGCCCAGGCTGGGCTGGGGTGAGGGCACCTGGGCTGGGCTGGGCTGGGGCGAGAATGCCCGGGCTGGGCTGGGCTGGGGCGAGGGCACCTGGGCTGGGCTGGGCTGGGCTGGGGCGAGAATGCCCGGGCTGGGCTGGGCTGGGCTGGGGCGAGGACGCCCGGGCTGGGACGAGGCCAACCTGATGGAGCGGCAGCTGAAGAAGACAATGCGCTTCAGCCGCTTGTTGTAAAAGAAGTAGTTGAAGGACCACAGGCTGCCGTCTTCCCCGAAGGGGTCTGAGTCCAGGTCAGGGTTATAGCTGGGGGTGCAAGAGCGGGAAGGGAGGCTGACAAGGCCCCCCATACCCGTGCCCCAGCCCTACATGTCCCCCCCATCCCCCACATCTCCCTCATGCCCCGTCTCCAACATCTCCCCGTCCCCCCACAGCTCCCCCACATCCTTGTCCCCCTACATCTCCCCGTCCCCCCACATCTCCCCGTCCCCCCACATCCTCGTCCCCCAACATCCCCCGTCCCCCCACATCCTTGTCCCCCTACATCTCCCCGTCCCCCCACATCCTCGTCCCCCAACATCCCCCGTACCCCCACATCTCCCTGTTCCCCCACATCCTCGTCCCCCTACATCTCCCCGTCCCCCCACATCCTTGTCCCCCCACATCTCCCCGTCCCCCCACATCCTCGTCCCCCAACATCCCCCGTACCCCCACATCTCCCTGTTCCCCCACCTGTAGATGTCGCACTCAGCCAGACAGATCTCGTCGTCCACAGCATCCCACAGCTGCGGCCTGAGGGCCCGGAAGTCGTCTCGCACGGCAGAGAAGAGGCTGCAGTTGACAGCGTTCACCACCTAGGTGGGCACATCCCAGGCTGATGGGGGCCGGCCGTACCCCCGCCACCCGCAGGACCAGCGCCCTGGGGCCCCCCGGGCCTCACCCAGCTCAGGCTGGGCTCCCTGCTGAACTCGTGGCTGCGGGCCGTGCTGAAGTCGTAGTCGGGCCGGAAGGACTCGTTGAGCGTGGCGATCAGGTAGAAGAGGGTCTTACGGCTGCACGTGTCGCTGAGCGGGCCCTCGTCCTCGCCGCCCTGACTCCTGCCCAGACTGCGGAGACATGGAGTCAGCGCCCCCACCTCGCACCCTGGCTGCCCGCGGCCACCGCAGGCCCACTCACCGGCTGGGGCTCAGGCCCGAGGTCTGCGGCGGGGACAATGCCTCCAGCACGTGGGGCTGACCTTCCTGGCAGAACTGCTTGAACATGTGCTTGTCGTCGCCTGCCATCTTACACGAGTAGCTCTCGATCCTGGGGTGCAGGCAGGACCATGGAGCACCCCCACATCCCCAGTCCCCCCACACCGGGGCCCGGGGCGCGGTGGCCTCACCTGCCAATGATGTGCGCATCTCCCGTCTCCACCGTCAGCTGCGAGTTGATGGCCTCAAAGCTCGAGTTCTCCAACAGCTTCATGTCCTTGTGTGTGGGGTACTCCGGGGGGGCTGGGCTGCCTGAGGGCCGACAGGTAAGGCTGGTGGTCTCCCCGCCTGCCAGCTGGGCTGCCTGAGGCCGACGGGTAAGGCTGGTGGTCTCCCCGCCTGCCAGCTGGGCTGCCTGAGGGCCGACAGGTAAGGCTGGTGGTCTCCCCGCCTGCCAGCTGGGCTGCCTGAGGCCGACGGGTAAGGCTGGTGGTCTCCCCGCCTGCCTGCCTGCCAGCTGGGCTCTGCTGCCTGGAGGGAAAGGGGAGCCGCTCGAGGGCTCGTTCCACCTCCTTCCCTAGGTTCCTCATCTCCATCCAGCAAAAAGCAGCGCTCCCTAAACCCGGCCAGGACGAAGGAGTGGGGAGGGTCCTGCACCCCACGGAGGGCCCGACGGAACACCTGCAGGGGCGCTCCTGTCCCCGGGGCTGCCTGCTGGTACGGAGGGACAGAGCCCGTGACCCCGCGGGCAGCACCGACCCTACAGCCCCGTGATCCCCCAGGGCAGCAGCCCCACAACCCCACTGGGCAGCACCGACCCTACAGCCCCGTGACCCCGCGGGCAACACCGACCCCGTGACCTCGTGACCCCGCGCGCAGCAGCGGCTCCGGTCGCGACTACAACTCCCAGCAGGCAGCGCGCCTCCGGCCCGGGAAGCCGTGCGCGGGTCCCGGGGGCCGCGGCCGCAGGGCGGACACCCACCTGCCTGGCCGAGGACACCCACCTGCCTGGCCGACCGAGGCCTCGGGCCCCGGGCCTCAGGGCCTCGGGCTGCTCCGCGGCGACGTCCCGTCACTCCCGGCCCTGCCGGCCCCCACGGCACGCCGGCGCCGCATAGCCCCGCGCCCCTGCCCCGCGCCGCCCCTGCCCCGCGCCCGCGCCCGCCCCCGCGCCGCTCGAGCCGGCCAGCCAGCGACCGCCGCTCCCCGCCGGACAACAACAAGCGTCCGCCGGACCCGGCCTCACGCCTCGGAATGGCCTGCTGCAGCCTCCGGGTCCTGAGCGCGGACCGCCATTGGGGGCGGGACCCGTCACTCACCCGGGCGTTGCCCGCCGACTGGCTGTCGCTGCTGCCCGTCACGCTCCTGGCTTGGCGAGCCCGCCCTCCTCCCCGGTGCCGATTGGCTGGGATCTTGTCTGGCCCCGCCCCTGGGCGGGGTGAGGGCGAGGCGCCGACCCAGCTCCCGGAACCTTCGGCTAGCGGGTCACGTTTCCGGGCGGCGGCGCCACGGGTCGTGCCCATCACCTGGAAGCGGCGGCCGGGGCAGATGGCGCCGCCGGCCGGAGGGGCTGCAGGGGCCGGGGCGGCCGCAGGGTCCAGCTCGGCCGCCGTGCTGCTGGCCGTGCATGCCGCCGTGCTGCCGCTCGACGCCGGCGCCGGGGCCGAGGCGCAGCTGCGGCGGCTGCAGCTGAGCGCCGACCCGGAGCGGCCCGGGCGCCTGCGGCTGGAGGTGCTGGGCGCGGGGCCGGGCGCGGTGAGTCGGGGCGCGGGGCGCGGGGCGGCGGGAGGCCGCGAGGCGCGGGCGGCTGAGCGCACTGTCCCCGCAGGTCGGCTGGCAGTGGCCCTTGGAGTCCGTGTCCTACGCCGTGCGGGGCCCCAGCCAGCACGAGCTGCAGCCTCCCCCGGGCGGCCCCGGCGCGCTCCGGCTGCAGTTCCTGAGCTCACAGGAGGCGCAGCGCTGGGCGGCCCTGGTCCAGGGGGCCTCGCTGGACGGACAGGACGGTGGGTGCTGAGGGGCCGGGGGGCTGGGCGGGAGCTGGGCGCACCTGTCCTGCTGACACGGGGGCACGGGGCGCTGGGCACACCTGTCCTGCTGACACGGGGTGATGGAGAGCTGGTTGCACCTGTCCTGACACGGGGGGACGGAGGGCTGGTTGCACCTGTCCTGACACGGGGGGACGGAGGGCTGGGTGCACCTGTCCTGACATGGGGGGGGACGGAGGGCTGGGTGCACCTGTCCTGACACGGGGAGGGGGGGACGGGGAGCTGGGCGTACCTGTCCTGACACGGGGGCGGGGGACAGAGGGCTGGGTGCACCTGTCCTGAAATGGGGGGACTGGGGGCTGGGTGCACCTGTCCTGACACGGGGAGGGGGGGACGGGGAGCTGGGCGTACCTGTCCTGACACGGGGGCGGGGGACAGAGGGCTGGGTGCACCTGTCCTGAAATGGGGGGACTGGGGGCTGGGCGCACCTGTCCTGACATGGGAGGGGGACGGAGGGCTGGGTGCACCTGTCCTGACACGGGGGGGGGGACGGAGGGCTGGGTGCACCTGTCCTGACACGGGGGGGGGGACGGAGGGCTGGGTGCACCTGTCCTGACACGGGGGGGGGGGGGGACGGAGGGCTGGGTGCACCTGTCCTGAAATGGGGGGACGGGGGGCTGGGTGTACCTGTCCTGACACGGGGGCACGGGGGGCTGGGCACACCTGTCCTGCTGACACGGAGGGGGCACGGGGGGCTGGTTGCACCTGTCCTGACACGGGGGGACGGAGGGCTGGGTGCACCTGTCCTGACACAGGGGGGGGACGGAGGGCTGGGTGCACCTGTCCTGAAATGGGGGGACGGGGGGCTGGGCGTATCTGTCCTGACACGGGGGCACGGGGGGCTGGGCACACCTGTCCTGCTGACACGGAGGGGGCACGGAGGGCTGGGTGCACCTGTCCTGACACGGGGGGACGGAGGGCTGGGTGCACCTGTCCTGACACGGGGGGGGGGGGGGAACGGAGGGCTGGGCACACCTGTCCTGCTGACACGGAGCGGGCACGGGGGGCTGGGTGCACCTGTCCTGACACGGGGGGGCGGGGACGGGGAGCTGGGCGTACCTGTCCTGACACGGGGGGTGGGGTGGGGTAATGGGTTAGGAGACTCAGGAAGGTAAGCGGCTAAGAGCACAGAATCACAGGACTGTGGGTGCTGTGGCAGGGCTGCACTGCTGCTTCCTGGGCCTAGCAAAGGGAAGCAGGAAGAGAAGATGGTGTGACCTGTCGGGTCAGGCAGGAAGGGACAGAGCAATAATCAGGCCATTTGCCAAGTAGGAGGAACGTGAAAACACTCCTAGGAAAAATGTAGTTAAAAGTTTAGGGGCCAGTGCCGTGGCATTGCAGGCTCATCTTCCGCCTGCAGTGCTGGCCTCAACGTGGGTGCGCTACTGGCAGCTCAGCTCCTGTGGCTGGGAAGAGTGCTTGGGGCCCTGCCCATGCGGGAGACCCAGGAGCTGGCTGCTGATGGCTCAGCTCCACAGCAAGTGGGACTCTCTAGCTCTGACTTTCAAGTAAAATAAGTAAGTTTTCTTTTTAAATGTATGTTGGGGCAGTAAAGTGTTGCACGTACATGTAAAGTTACTTTTTGCAAAGTTGGAGTTGCAGAGGAGAGGCATCCTCTCCCTCACTCCTCAGGTGGCTGCAGCAGGGGCTGGCCAGGCTCACTGGGCTCCCTGTGGGTGCAGGGACCTCAGCACTTGGGCTGCTTCCCGGGCCGTGAGCAAGAAGCTGGGTGGGAAGTGGGGCCTCGGGAGGGCGGAGGCCAGCCTGCCTGGGGGCACCCCTGCACCAGCAGCAGTGAGGCATGGCGGGGCCAAGCCCCACTGCATCTTCCCTCCCAGGCAGTGGCAGCCCACCCCCAGCCCCACCCAGTCCCCCTGGTGCCTCCACACCCAGAGCCCCCCAGCACGAGGTGGATCTGCCCTGGAGCCCCGGCGGCCAGGTGGAGAATGGTAAGGGTACGGGCAGGCAGCCGGGCGGGCTGGGGTGGGCAGTGGGCATGCAGTCCCAGCTGTCCATCCTCGCCCTACAGAGGAGCTGGTGGGACGCCTGGCCCGGGCCATCGAAGCTGGGGACGAGGAGGGGGCGGCCCAGGCAGCAGCCACGCTAGCTCGGCATCACGCAGCCCTCAGCGTGCAGCTGCAGGCAGCCTGCTTTCCCCCAGGGTCCCTCAGGTGAGGCCCTGCCCACCCCGGCTACAGCTTTGCCCACCCCGGCCACAGCCCCACCTGCCCCCCTGACCCTGAACATGGCCCAGGCTGCAGGTCACGGTCGAGGATGCTGCGTCCGCCGCATCCGTGGCGTCGTCGGCCCACATCTCACTGCAGGTCCACCCGCGCAGCACCATCGCCGCCCTGCGGGAGCAAGTGAGCACAGCCCAGGGGCCCCGCTGGGTTCCCGACCCCGGCCCTAGTCCAGCCCTACACTCTGGCCCTAGGTGTTCTCCGAGTTTGGCTTCCCGCCTGCCGTACAGCGCTGGGTCATCGGGCGGTGCCTATGTGTCCCTGAACGCAGCCTGGCCTCCTACGGGATCCGGCACGACGGAGACCCTGCCTTCCTCTACCTGCTCTCAGCCCCCGGAGAGGCGCCAGGCTAGTCCCCGGTCCCTGTGGTGTGAGGGCGGTGGGGGTACAGCCTGGCATGGCCCTGAACCTGCTTCCTGTTGCAGGGTTCAGCCCTCAGTGTCCCCTGAAGACAGAGGGGGAGCTGGGGCACCTGTGTGCCCAGCCTCCGGGGCTGCTGGGGGCTCAGCCGGCCAGCTCCAGCCTCCCCAGCCCCTTGCAGGTGGGCCAGGTGGGAGTGGGCAAAACCTGGGTGGTGCCATGCCACCAGGAAGGGCAGGGAGGTAGACCCTTGTCCCCTTTTTCCAGCCCGGCTGGCCCTGTCCTTCCTGCACCTTCATCAACGCCCTGAGCCGCCCAGGCTGTGAGATGTGCAGCGCCCAGAGACCCTGTGCATGGGACCCCCTGCTCCCAGCTTCCGCCTAGCACCCCAAGGTACTAGAGTGGACCCCCCCCCAGCTGTCTAGCATCCCCCAGGGTTGTGGAACTGGAGTGGGCCAGCAGCCCAGCCATGACTGGTCTCTTCCCAGGTGGTGGAGGACATGGCCAGAGGCCCTCGGTCCTGGATCACTTCGTGACCATCTCGGGGCAGCTTTGCTCAAAGGGACATTAAAGATGCTCAAGAACTGCCCGAGAGCCCCGTCTCTGTCTTTGCCACGAGCCGCCCCAGCTCTGGCCGTGGGGCCCGAGAGCCCCGTCTCCGTCTTTGCCACGAGCCGCCCCAGCTCTGGCCGTGGGGCCCGAGAGCCCCGTCTCCGTCTTTGCCACGAGCCGCCCCAGCTCTGGCCGTGGGGCCCGAAAGCCCTTCCTGAACCCTCGGTTTAGATGCCTCCCCCACAGGACAGGATGAAGTGGGTGCGTGTGCTCAAGGCACCTGCTGGTTTACTCCCCACGGGCCACAGCTGGAACTGCCTCCCACAACGTGAAGGATCTCACCACAGGCACCCCAAAGTGTCTACTGAGGTCACACGTCATGGCTCCCCATCACCGACAGCTGCCATGGCTGCTGGGAGGGGGGTCCCTGACCAGTTCCGTCCTCTCCCTAGGTGCACTCAAGGTCACCAGCTTGGTCACTGGCTGCGCCTGGGCATACCCCTCCCCACAGTCCCTTCTTTGCTCCCTGTCTCAGCGCCCCAGGGATGCTGTGACGGGCAGGGTGCGAACCCCAAGGACCCATGCCCTCAGCCTGTCAGAGAACAGTTCTGCTGGGTACAGAGACAAGTTTAATTTATTCCTGTGACAGGCCAAGGTGACGGTTCCAAGCTGGCCGTGGTCTCCCATCCCTCCACGCTGTCCCAGCTGGAGTCTCACTGAGCCCAAGGGTCCTTCAGGCAGGCTGAGCGGCACAGCTGGCGTGTTCACTTGGGCGGCCGGTAGGCCAGCTTCCGACTCTTGAGCACTGACCACTTGTGCCTCTTCATGGCGTACAGCAGGGGCAGCAGCAGGCCCATCATCAGCAGCATCTAGGGACAGAGCTGGCTCAGAGGAGCCCAAGCAGCCCCCTGCACCCCTGCCCAGCCCGCCCCGTGCCCCAGTCCCTGCTGCCTGCACCTTGAGCCCCATGCGCTTGCGGTGGTCATGCTCCGGCTCCGATGCCCAGCGCAGGAAGGTGCACACGTCCTTGGCCACCTGGGACATGGTGGCCGGGGTGCCTGTGAGAGGGACAGATGGGACCAGTGGTCACCTGGGGAGGATGCGGGAGAAGGGCACCCAGCCAGCCCGAGGCGGCTCTCACCGTCATCGAACTCCAACACTTCATTGTAGATGGGTGGGGCCATGCCGATGGCCTGGCCGGGGAAGTAGGGGTTGAAGTAGAGGCCTTCGCGCAGGGACACGCCCGTGGGCGGCTCACAGTAGCCCGTGAGTAAGGAGAAGACATAATCCTCACCCCCATGCCTGCAACCAGACCCCCGGTGTCAGCTCCCAGCAGACGCAGGGCGCCCCCTCCCCATCCCGCGGCGCCCGCGCACCTGGCCCGTACGATGTAGCTCAGGTCGGGGGGCAAGGCGCCGTTGTTGGCAGCTCTGGCAGCCTCGGGGTTGGGGTACGGCTTGGGGAAGTAGTCCGACAGCTTCCCTGGCCGCATGAACATCTCCCCGTCCTCGTTGGGGCCGTCCTGGACTTCCACCTGCAGCCAAGAGCCCAGGTCAATACCCGGGAGGCCCGCTGGCGGCGTGGCGCGCCCCCCACCTCCCCCCCCCCTGCCCACCTCCTCGGCCAGGGCCTTGGCCTCCTCCTCCGTGTAGCACACGCCCACCAGGTGGCGGTAGGCCACGTAGTCCATGCTGTGGCAGGACGAGCACACCTGCTTGTACACCTGGAAGCCCCTCCGGATGCTGCGGGGAAGGCATGCGTGAGCGGCGTCCAGGTCCCCGCACCCCATGCCCGCCCGGCCGCCCCGGCCGCTCGCACACCTGGTGTGGTCCAGGGACGACAGCAGGCCACGGTGAGACCACGGGAAGCTGGGCGGATGCAGCTCCAGGTCACTGGCACTCACGGCGGTGTGCAGCGCCACGGCCAGCCCCGCGCCCCCCGCCGCCAGCACGCCCAACGCTGACAGCATCACCTTCCGGCCGCGGGACGCGCCAGGCTTGGACGACAGGAACGCTGCCTGCAAGAGGTCCGCTCAGAGCCTGCTGCACCGGGGCCGGCCTGCGCGCCCACCTCCCTGCCCGGTCCCGACCCGCGCGCCCACCTCCCTGCCCGGTCCCGACCCGCGCGCCCACCTCCCTGCCCGGTCCCGGCCCGCGCGTCCACCTCCCTGCCCGGTCCCGGCCCGCGCGTCCACCTCCCTGCCCGGCCCCGGCCCGCGCGCCCACCTCCCTGCCCGGCCCCGGCCCGCGCGCCCACCTCCCTGCCCAGCCCCGGGCCGCACGCCCACCTCCCCGGCACCGGGCTCAGGTCAGGGTCGGGGTGTCCCCGGGTCCTGTCGAGGGGCCCACAAGACCCGGCGTGGGCCAAGGTCACAGCGGCTGGCCGAGGTCAGGCTGGGGGTCACTTGGGGACGCGGGCTCCGTCGGGATGGACAGTCGGCGGCGGCGCCGTCCAGGGACGCCCCCTCGGACAAAGCCCCTAGCCCGCCCCGCGCGGTCACGCTCGGCCCCAGTCCCTGCTACGGGGAAGAGGGCGCCCGGCCCAGCTCCCGGGCTCCGCGGGCAGCAGGGCTGGGGGCGCGGGAAGCCGGGCCGGGCCCCCCCGGACGCTGTCCCAGCGCGCGCCCGCAGCCTCCCCGGAGTGACCTTCACCGGGAGCGGAGCCGCGCGGGGGCCCGGGCCCCGGCCAGCGCTCACCTGAGGCGTCCGCAGCGGCAGCTGCCCGGGCCGCGCGCCGCACAGCAGGCCCCGGGCTCGCGCACCCGGCAGCCCCGCGCCCCGCGGACCCAGCACTGCTGCCCGAAGCGAGGCCGCCGCTGCCGCCATCTTGGCCCTCCTGCGCGCGGCCCCCGCGCCCGTCGGTCCCTGCGCGCCGCGCGGGCGCAAACCTCGCGAGATGCCCGGCGCGTGGGGCGGGGCCGTGGACGCGGGTGGGCGGGGCCCGCGGCGTCGCCGGTTGCTGCGGTAACGCCCCGGCTGCGGCGCGGGACAGGCCTCGGTGCACGCGTGGCGGGAACTGCGGGCACGTGGCGAGGTCCCCGGGCCGCTCTGGGTCGAGGCGAGGCGTCGCGCGCAGCCCCGCCAAGGTAGTCCGTGACCCGCGTGCATCCACGGATCAGCTGCACCTGCGGCCCCCTCATCCTCCCCTTTGCGCCTGGGCCCCTGCACCCACGTGGGAACCTGGAAGTCAGGCCTAACTCCAGCTTTGGACCAACCCGGGTCTGGCCATTATTGCAGCCATTTGGGGAGTGAATCTGTAACGATGGAAGATCTCTCCTCTCTCTCTAACTCTGCCTTGCAAATACATATGTATGTATGACATGCTAATTGAAAATGTTTAGGGCCCGGCGGCGTGGCCTAGCGGCTAAAGTCCTCGCCTTGAACGCGCCGGGATCCCATATGGGCGCCGGTTCTAATCCCAGCAGCTCCACTTCCCATCCAGCTCCCTGCTTGTGGCCTGGGAAAGCAGTTGAGGACGGCCCAAAGCTTTAGGACCCTGCACCCGCGTGGGAGACCCAGAAGAGGCTCCTGGCTCCGGATCGGTGCAGCACCGGCCGTGGTGGTCACTTGGGGAGTGAATCATCGCATCAGCCTTCACTCCCTGATGCGTCCTCTCTCCAGCTGTGAACAGCTGCCCAGGTGGCCTTGTCCCTCGGTAAATGTGACCACTGGCGGGCACTCTGGGCCGGGTTAATGCCAAAGTTGTATTAGTTATGCCACTATGCCAGCATGGTTACCTGTTCCTGTTTTTTTAAAATAAAGATATGCGGTGGGGGCAAATACCAGCATGGGTCTGGGGACCTGCACACGCATGTATGGGCCCCAGGCAGGTGGGCAGGGCCTCAGGCTGGCACGCCGCTGGAAGACCAGGCTTGGGAACCAGTGCACCCATGGTTATGGAAATTGTGGATTGCTCAGGAGAGAGGGTATGAGGGTGTGTGGAAGGGAGGACTGCTGAGGGAGTATGTTGCAGGAATGAGCTGCTGGATTTCCAGCGACCAGGCTCCTTGCAGGTAAGCAAGGGGGCGAGACCAGCTGGTTTGGAGGAGGTAAACCAGACGACCTTTCTGGGCCAGACCAATGCACCATCCACGTGGGAGACTTAAGCTGGGCTGTTGGTATTGGCCACCTCCCACACTGCACATGAAAGCTGGGGCTGGGGGCCAGCCTGGCTGGGCTAGACCACAGTACCCACCAAGGAGTGTTAGGGCGGGGGTAGACCATGTTAGGCTGGGCCATGACACTAACCAGTATGCAAGAGAGCTGGGTCTGGTGGCTAATTCTGTGGGGGATATGTGGGCTCACCCCTGTGGAACTGCAGTACCTGCTGGTCTGCTCAAGAGCTGGGGTGGTGATGGGCTGAGCTAAAGCTGACCATGGAATCCCCAAGACTTACAGGAACTGGGGTTGGGGTCTACACCCAAGAAGTGGGTGTGGGGTAGGCTGAGCCATGACATGCAGCAGCACACACAAAAGCTGAGACTGCGAGTCAGACTGCACCGGGTAGCACCCACTGACCTGTGCGCGTCCTGGATCTGGATGGGGTCTGGTGGCTGGTCCACAGGAGAGCCAGGTCTGGGGGTGGGCTTGTCTGGTGCCCACCCATGCATGTTGGGACTGGAGGTGGCTAAGTCAGGCTGAGTCAGACACACACTGGTGTTTGCAAGATCATGACAGGGAGATGGTCTGACTGGGGAGCTTGGGGAACTCCCCTGTCAAGACACAGCCAGGCTGGCAAGTGTGAGAGCTGAAGCTGGGGATGGCCCAGTCCAGGCTGGGGTAATCATTGTGGGTCAGGAGGAGGTGCAAGCCAGGCCAGGTTTGGATGCAACACCCACCAGTTCACATTTGGACTGGAGGCAGGCTGGGAGGAGCCAGGCTGCAGCACCCACTGGCACATGCTGAGGTGAGATGGGCCATGCCAGACTGGGCTGCAGCACCCACTGGCACATGCAAGGCTCCAGGCAGGGAGCAAACCTGGTGGAGGGCAGTGGGGGCTCCCTTGCTGGGCCACTGCTTCAACTGGTGTGAGAGCTGGGACTGGGGGCAGACAGGGCTGCAACAGCCCCTGGGCTGCTTGAGCGCTGAGTTTAGGGAAGGGCTGGGCTAAACCGGGCCACTGTATCTGCTGGTACAAGCAAGGGCCAGGACAAGGTCTGACAGGCCGGGCTTTGCCGCAACATCCACTAACAAGTGCTGGGACAGGGTGGAAGTCACACCAGACTAGACTGGCAGAGAAACGGCATTCCTCCACTAAGCTGCGGCTCCTGACGGAGAGCATGCGAGTCAGGGTTGGGGGCAAGCCAGACAAGGCAGCATACGTGTGAACTGGGTTGTAGGGTGGGTTGGACTGAGCTAGGCTGCAACACCCATAGGTGTATACAAGAACCTGACTGGGATATGACACAGACTGGCACGCACAGGAACCGGGGTGGGGGCTGGCCTTGTGTGGGTTATTTGGAGTTTCCCCGACTGGGCTGCAGTTCCCGTTGATCTGTGGCACACTGGGCTGGGCTGGGGTGCAGCACCCATTGGCATGGGACGTGGGGCTGGGGCTGGGCCTGACCAGGCAACTACAATCAGCAGTGTGTGCATAGGCTGACGCGGGTGACGGACTGAACTGGACCCTGTGCTGGCTGGCCTGTGCGAGTCAGGTCGGGGGTCACCCCAGGTGAGGTTTCTTGGGGGGACACCTCACTGGACCACTGGACTCAAAAGTGCAGCCACAGGGAGAACCACAGGATTTGTGGTCCAACCTTGGAATGCACATATCAGGACTGGACTTTCTCCATTGCTGATGCCTGTGCAGTGGACAGCGTGCCCAGGTGCACGTGGGGGACGGGCTGGCCAGCTCATTTGGCCATGTCGGGAGACGGAGAGCAGACAGGTTGGACAACTCCTGGCTGAGCTTTGGCAGTAGGTGTCTGGGTGAGTGGATGCACTGGGTGGGCTGTCAGCCAGCGGACCTGGGGAGGATTTCCTCAAGCTTGGAGCAGTGAAACCCACAGATGTCGGGTGTCAAAACCACCCGGGCAAACCCTTGTAAGATGACATAGAGTGGACATCCCCCATCCCTGGGGACTGATGGAGCTGGCACCTGGGCATGGTCCTTGCCGTCCCCCATACAGGAGAAAGTGAAGAAAAACTGAAGTGTTTGCCCCACCCAGCTTCTCCGCTAGCATGAGCCTCCCCACGCTCTTTGATGGTCCTGCATTCTTGTTAACTACACACACACACACAACACACCGTAACCCTCAGGCCCAGCCCTAGCCTAGCAGCCAAAGTCCTTGCTTTGCATGCACTGGGATCCCATATGGGCGCCAGTTCTAACCCGGGGGGCCCCGCTTCCCAGGTGCTGGCCCAGGTCTCCACCACATGGCCACCACATCACGGTGGACAGCAGCTGGCCCCTGTCCCCAGGCTGGCCTCTGTTCCTGCAGTGACGATGGCCAGGACCCCTGTGCCTTCCCAGCCCCTCAGACTGAGCTGTGGCTGCCAAGGTGCTATCTGCTCCAGGTACCTGGGAGCCACATTTGTGGCTTATGAATGGCGACAGCATCAAGCTGATGCCTGTGTTCATAAATGCTCATCTGAAATCCAGTGTTCACTCTGGCTTCCTGGAAGGGCAGCTGCTGGGTAGGGGTGCCAGGCCCTGCTCTGGCCTCACACCTCGAAGGCAGTGGGGAGGTCTCTGCAAGCCCCACAGCAGACCCATGGAGTGCCTGGCTTCAGGCTGGCTCAGTGCCAGCTGTGTGGGATTTGGGGGAGTGAATCAGCAGATGGGAGCAGTTGCTGTAATAACAAGAACACACAAGCTTTACAATGACCCTGGAGGGCTGTTCTGTTGTAATGCCATGACAGAGGGGCTTATGCTCCTCCATCCCCCTCGGTGCGAGGGCCTCGGCCAGGGGCTGGATGTGCCAGAGCATCGGCTACCCTCCCGGAGCTCCACCTGGGCTCCCGTGCTATTCCATTCTGAGGCGCCACCTGCACGAACGGCATTTGGACCAGCACTTTGGAAGACACCCCGTGGATGGCGTGTGGCTTGCACATCTTCCTCCTCTGCGAACCCCAGTGCAGAGTCCATCTCACTGTTCCTTCAAGCTGGCTGCCCCTTGGCTCTGATGCACCCCAGGTTCCACCCGACTCACATGGTCACCAGCGGCTGCAGGCGGCACGTGCCTGGGTCTACACTGAGGTCCCAGGCAGGTGTCTGGCACAGCACTTGGGTACCTGGTTCAAGTCCCAACTCCCCCAGCGGGGGGCCTGCCCCTACACAGAACACCTGGGTTACCACGGCTGCTGCAGGGGAGAACCAGCACAGGCAGGACTTCCAACACCCTGCCTGTCAAAAAGTGACGCAAACGACACTCTGGCACCCCAATAAACACCTGTGCCCTGGTACTCGCCCTCCACGTTCCAATGGTTAAGTAAGAGTACTGCGGACCAACAGCTCACAGCTCTCTCATGGGATGCGCTCGACAGGGAGGCTGGGGGCAGCTTCTCCCCTTTTTCCCCCTCCCCCAGATACAAGAGAAAGAAAGAGAATTTGGAAACAATGGTCTCACCCGCTTTTTCCTAAACCTCAACCCTTTCCACCCTGATCAACTATGTAAACAAAGGCCAGGCTTTGTGCTGTCAATGCCCACCCAAGGACAGTGAGTGTACGACAGGCCAGCAGGCGTGCAGGGCGGAACCTCTGGGACACCCATAGAACACTGGACGCCGTGCCAATCCAGCTCCTGCCAGACCGGGACAGGGCAGGACGGAGGAGCTCCCGGTGGGCAGCAGCTTGGCCGGACCAAGCATTCACCCCGCAAGTGACTGGGAGCCCTGCCTGGGGTGGGTGAGGTCACTGTGGAGGAGGAGGGAGAGGTGTGTGGCCTGTGGCTCTCCCGGAAGCCCTGTATGAGCCACCAGAGCCTGCCCAGGGCTGCTGCCCTCGCTGGGCCTGCTCCCAAAACCCCCTCAACAGTGCGTTCAGCGTCCCCTTCCCTAAGGCAGGGACACGAGATCATGAAGCTGGACCACATGGTTTCCCTTGCACAGACTCTCCAAGGTCGTAGGCCCCAGGGAGAACCACGCTGGCTCTGAGTGCAGGAGTTTCCGTGCAAAACCAGCCAACAGCCCAGGCCCTTCTGCTCCCCCAGGCAGCTGGGCTGGCCCCACACCAACTCCTGCTAGTGCTCCAGCTCCTCCCCATCAAGAGCTGGAGCTTCACCCCATGCAGCTGGGACTTGCAGGTGTGTAGGCAGGCCCTAGAGTTGCAGCACAATGCTGGCCCAGCCGTATCCCTAACCATCAGTGACTTGCCTCTGGTGCAGGAGCGGTGGCACGGCGTGCTAAGCAGGTACTCTAGGTGCTGGCATCCTGCATGAGTGGGCCTGCTCCAAGCAAACAGGGTGCGCGGAGCTGGTAGGCCACAGTGGCATCCTGCAGGTGCCCTCCCACGAGCTAGAGCCAGAGGCTCTCCGCCAGGGGCTGACACGCTGGGCGCCCCCTCACGCTGGGCCAGCAGTGTCTGGCTGCCAGACCAGACAGCAGGCTCTGCACCCAGAGGCCATGCCCCATGCCAGGCAATGCCCAAAACAGGGTGGCTGAGAGAGAACATGTTTATTTCCCAGGCAGGAGGTAGGATGGAGGGCTGTGGGAGGCTCTGGCTCACGGGCACTCACTTCCAGAAGAGAACGTTCCAGAAGAGCAGCCAGCAGGGGTAGATGCCCAGGGCCAGCAGGGGGAAGAGCAGGGCGCCGTAGGTGTAGTGTTCCAGTACACCCTGGGCCAGTGCGGCCAGGAAGAGCTGCCAGCCCTCGGCCAGTGACATTGGTGCTTCCTGGAGCTCCCGCCACAGGAAGAGGCTGCCCAGGAGCGTGGCCGCCGGGCTCGTCAGTACCAGTAAGGCGGCATACAGTGGCCTGCGCAAGGGCAGCACGGCGGGCTCTGTGAGCATAGGGCAGCAGGGAGGAGGGTGTTGGTAGGGGAAGCTGGGCTCTCCAGGAAAGGTAGGGACGTACGTACCGGGGCCCACGGGGCTCAGCGAGTGCAGCAGCGGGCACCATGGTGGCAGCTAGCAGGAAGCCCAGGGAGAAGTTGGTGAGGGCAACACAGCCCAGCTGCAGGGCCAGGTAGATGAGCGCCACCAACTTCAAGGCCATCCAGCCCCCGTCTGGAGCCTGTGTGCTGACCACCCTGCAAGGTGAGGGCTCAGCGGCAGCCCAGGACCTCGAGGCCAGGGCTTCCCTCACCCCCCCCGGCCTGCCCCACCCCCACCCGGACGCCCCTCACCGATGAGCATTGTGCGGAAGGGCCAGGCCAGCTGCGTAAATGGCCAGCAGTGTGAGCACCACGGCCTCGGCCTCAGCCACCGGGAAGTGCTGAGCAGCCACATGCTGGCCCAGCACCGGCAAGGCGTAGAGGGCCAGGCCCATGGCCTGCGAGATGAGCACAGGGGCCACGAGCGAGGTCAGGCTCACACCCTGCATGGGGGGGACAGGGAGCTGGGTCCACGCCTGGGGCCCAGGGAAGCCCCAGAGCCCTCCCCATGGCCAGCATGAGACTGACTGCAGTGGTGGGAACCAGTCAGGACTCAAGAGGGAAGGGCCAGCACCTGCACCAGGGGGAGAGAGGGGCTGGGTCCGGGCCCCCCTCCAGCCTCCTCAGGGCCCACACCGGCCTCGTGCAGCCGCATCCACAGCTCCAGGGCGTGACTGAGTCAAGGACACTGCCAAAACAGGTGTACTGGGAGTGCCAGGGTGAGGGCCCACACGTGGACAGCAGGCGGGGCGCCCACACGTGGACGGCAGGTGGGGCCCATACGTGGACGGCAGGCGGGGGGCACACGCGGACGGCAGGCGGGGGGCCCACACGTGGACGGCAGGCGGGGGGCCCACACGTGGACGGCAGGCGGGGGGCCCATACGTGGACGGCAGGCGGGGGGCACACGCGGACGGCAGGCGGGGGGCCCACACGTGGACGGCAGGCGGGCCCACACGTGGACGGCAGGCGGGGGCACACGCGGACGGCAGGCAGGTGGGGGGCCCACATGCAGATGGCAGGTGGGGGCCCGGGCCCACACGTGGACGGCAGGTGGGCCCACGCGTGGTCGGCATGGTAGAGGATATCTTGAGACCGAGGACAAGCAGCAGGAAGCCGGCGGCCGGCATGTAGAGGCCGATGGAGACGAAGCGGGAGAGGGCGGGCAGCAGGTAGAAGAAGAAGGACTGATGCAGGCGCTCCAGCAGGTGGTTGAGCTTCCGGAACATGCCCTCCAGCGCCCTGCCACACACGAGACCTGCCACAGCTGCCCAGCCCCCGGCCCGGCCCGGCCCGACAGGACACCAGAGCACGTACTTGCCCACGGCCACCAGGTCGTACTTGTACTGGCGGAAGCTGTTGACGCCACGCAGAGTGAAGGCCTCCACGCGGTAGCGCAGGAAGAGGCCGTGGGGGCCGTGGGGGCGGCCGGAGGCCTGCTGCAGAGCCAGGAGCAGCAGCGTCTGCAGGCCCTGCAGGGGCGCGTCCAGTGAGCTCCGGTCCTGAGGCTGCAGCTTCAGGGAGGCGGCACAGGTCAGGGCAGCTGGCTCCAGGGCCCCCGGCAGGTGCCCCGTCCTGGTCGGCCAGCTCACCTTGCCCTGCAGTGTGCACAGCAGCCCCCCCTTCTGGCAGAAGGTCTGGAAAAGGTTGAGCAGGTCCAGGTTGGGCAGCTGCCCATTCAGCCCCTCAACCGTCACGTCCAGGCTGGTGACCACGTCGCTGCTCAGTTCCAGCGCCACAGCTGCCTGGATGGCGCCCGCCCGGCCCTCCAGGGGGGACGACTTCACACCTGCAAGGGCCAGCCGTGGGTGCCCAGCGGGCGGGCGCTGGGGGTGGCGCCCTCGGGAGCTCGCCCGCCCGTACCTGTGATGTTGACGTCATGGTAGGCCTCCAGCCAGGCCTCGGTGCCCAGCAGGTCGTGGTCCGTCACCAGGAAGATGAGGTCTTTCGCCCAGTAAATCTGCCCTGCGGGGGCGAGGCGGGCTCAGCAGCTGCCTGGGCCACGGCCCCCACCCGGCGGCCCCAGGGCCTCACCCCTGAAGTGGGCGGCCAGCGCCAGCAGCAGCCCCACCGCCTGGCTGTTGGCCGCGTCGGGGCCGCAGGGCACGGTGAGCACCAGGGCCTCGGTGCTGGCGGCGCGGGGCGCCCGCAGGATGCCGTACACGTTGGTGCCGGACACGAGCTGCACAGGGTAGCGTGGGGTCACCCCGCGGGCCAGCGGGGCGTCCCCCGGCCCCCGGCCCCCCAGGAGCCCCCGTACGTAGCGCTCGTGCAGCTCATCGGGGAAGGGCAGCTTCGGCGAGAACCTCTGCGTGTAGACCTCGAGCCCCACGGCGCGCATCGTGCGCTCCAGCCAGGCCACCGGGAGCGCCCTGGGACACGGGGCTCCGGTCAGCCGCGCCCGCCGCCCCGCCCGCCGCCCGCGCCCCCGGCCCGGCCGCTCACCCCGACTTGCGGCGCTGGGCGGCGAAGTCCCGGGCGAAGCTGCGGGCGCGGTCTCCGCCCGCGAACTGCTCCTCCACCATGGTGGAGCCCATGGCGTTCTCGGACATGTAGGTGCGCTGGGTCAGCGGCGGGAAGGCCAGCGCCAGGAACCAGGCGACGCCCGCCAGGTAGCTCAGCACGCTGCGCGGGGCCGGGCGAGAGGGCCGCCTGTCCACCCGGTGTCCGCCCGTCCACCCGGTGTCCGCCCGAGCCCCGCGCCCACCCCGGGGCAGCTCGTCCACCGTGCCCCGCCCCGGTGCCCACCCGGCCCGCGCTCTCACCACAGCGGCGCGTTGAGGCGCAGCACCAGGCGGGCGAGCGCGCGCCGCCGCACCGGGTCCGACAGGAGGCCCATGGCCGGCCAGGACCGGGACCACGGGCGCTCCTCCGCGCGCTTCCGCTCCCGGCGGGCCTCGCGGCGCCGCGCATGCTCGGAGCGGCGGGCGGCGTCAGCGCCCCTCCCGCGCGTGCGCAGCGCGGCGCCTGCCGGTGGGCCGCTGTGCGGGGCGCGCGGTGCGGGCGGAGCCGCGGGACGCCCCCTGCCCTCCTCCTCGGGACCCAGGCAGGAGCCGAGAGTGCGCGCAGGCCTTTATTGCTCAGTCCCCCAGCAGCGCCGCCTCCCGCACGTGCTGCCGCACCACCCGGTCCAGCAGGGCGTGCACGTCCCGGGCGGCGCGGGCCGCGGCCTCCAGCACGCGCGGCAGGTGGTCCTCGTGCAGCCGCGCGTCCATCTCCAGCAGGGCCAGCTGGCCCGAGGCGGGCAGCAGGGCCAGGGCCAGCTGCGGGCCCCCGGACGCCTCCTCCAGGTGGCTCAGGTCGGCCAGCGCCGTGCCGTCCACGAAGCCCGCCGAGCACGCGCACACAAAGTCCCGCATAGGTATCCCCGCGTCCATCACGGCCAGCGTGGCCGCGTTCACGCACGCTGCATAGGTCCCTCCGTCGGCCTGCAGCACCTGAGACAGGCACCCTGTCATGCGCAGTCCTCGCCGTCGGGGCACCCCTATCCTCCACCCCGGGGTGCCCCTCTTCCCTCCTGTCCCCCCTCGCACCTGCACGTAGATGTCGATCTGCGAGCGCGGGTGCAGCTGCGTGAGGATGGCGGCCTCGAAGGTCTGACGGAGCTGCAGACCCAGCTCGCAGGACTTGCGGTCCCCGTGCGGCCGCCGCTTGCGCTCGCCGGTGCTGAACGTGGCCGAGCTGAACTGGCAGTTCACCAGGGCCCGGTCGGGCAGGGCGCGGGAGCGAGAGCCCCGGATCTGGAGGGGGGCAGCCCGTGAGCCGGACCTAGCGCCCGCACCCCTCGGCCCCGCAGGGAGCCGGACCCAGCGCCCGCACCCCTCGGCCCCGCAGGGAGCCGGACCCAGCGCCCGCACCCCTCGGCCCCGCAGGGAGCCGGACCCAGCGCCCCTCGGCCCCGCAGGGAGCCGGACCCAGCGCCCGCACCCCTCGGCCCCGCAGGGAGCCGGACCCAGCGCCCCTCGGCCCCGCAGGGAGCCGGACCCAGCGCCCGCACCCCTCGGCCCCGCAGGGAGCCGGACCCAGCGCCCCTCGGCCCCGCAGGGAGCCGGACCCAGCGCCCCTCGGCCACGCAGGGAGCCGGACCCAGCGCCCGCACCCCTCGGCCCCGCAGGGAGCCGGACCCAGCGCCCCTCGGCCACGCAGGGAGCCGGACCCAGCGCCCGCACCCCTCGGCCCCGCAGGGAGCCGGACCCAGCGCCCCTCGGCCCCGCAGGGAGCCGGACCCAGCGCCCGCACCCCTCGGCCCCGCAGGGAGCCGGGCGCGCTGCGGGCGTCCCCCCGAGCGGACGCGAGGACGGAGCGCGCCCGGCCCAGTCCGCCCGCGCCCGGGGCCCGGCCCGCGCACTCGCCTCGTGCGGCCCGTACACCACCGCCAGCGCCTTGGTGTTGCCCTGCTCGATGTAGGCCGAGCCGTCCGCCTGCGTGAACACCCCCATGCGCGCCTGGATCTTGCGTAGCTCTCCGGCGCGCCGCCCGTCCACCCGGTAGCCCTGGTCCGACAGCAGCTCCAGCCCCGCCATGGCCGCGAGTCCCGCGCTCGCCTCGCGGAGGACTACGACTCCCGTCAGCCCCGGCTTCCGGCCGAGGCTCCGGGGGACTACGACTCCCGTCAGCCCTCGCCCTCGGGCGCGCGGCTGCCGGCCTCCCCGGGAGGCGCAGGTGGACGCCCCGTCCCCCCGCCCCGGTGGCGATGCCGGCACGAGGAGGTCCCGAGCCCCAGGTACCTAACGGGGGGCTGGCCCTTCTCGCGGCCTGCGCCCCTCGGTGGGGTAGCCAGTGTCCAGGGCGGCCCGTGTCCCGGGCAGCCTGTTGGGTCCAGGGCGGCCCGTGTCCCGGGCGGCCCCCACGGCCTGCTCTCCGCTGTGGCCTGGGGCCGGGAGGGGTCGTGCCCACCCCCGGCCACTCTCCACCCTCGGTCCTGCTGAGCTCGGCCCCCGCGCAGGGCCCTGGCTCTGTTCTGGGCCTTCCTGGGCTGAAGGGTGTACCCAGCCTCGGCTGGCCCCGTCCCTGCCCTTGCTGGCCGAGCTGTGCCAGTCCTCACGGCTGTCCACCTTTGCCTGGTGGCCGGCACCCGAGGTTGGGTTCAGAAGCTGTTTCTGTTGTGTTTGTGTTTGCCGCATGAGATGATTTTATTTCCAAGCTCAGCGGAAGCACGGTGTAGCACCGTGTGCCCAGAAGGCCCCGTCACAGCTGGGTTGGCTCTGACTGCGTGGCAGGGTGCCAAGGGCGGCCGTGAGCTGGGGGCGGAGGGAGGTGCAGCACAGCTGGTGCTTACGCGGGAACCACGACGCGCGGGGGGTCCCACGCAGGACGGACCTCCTGGCTAGCTGTGCTGGCTTCAGCCCTGGGAGAAGCTGCTGATTCGTGGAGAGCAAGCCTAGCTAGCCCCTCGACTCCAGGCTAGGCTACGGTTGCATGGGCCTGATGTAGGGGGCCCTGGGAAGGCGTGAGCGACTGGGCGCAGAAGTCGGGGGTCGGGCTGGGTGTGTGGTTGGAGACGGCGAGCGGGGGGCTGGTACCCTGTGCCGCGTCGGCCGTGAGCTCAGTGAAGTGTGTCCTGGGTGGCTGCTGAGCAGGACGAGCGTGTGACAGCCGCAGACCCTCGGCCCCGTCGGCGCCCCGCAAGGTGTAGTGAGCCAACCCTCCTGCCACGGGGGCACAGGGAGCCGGGTGCTGCCCGGGCGCGTGTCCCGGCACTGAGAGGCCATGGCCAAAGGGGAGCGGGGCGCGAGGGACACACTGGTGTACTTTTTAAGAGAATTGGACTTAAGTGAAAAGAAGTTCTGTGATGAGTAACTTGCCATAAGTTTTGGTAAAAGATCAAGTTACGGCAAATCCAGCTTCGCTGTTTCCAGTTGGCTGTCGGTATGCAGAAAAGCTTGGCTAATGATGTGCAGTGAGGCAGGTTTAAAATAAAACCCTTCGGGCCCGGCGGCGTGGCCTAGAGGCTAAAGTCCTTGCCTTGAACGCGCAGGATCCCATATGGGCGCCGGTTCTAATCCCAGCAGCTCCACTTCCCATCCAGCTCCCTGCCTGTGGCCTGGGAAAGCAGTCGAGGACGGCCCAAAGCCTTGGGACCCTGCACCCGCGTGGGAGACCTGGAAGAGGTTCCTGGTTCCCGGCTTCGGATTGACACAGCACCAGCAGTTGCGCTCACTTCCATCGGATGGAAGATGTATATATCTGACTTTGCAATATAAATAAATAAAGGGTTTCATTTTATTTTATTTTTTTTAAGATTTATTTATTTTATTACAGCCAGATATACAGAGAGGAGGAGAGACAGAGAGGAAGATCTTCCGTCCAATGATTCACTCCCCAAGTGAGCCGCAACAGCCGGTGCGCGCCGATCCGAAGCCGGGAACCAGAGGCCTCTTCCAGGTCTCCCACGCGGGTGCAGTGTCCCAAGGCTTTGGGCCGTCCTCGACTTTTTTCCCAGGCCACAGGCAGGGAGCTGGATGGGAAGTGGAGCTGCCGGGATTAGAACTGGTGCCCATATGAGATCCCGGCTGTTCAAGGCGAGGACTTTAGCAGCTAGGCCACGCTGCCAGGCCCTCAATAAAACCTTGGAATACATTTTGGCACTGAGGGAAAAAAAACCCCAGCTACTAGAGGCAGCGGTAGGGGCACTGCCGGGGACAACGCAACCCTGCTGGGGTAACGGGGCTGGAGCGCAGGCAGGACCCCCAATTAACCCTGCTCACTAACGCACACTGGGTGCCGCATGGGATGGCTTGGTGTGATCTTGTCACCTAACTAACTGACTGACTGACTGACCCGGGAGGACACGTTAGTCACCTGACTGACTGACTGACACAGGAGGACACGTTAGTCACCTGACTGACTGACTGACTTACACGGGAGGACACGTTAGTCACCTGACTGACTGACTGACTGACACGGGAGGACACGTTAGTCACCTGACTGACTGACTGACTGACACGGGAGGGACACGTTTCCTGGCTCGCTGCGTCCTGCACTTTTGCCCGACGTGCCTTAGCGCGTCCTGCATTCATGCCCCTCGTCCTCCTGTTGCCCTCAGGAGAGTCCAGCTGGCCGTGATGTCCACCTCTCTAACATGTTGCGTCCGCTGTTTCCGTGGTTTCAGCAGGACAGCTGGTGCGGCGGCCCCTTGGGCAAACTGCGGGCATCTTCTCCATGAGCTGCCAGCTTCCAGGACCTCCGGGCCCTGCCGTCAGCGCATCCCGTCCTGGTGCCCACGGAGGTGGCCTGCCTGGTGCCTGGTGGCACTGGAGGCTGCCCTGCCCACGGCCCTGGCGGCCTCGCAGGGCCAGGAGGGAGCGAGCGCTGAGTGGCCTGGGCCACCCAGGCGCTTTGGGGGGTGCCCGAGTGACAAGCTCAGCGGCATTCAGTGCTTCACGCCCCACATGGCAGAGCCGGGCTGGAGCTTCCTCAGCATCTGCCATGCGGGTGCGGGCCGAGCCCAGGGCGCCCTCACGCCTCTCCCAGGGCACCCGCAGCCGCTGGACGGGAGGCAGAGCTGCTGGAACCACAACTGGCACTTGAACACGGCATGCCCGAGCCGTACGTGGCAGCTTCACCCGCCACACCGCCATGCGGGCCCCTGTGCGGAGCTGCTCTGGGCACTGCGCTGTGCCACCACAACCTGCAGGAGCCAGAGCACGAAGCCTCCCCAGCAGCTCTCGACGGGCCTGCTGCGTGGGAGCGCCTGCGGGGCCTGCGGGCGGTAGATGCGCCTTGGCTGCCCGGCGGAGTTGGGCTCTGGGCTGTGAGGGGTGATGGCTCAGAACTGCTAGGTCTCCCATGAGCAAGTCTGGCTCTGACATGCACCCTTCGGCCAGTGTCAGCGAGCAGCCAGGTGGCCGTCCTGGGTACTCTGTCCCCAGCTGGCCTCTCCCAATCGAGCCCAGAGCGCCCTCTCCAGGCAGCAGATGCCTGGGCTAGTGGCCATCCCAAGTGTCCAGGCGCAGAGCTGGCCCTGCTCCTTCCTTTGCAACCCACAGCCTTTAAAATGAGCCATGTCGTGGTGTGCACGTTAGGCTGCTGCCTGCAGTGCAGGAGTCCTGGCTGCTGCACTTCCCGTCCAGCCCTCTGCTCTGGGAAAGCAGCAGAGGGTGAGTCTTTGGGACCCTGAACTCATGTGGGGGACCCAGAAGAAGCTCCTGGCTCCTGGCTTCAGATTGGCTCAGCTCCGGCCACTTGAGGAGTGGGTGAAAGAGCTTTCAGTGTGTCTCTCTGCAACTCAAGTCAAAAACCAAGTAAAATAAATACTGAAAAAAAAATAGAGAAGGCTTTATTTTGGGGGACAGATTGGGACGGGTAGAACGAAAGAGTATGGCAGGAGGCCGCCTGGACACAGCGGCTGATTGGAACCAGCAGTCTGAAGCGCAGGCCGGGGAGGTGTGGGCGCCGCGGACCCCGCAGGCTCCGTGTGCAGCGCGCAGGAAGTTGCCTTAGCAGTGAACATCGCACACTCAGCTTTAGCCCAGTGCTCCCACAAATGGACCACTGCCACGCCTGTGAGAAGCCAAGATAAAGTTTTTTTTTAAATTATTTTTATTACAAAGATACACAGAGCGGAGGAGAGAAAGATCTTCCCTCCGATGATTCACTCCCCAGTTGAGCACAATGGCCGGTGCTGCGCCGATCCGAAGCCGGGAACCAGGAACTTCCTGCCGGGTGTCTTGGGGAGTGAACCATCGGACGAAGATCTTCCTCGCGCCTTCCTCGGCCCCTGGACAGATGCGGGGTGGAGCCCAGGTGTCTCCTGTCGACAGCCCACTCGTATTTGTAGGATGGCATTGGAGAGGGCGAGTCCCAGTGCGAGCGCCTGGAGGAGCCCTGGCCGTCCTCCTCCTCCTCCTCCCAGCTGGACCTGGAAGGGGTGGCTGCGTCTTTGGGTCCATGGCGTGGGCTCTGCGGTTCGTTCCTTCTGCGCCTGCGCCTGCCTCCAGCCCGCTCACCTCTGTCTCTCACGCTCATAGTCGCCATCCCGTGATTTCTCCTTCTTGCGAGCCTTTTCTTTGGAGGAGGCGTAGACCCCACGTTCCCGCCGCCCCCGCTCTCTCTGCCGGCTGCGTTCCCAAAGTCCTCACTCACACCGCCGGGGTGGGATGGCGTCTCCACCCGAGCAGAGCGGTAGTGTCTGTCCTTGCGGCCGCTGCGGCCAGCCTGCTCGCCGCCCTCCTCCTCGGCACCCTTCTGCTCATCCTCGCTGTCTTCCCAGTCCTTGTAGGAGATCCGGGGCTGCTTCTTGCCGTCCCACTGGTCCTGCGCCTCCCGCGCTCTCCGTTTCAGGGAGGCCAGCAGGTCCAGCCCCAGGCGTGAAGGACGAGGCCCGGGCGCTGCTCGCTGGCTGCGTTTCTGGTCCTGCAGATGAGGCCGCCCACCTGAGCGTCCAGGTCAGCGCCTTCCAAGCGGTGGATCGAGGCGTCCTCGCCGGCCTCCTCCATCCCAGCAAGCGCCACTGGAGCCCCGGAGAGCAGGATGGGGCGCTCAGACAGGCTCGAAGAGCCACAGTCCGCACCCTGAAAGAGTCTCTCCCCCAGCTCCCAGCCCCTTCCCAGCCCTGCCCACTGGCCAGTTGTGCTCAGACATCCACCTGCAGGCACCAATGCCCAGGGGCCTGCCCTTAATCCCTCCCAGGCCCAGCCCCCTGTGCCTGGCTGGCTCAGCTGAACACCAGGAGCCCCAGGTGCCTGCATCTGCCCTTCCGCCACCTCCCTCCCGCTCCTGCCCCGCTGGAATAAACCTACTACAGTGAAAAAAAACCATCTTCCTCTGTCTCCCCTCCTCTGACTATTCGCCCTTCAAAAAACACAAACTTTACAGTCCCCTTTCCCATCCTTTGCTTCCTGGTAGTTCTTATATCTGTGAACATGGAGTGCGTCAATCTTTGTCTATTTTTGTGTTTCCTTCTTCTTATTGATTTAAACATCTGAATATTGCTTTCATTAGTTTGTATTTTGGTGATGGGGTTCCCATCCTTTCCCCTTTTCTTGTTTTAAAAGAAGTGTATTTGGGCCCCGCGGCATGGTCTAGTGGCTAAAGTCTTCGCCTTGAAAATGCCAGGATCCCATATGGGCGCTGGTTCTAATCCCGGCAGCTCCACTTCCCATCCAGCTCCCTGCTTGTGACCTGGGAAAGCAGTCGAGGACAGCCCAGAGCCTTGGGACCCTGCACCCGTGTGGGAGACCTGGAAAGAAGTTCCTGATACCCGGCTTTGGATCGGTGCAGCACCGGCCGTGGTGGTCGCTTGGGGAGTGAATCATCGGATGGAAGATCTTCCTCTCTGTCTCTCCTCCTCTCTGTATATCTGGCTTTGTAATAAGAATAAAATAAATCTTTTATAAAAAAAAGAAGTGTATTTAATGTCGCATGGGACGTTCAACAACAGCCCAGTGAAATTACTTCTAACCCACTGGACAAGGCCCCAGGGCAGGGGCAGCGCTTGCTTGTCAGGGACCAGGGACCAGCCTGGACAAGGCCCCGGGGCAGGGGCAGCGCTTGCTTGTCAGGGACCAGGGACCAGCCTGGACAAGGCCCCGGGGCAGGGGCAGCGCTTGCTTGTCAGGGACCAGCCTGGACAAGGCCCTGGGACAGGGGCAGCGCTTGCTTGTGGGACTAGCCTGGACAAGGCCCTGGGGCAGGGGCAGCGCTTGCTTGTGGGACTAGCCTGGAAGAGTTCAGTGCCTTGTCCTTAGGACAGTCACAGCACGTATGTCCTAATTCTCCCCCACCATAACATGTAAGACAGTGTTGTTTCATTCCAGCATATAGAGCAGCAGCTAATTGGTCGACTTTGTAAACTTCTGATCCAATCTCAACGCACGTTTTAATATAGTCATTGAGGCTGTGCCCCGCCACTCGGATAGGGTGTAGGGCCTTTGGCCATCTGAGGCAGCATTTTCACAAGCCAAAGTTTGCAAAAGCATTTCTCGCACATGTGTTTGTGAAATGGCACAGGAGACAGCCTCAGTCAACGGAGCTGTGAAGTCTGTGTAGGCCTCCTGGCTGTCTTGACGAATTTTCAAAAAGGATTGGTGAGGTCCCCCTGAGTCCTCTATCCGGTCCCAGGCCCTCAAGGCACTCCGAGCCCGAGTGATTGCATCGTGTTGGAGTTGGGCCTGGATTCCCGGGACTGCTCCCTGGCCTCCAAGCTGGGCGTTGAGACACCTGCACAGGTCAGTCTTATAATTTCTCCTGTCTTGTTGCTGGGCCTCATCCTGTCACCAACGCCTAAACTGTAAAAATGGATTCCTGCCCAAAACTGTTGTAGCTAAATTGTTCCTGCCCTAAGGACTCATGCGGTATTGAGCAGCCAGCGGCTGTACTAACCCTCTGGTGAAGGCAGAATGCCTTCCGTGTGAGGCCTCCTTGAGTTCTTTGAAAGTATCTGTGTTAAAATGTTGATGCTCAAATACATGGAATTACAGGAAAGATTTTACATAGTCAGATCTCAAACATTTGGCTGGACCCATAAAACAGCAAGAATGGCCACCTGTTACTCCAACAACCCAAATAATCTTTTACTTTTGTCCAACCTGAACTTATTAATTGTACCAAGATGACTTAAGCATCATACAAACAAGTACATTTACTTTTCAAAATATTTTTTCTGTTACAGAAAACTCAAAAAGCTAGTTCACAATAAACAAAGCCCAGACAGTAGTTCAGAGTAACAACTTGGAGATTTTCTTAAAGTAAAAGAAGAGTGGTATAAACCTAAAATTTACTGTGAGATCACTCCTTTGCTCAGTCTCGTGAGGCATTGAAGCCAAAAGATGTCACTGCAGATGACATCTTTTTGTGCAAAATACATATTCATCCCGGGGAACTGTCAACATAGTCCTCTGATTAGCAGTTTTATCTGCGCATGACACATATAGAATCCCTTCTAAGGAAAAGACAGACATCAAGACAGGCAACTGGCCCCTACACACAATGCAGAAACCTGATGGGCCCTCTGGACCCCGACTCAAGCCCATCCAGCCTCCTGGGACCCTGTGTGAGCACTCAGAATAGACTAGTTAGCTGGTCCCTTGGAGACAGGGCAGTGCAGGTCCTGTGAGCCAGGCTTCCTGGCTTGGTGCTGGGGCCATGTCAGTCGTCACGGTGGGCTCCCCAGACCAGCACGCCAGGCTCTGCAGCTCAGCACTGTCGCTGCCCTCTGGGGCCCCGAAATGTTGCAGGGCGCAAGTAAAATCATGCCAGATTTCTAGGGGCATCATGCTAGGATTTCTTAAGGAATTCTTAAGATTTATTTTATTTATTTGTCGCTGTCCCACAGCGATGGACTTGGTGCATGGAGCCGAGGTTTGTTAGTGGCATCAGACTTTATACATACAGGATAAGGGAGGAGGTATGGAGCTTGTCAGCAAACCCATCAACCGTTTCTGTGCTTTTGTTTGGAATTCCTTTTGTCTTGTATATTTCTCATGCTGGCCACACATCTATTTTCTCATACAAACGGTATCTAGTCAGTTCTACAAAAGGCACCCATTCTGTTGTTCTCATGCAAATATTATCCAATCAACTGTAATCCTGTGCTCCTGACCTTCTAGGGTCACAGTGTCCTCCTACATTTATTTATTTTTTTTATTGCAGTCAGATATACAGAGAGGAGGAGAGACAGAGAGGAAGATCTTCCCTCCGCTGATTCACTCCCCAAGTGACCACAATGGCCGGTGCTGTGCCGATCCGAAGCCGGGAACCAGGAACTTCCTCCAGGTCTCCCACACAGGTGCAGGCTCCCAAGACCTTGGGTCGTCCTCGACTGCTTTCCCAGGCCACAGGCAGGAAGCTGGATGGGAAGTGGAGCTGCCGGGATTAGAACCTGCGCCCAACTAGAAATTATTACATAAAAAGTCATCATGATAAGCCAGTTTGAATCAAAACCTTGAGAGGAGAATATGGTTGTTGCCGTGAAATGCATCCGTTACTCTGCAGACCTGTGTGCAGCCTCAGCTGATAAAGCACCCTGAGCGGCCTGCAGTGAACAACCTGGCCACATTAACAAAACTGCAGACATGCAACTTTTACTGCCTCTTTGTGCATAGTCCATCCTCATTGTCACCCTGGAACTTTTGAAAGCACGCAAAACTTTGAGAGTGTGTTGCCTTGTTGGAGGGTGAGGCCTGTGACCCGGGAGGGCCTGTCGCCCTGCACTGTGAGGGACACTCGGCTGCAGGCTGTCCTTCCACGCTTCCCTTGAGCCAAGTTTACACTGATGATTGCAGATGGAGAAGGTTGAGAAACCAGTGAGGAACCTCGGTGTTTTCTGTGTCTGTGATTCAGCCTTGCTTGCTTGGCTGGGAGGCTGTGTGACCCCAGGCCTGGCAGTCTGGCAGGCCCCGTGGGCAGAGCGCTGCTCAGGAAGGCGGCCCCTGGTGTGCTTGTTAGAGAAGTCCATCACCGCCCTGGAGCCCACCTGTTTGCACTTGGCCAAAGTTGCTTGCTTCAAAGCCACCAATAGAAGCCTGCCAACTTGCTCTTTTTAAAAAAGTTAACAGTTAAACTGACCGATCATGGGCCCGGCATGGTGGCCTAGTGGCTAAAGTCCTCACCTTGACTGCGCCAGGATCCCATATGTAATCCCGGAAGCTCCACTTCCCATCCAGCTTCCTGCCTGTGGCCTGGGAAAGCAGTGGAGGACGGCCCAAGGTCTTGGGAGCCTACACCCGCGTGGGAGACCTGGAGGAGGTTCTGGCTCCTGGCTTCGGATTGGCGCAGCACCGGCCGTTGTGGTCACTTGAGGAGTGAAACATCGGATGGAAGATCTTCCTCTCTGTCTCTCCTCCTCTCTGTATATCTGACTTTGCAATAAAAAAAAAAAAAAAATCTCTAAAAAAGGTTAAAGTGACCAATCATGAGTATATGGAATTGGCCTGAAATGAACCCTGTGCTTTGTTCTGCCCTGCTGCTCCTGCTGCAGCCACCCCTCCCCCGAGCCCTGCGGGCCGGCGGCTGGCAGCCTAGTCTGAACAAACTGCTTTTATGCGTTTGCATCAACTTCTGACTCCTGATTTTCTGGGGATCGCACAATCTGGGTACAACACCCTTTCACCTGCTGACTGATATGGCCTTGAAGAAGAAGGCTCCATTTCTGAAAGTATTTCTCGGGAAGCATTTGAGTCTGACTGCAGTGGCTGTAGGGCTGATGAACTATGAACATAAAGTCCTTATGTTTACAGGGATTATTTTTTATAGTGAGAGAATCAAAAGCCACGTGACAGTGAGCAAGTATATGATTAGGGGCTAACAGTGACACAAAACAGGAAGCATGGACAGGAATTTACAGTGTACAGGCCTGGGGTCCTGATCATACCACTTCAATCAGACAGTAATGAGCCAGCAGGCCTTGGAGGCAGCTGTCTCCCTAAATCCAAAAACTCCAAGGTTCTCCCTGGCTCCTGCCTGCCTCCTGGTCCTTCAGGAAACAGGAGCTTTGCTCGTAACAGGATACAGGTGTCTCTTTGGAGATTCCAGACTCCAGGAACACAGTCACCTTTACAACCAACTCTTTCAGCTCGGGCTGGACAGGCACGGCAGGCACAGTGTCCCGGGGCTGGACAGGGGGCAGCAGGCACAGTGTCCCGGGGCTGGACAGGGGGCAGCAGCCACAGTGTCCGGAGCTGGGCAGGGGGCAGCAGGCACAGTGTCCCGGGGCTGGACAGGGGGCAGCAGGCACAGTGTCCAGGGCTGGACAGGAGGTGGCAGGCACAGTGCTAGGGCTGGACAGCGGGCAGCAGGCACAGTGTCCAGGACTGGACATGGCGTCGCAGGTGGAAAGGTCCTTCTTTGTCGGTATTCCCTGCCTCCCTCTGTGGGCATCCTGCATCACCCTGGGAGCCTCCCAGGTGGAGCCCCTGACCCCTTACGCCTTTGGAACCCAGTTGGTGACCTTGGGGTCCCCGTGTGACCAGAGCTAGGGTGCCACCCACCTCCACTCCAGCCTGCTGGGCTGGGGCTCCATCAGGATCCTGTTGCCCCTACAGCTCTACCGGGCACTACCCTGACCCTGACCTGGTCACCACTGCCCAGTTCCTGTCCCCCTCCCCACTGTGATTGCATGGACATCACTCCAGATACCTCGATCCACAGCCTGGCATGAGGGGCGGGAGGATCAGGCATGTGGCCATTGGGCTGCCCAGTAGGGGTTCCATCTCCCTGTCCCTGCAGGCACCTGGTCTAGGCTGGCACTGGCCAGGTGTGAGTGATGGCTGCCCATGTGACTCTCAGGCCCAACTCCTGCTGAGGGGAACAGGCGAGGCCCACTGCAGGCAGCGGGACACCGGGCGCCCCCCCCCCCCCGCCCCATGTTGAGCCTCGGAATGTGGCTGATGCGTAGGGGCTGGGACGGCCCTGACCTCACAATGACTGAGTCTGGGTCCCTCGCAGCCATGGCTCTGCCAGCTGCCGCCCCGCCGCCCGGCCCCCGGGCATGTCCCTCCTGAACAGCTATGAGGGCCTGCGGCAGGAGAGCCAGCGGCTGGCGCAGGAGAATGCGGAGCTGCGCAGGCTGGTGCAGCTCCTCCAGGAGAACCACGAGCTGAAACTGGCTCTGCACAGCCGCGGCAGCCTGGGCTTCTGTGGCCCCGACTTCCTGGCCGAGGTGGCCGTCAGCCCCCGGGCACCCCGCCGCAGGACCATCAAGTTCAAGGATGCTGACCGAGGTGAGCCAGGAGGGTTGTGAGCAGAGTGTTCCGGACTGCAGGTAGAGTGGCTGGTGGTGTGGGGGGGAGGCCTCCAGGACTGACAAGGGGGTGGGGCTCTGGGTGTCGCGGGTCAGGGGCTGAGGGGGGCAGTGGGCCGCTGGGGGCAGGTCCCTGCCAGCCTGGGCTGGTGAGCTGGCCAGCTGAAGATGCCTGTGGGCAGCAGGGGGGCACTTGGGCGGGGCTGAGGCAGGAAGGAGTGTTGGGTTTGGGTGGGAGAGGTATGAGTCAGCCAGGGTGCTGGGGTGTAAGTGGGACCCTGAGGCCCACGGGCAGTGGGGCCGTAGTCGCTCACCAGTGCTGCCCCTCCAGAAGCAGTTCAGGGCAGGCAGGAGTGGGGTTCCTAACCCTGAGCTATGCTGTGGTGGTCAGGTTCCTGGCTGGCCAGGGGCGGTGGGGACAGCGGCAGGGAGTCCAAAGGCCTGGGGAAAGCACTGTGGCATGCCCCGTGGAGGAAGGTCCCTGGCTGCTGGGGAGCTGGACGCGGAGCCCCGTGGAGGAGCCTGCCTCCCACATGCCCTCAGCCTCCTAGGCCTGGCCGACTTCCAGGGCCAGCAGAACTCATTCCAGGGGCGGCTGCAGTTCCTCCCGGGGGCCACTGGCCAGTGCACCAGCCGCCCACCTCCCCAAGCCTTCAGGATGAGCTGAGACCTCCTAGGTCAAGTTTCCAACTGCGGGCTGGGTGGCCTGGTGTGTGTCCAGGGCAGGGGTCAGCCGGGAGCCAGGTGGGGGAGGATCCCGGCTTTCAGCGGCTGAAGCCCTACGGGCACGTCCTCCTCCACGGCTGAGTTGTGCAGGGCACAGGAATGGGTGGGGGCGTCAGCCCCGTCTGCATGCGGTGAGGGGCGACCATCGGGTTGCAGCAAGGGGCCTTCTCCAGCGCGCACGCGGCCCGAGCGCCGCCCTTGCGCCCTCGGCCGCCCCGCGCGCCTGGGCCTCTCTCTGGAGCTCAGGCCATCTGCAGCGCGATCGCCCGTGCGGGGGCCCCGGCGGCCCGCAGAGCCAAGGTGACCTCCCCGCACCGGGCCCGCCCAGGAACTGGCCGGCCCGACGCAGCCGCGGGGGTGGGGCGCGCCCGGCCCGGCGTCATGGAGGCGGGCCCCACAGGCCCCTCCCCGGGGTGGACGCAGGCGAGGGTCGGGCCGACCGGGAGCGCAGCCCGGGCCAGTGAGCCACCCGGAGCGGAGCAGGCAGGTGGGTAGCGCTCTGGGCTCTCTCCTCTCGGCCGCCTCTTCCCTACTGCCGCCTGGACCAGCTCCTCACCACCTCCAGGCCTCCGGCCCGCCTCGTCCCAGTGCCCCACTAGGCCTGGGCCATCAGGAAAGAGCGAGCAAGGTGGGCAGTGGGGTCTCCTCACCTGCCCTGGCTTATCCCGTGCTGTTTGGTGCCAAGAGAACTCCGACCTACTGGGCAGAGGATCCTGGCTCCTGCCCTCAGCAGGGCACTGGGCGCCCTTCTGTCCAGTCCCAGCTGCCCTCCCGGGTTCCCTCCCGTTTCTCATCCCTGCCCAGCCCAGGGCTACAGCAGAGGAGGGCCTTCAGGCCTGTGCGTGCACGCACCCACCCAACCACTCTGTCCAGTTCACCCAGGGCTACCAGCTGAAGAACCACTGCCGGACTCCAGCGCCTCCACCATGGGCGCCCCTGAAGGCCGCTTTCATTTTGCCATCGACCGGGGAGGGACCTTTACCGACGTCTTTGCTCAGTGCCCTGGTGGGCACGTGCGGGTCCTGAAGCTGCTGTCAGAAGACCCAGCTAACTATGCAGATGCACCCACCGAGGGCATCCGTCGTATCCTGGAGCAGGTGGGGCCGCAGAGCCTGAGGGCTGGGGTGGGGGGCCCTGGCCGGCCACAGGCCTTGCACTGACCCAGCAGTCTGCAGGAGAGCGGTACGCTGCTGCCCCGGGACCGGCCACTGGACACCAGTCACATCGCCAGCATCCGCATGGGGACCACAGTGGCCACCAACGCACTGCTGGAACGGCGTGGGGAGCGGGTAGCCCTGCTGGTGACCCGCGGCTTCAAGGACCTGCTGCACATTGGCACCCAAGCCCGCGTGAAACTCTTTGATCTGGTGAGTCCCCTTCGGGGTGCTGACTCCCAGCTCCTTGGGGACCCTTCCTCCGTGCCCCCCAGTCCTTGAGGGGTCCTGCCTGCTACCACCTGCTGTCCCGGGTTCCTGGGAGGAGGCTTTGGCTTGTGGGGGCAGGTTGTTGGTTGTGTTCAGGTGTCTAGAGGCAGAGCCATCCCCGGGGTGACTGTCCTGGACCTTGGACTGGCTGGACCCTCCCTGAGCCCCTGCCTGCCCCCAGGCAGTGCCCAAGCCTAAGGTGTTGTACCTGGCTGGACCCTCCCTGAGCCCCTGCCTGCCCCCAGGCAGTGCCCATGCCTGAGGTGTTGTACCTGGCTGGGCCCTCCCTGATCCCCTGCCTGTCCCCAGGCCGTGTCCATGCCCGAGGTGTTGTACCTGGCTGGACCCTCCCTGAGCCCCTGCCTGCCCCCAGGCAGTGCCCATGCCCGAGGTGTTGTACCTGGCTGGACCCTCCCTGAGCCCCTGCCTGCCCCCAGGCAGTGCCCATGCCTGAGGTGTTGTACCTGGCTGGACCCTCCCTGAGCCCCTGGCTGGGCCCTCCCTCTGCCCCTGCCTGTCCCCAGGCAGTGCCCATGCCCGAGGTGTTGTACCTGGCTGGGCCCTCCCTGAGCCCCTGCCTGCCCCCAGGCCGTGCCCATGCCCGAGGTGTTGTACGAGGAGGTGGTGGAGGTGGATGAGCGTTTGGTGCTGTACCGCGGAGAGCCAGGCACTGGGACACCTGTGAAAGGTGTGTGCACGGGTCGAGTGCTCGCGTGGGTGCGTGGCAGATGGGCAGAGACCTGGACTGGTGGCGTGGGTCTCCTGCAGGCCGCACAGGAGACCTGCTGGAGGTGCAGCAGCCGGTGGACGTGGGGGCGCTGCGTGGGAAGCTGGAGGGGCTCCTGTCTCGTGGCATCCGCAGCCTGGCCGTGGTGCTCATGCACTCCTACACGTGAGCGGGGCCTTGTGGGCCGGTGGAGGGTGCATGGACCCAGGGATAGGCACAGCCCCCCACACACCCAGGTTCTCGCCCTAGGTGGGCCCAGCACGAGCAGCAGGTGGGCATGCTGGCCCGGGAGCTGGGCTTCCTGCACGTGTCTCTCTCCTCGGAGACCATGCCCATGGTGCGCATTGTGCCCCGTGGGCACACGGCCTGCGCCGACGCCTACCTCACGCCTGCCATTCAGCGCTATGTGCAGGGCTTCCGCCGTGGGTTCCAGGGCCAGCTGAAGGTGAGGTCCCTGGGGCTTCCAGTCCCCCTTGCCTCAAGCACCTGTCAGGCGCTCATGGCCGCCCCTATCCTCTCCCCCACCCCCACCCCTGCCTGGCATCCACCTGCCCGCTGCCCACCTGCAGGACGTGCAGGTGCTGTTCATGCGCTCCGATGGCGGCCTGGCAACCATGGATGCCTTTAGCGGCTCCCGGGCCGTGCTGTCTGGCCCTGCTGGCGGTGTAGTTGGCTATGCAGCCACTACCTACCAGCTGGAGGGTGGCCAGCCAGTCATCGGCTTCGACATGGGAGGTACGGATGCCTGAGGCGCCCCCAGAGATGGCTGGGTGAGTGGGCGGGCAGGGGCATCCTCGGGGCTGCTCCAGCACCCGTGCCTGTCCCCGCCACAGGCACATCCACGGACGTGAGCCGCTACGCCGGGGAGTTTGAGCACGTGTTTGAGGCGAGCGTCGCGGGAGTCACCCTTCAGGCGCCCCAGCTGGACATCAACACAGTGGCGGCTGGTGGGGGCTCGCGCCTCTTCTTCAGGTCAGCTCCCAGGTGCTCCTGGGCTCCCGGGTGCTCCTGGGCTCCCTGGTGCTCCTGGGCTCCCGGGTGCTCCTGGGCTCCCTGGTGCTCCTGGGCTGGTGCTCCTGGGCTCCCGGGTGCTCCTGGGCTGGTGCTCCTGGGCTCCCTGGTGCTCCTGGGCTCCCGGGTGCTCCCGGGCTCCCTGCCTGCCCCCGATCTGTCACCTCCAACACCAGTCCTTCTCTTAAGGTCTGGCCTCTTTGTCGTGGGGCCCGAGTCCGCGGGCGCCCACCCGGGCCCTGCCTGCTACCGCAAAGGTAAGAGCTGGCACCACCCCTGTCCTGGCTGTGCCACACACCCCGCCTTCCACCTGGCACCCCACACACTGTGTCCACTCCCAGGGGGCCCCGTGACACTGACAGATGCCAACTTGGTGCTGGGGCGCCTGCTGCCTGCCTCCTTCCCCTGTATCTTCGGCCCGGGAGAGGACCAGCCCCTGTCGCCCGAGGCCTCCCGCAAGGCCCTGGCCGCCGTGGCCGCCGAGGTCAACAGCTTCCTCACCCAAGGGCCCTGCCCGGCCACACCGCTGAGCCTGGAGGAGGTGGCCATGGGGTTCGTGCGTGTGGCCAACGAGGCCATGTGCCGGCCCATTCGTGCACTCACGCAGGTGAGCCTGTGCCTGCCGGGCCAGCCTACCTAGGGGGCGGGGGTGTGCAGAAGCCAGTGGCTGGCCTGGCTGGAGCGGGAGAGACCACTGATCCTGCCCGGCTCTGTAGGCGCGAGGCCACGACCCCTCGGCCCATGTGCTGGCTTGCTTTGGGGGAGCTGGAGGACAGCACGCCTGCGCCATCGCCCGGGCCTTGGGCATGGACACTGTGCATATTCACAGGTAGGCAACAGTGGGAGGTCAGGGACAGCCTGCCCCCACCCTGGCCCTGTGCCCATGCACCCCTCCTGGTCCTGTGCCCACACACTCCCCCCGGTCCTGTGCCCATGTACCCCCACATGGCCCCGTGCCCATGTGCCCCCAGCCCTGTGCCCAGGTCCCCACGTGCCCCCTCTCTCTGCAGGCACAGCGGGCTGCTGTCGGCGATGGGGCTGGCCCTGGCTGATGTTGTTCATGAGGCCCAGGAGCCCTGCTCCCTGCCCTACACGCCGGACAGCTTCGCGCAGCTTGACCAGCGGCTGAGCCAGCTGGAGGGGCAGTGTGTGGATGCTCTGCAAGCCCAGGGCTTCCCCAGGTGGGCTGCCTGGCCAGCTCTCCTCCTGTCCTGTGTCCAGTGGACTGCGTGTACTCCATGCCAACACCCTTCCTGCCCTGTCCTGCCCAGGTCCCAGATCAGGACGGAGGGATTCCTGCACTTGCGCTATCATGGCACTGACTGTGCCCTGATGGTGACCGCCCACCAGCACCCAGCCACTGCCCATTCTCCCCGCGCCGGCGACTTCGGGGCAGCCTTTGTGGAGAGGTACAGGAGTGCCCTGTCCATGTGGCATGTGGGGTGGCCTGCGCTGCCCACAGCTGCCCCCTCGCTCCCTGGGGGTGGTTTGCCCTGCCCGCCCACAGCTGCCCCCTCGCTCCTTGGGGGTGGTTTGCCCTGCCCGCCCACAGCTGCCCCCCACCCCACCGGGCAGGTACATGAGGGAGTTTGGCTTTATCATCCCCGAGCGGCTGGTGCTGGTGGACGATGTGCGGGTGAGGGGCACTGGCTGCAGTGGTCTTCGCCTTGAGGATGTCCCCAAAGCCCAGACCGGGCCGCCCCGAGTGGACAAGGTTGGTGGCCCTGAGACATAGGGACCTCAACCCCAGCTGAGTGTGCTGAGCGGGAGCCTCCGCTGACTACGTCTTCTGCAGATGACCCAGTGCTATTTCGAGGGGGGCTACCAGGAGACCCCCGTGTACCTGCTGGGAGAGCTGGGCTACGGGCACAAGCTGCAGGGGCCGTGCCTCATTATCGACAGCAACAGGTGGGCTGGGGCCTGGCCGCTGTCCTGCTGGGGCTCTTGGCTCGGGGCAGAGGGCTCTGGGGGCTTCGGTGTGTTCCTTGGCCCCACACGACCCCTTGGTGCTGCTGTCCCCAGCACCATCCTGGTGGAGCCAGGCTGCCAGGCTGAGGTGACCGAGCAAGGGGACATCCGCATCTCGGTGGGGGCCGAGGCACCAAGCACGGTGGGCACCCAGCTGGACCCCATCCAGCTATCCATCTTCTCCCACCGCTTCATGAGCATTGCTGGTGAGTCCCGACTGCCTGTGGCCCTGGCTCGGGCCCTGCGGCGGGCGGGGACTGGCACTTCTCACTGGGATCCGTGGGACTCTTTCTCACTGGGAGCCGTGGGACTCTGTCCAGGCCCAGGTTCTGGCCGGGCCCAAGAACCCTTTTCATGCCCAAGAGCCGGATGCCGGTGTGCCAGGCGGGGACAGGGTGGGGAGGCAGGTCTGTGCTCGTGTGCCCCCTGCCAGGCCTGAAGCCCTCTGGCCACGTGGTGGGTGGAGCTGGCGGGCACCGGGTCCCTCTGTGCCCCCCCAGAGCAGATGGGGCGCATCCTGCAACGCACAGCCATCTCCACCAACATCAAGGAAAGGCTGGACTTCTCCTGCGCCCTCTTTGGGCCGGACGGGGGGCTGGTCTCCAATGCCCCCCACATCCCTGTGCACCTGGGCGCCATGCAGGAGACAGTGCAGTTCCAGGTGCGCCTTCCCAGCCACGCCCCGGCCAGCAAGGCCACGCCCTCCCCATGCACACAGACCCTGCCCCTCCCTCCTTGCCACGCCCTACCCCTGCACAAGGCCCCGCCCACACACGTCACGCCCTCCCTTCTGACCACACCCCAACGCACACAGGCCACGCCCTCCTGGCCCTGCCTCCCCGTGCACACGGGCCACGCCCTCCCTCAAGGCCACGCCCTCCCTGCATGCGGCCATGCCCGCCCCACCCCCCGCGGTCCCTCCAGCCCCCTCCCTGTGCCCGGTTTCAGATCCAGCACTTGGGGGCAGACCTGCACCCCGGGGACGTGCTTCTGAGCAACCACCCAAGCGCAGGCGGTAGCCATCTGCCGGACCTCACGGTCATCACCCCGGTGAGTGGTGCCTGCCCCCCTGCCAGGCCAGCTGGACCTGCCGGGAGAGCCTGTGGGGTGACTGGTGCCCTTGCACCCGCAGGTGTTCTGGCCAGGCCAGACGCGGCCTGTGTTCTATGTCGCCAGCCGTGGACACCACGCTGACATCGGGGGCATCACCCCGGGCTCCATGCCACCGCACTCCACCTCCCTGCAGCAGGAGGGGGCTGTCTTCCTGTCCTTCAAGCTGGTCCAGGGTGGCGTCTTCCAGGAGGAGGGTGAGCTGCAGGCGGGGAGGCAGTGGATGGGTGGCCAGGACACCCAGGGGTCAGGTGGCAGCCACCTGAGGCCTTTGTGGCTCCTACTGGTCAGGGCCTTTGCCGGCTTCAGCCCGGGCCACCCAGTGGTGTATGCACTGGGGCAAAGCTGGCAGGGGGACGTGTGCATGTGGGGATGGGGAGGCCTGGGTTGCGAGTGAAGGGAGCAGAGCCCGGGCTGCGGCGTGAGGACACTGCGGCAAGCCTGGCCTGGCAGACAGAGGCCAGGCTGGCTGAGCATGGGGACTCCTGCAGGGCAGTGAGCTTGGGGTCTCCCTGCATCCTGCCCGGAGCAGCCAGCCGGGGCCATGGGGGAGTCCCGGGGCTCAAAGGGCTGAGCGGGGTACCCTCTCACTGCAGCTGTGACCGAGGCTCTGCGGGCACCGGGCAAGATCTCGGGCTGCAGCGGGACCAGGAACCTGCACGACAACCTGTCGGACCTCCGGGCACAGGTGGCCGCCAACCAGAAGGGCATCCAGCTGGTGGGCGAGCTCATCGGCCAGTACGGCCTGGATGTGGTGCAGGCCTACATGGGCCACATTCAGGTGCGCTGGGGCCTGGGCGTGGGCGCTGGGTGGCCGGTCCTGGGCGCCAGCTGCAGCCCAGGCCTTCTCCCCGCAGGCCAACGCCGAACTGGCAGTGCGTGACATGCTGCGCGCCTTCGGCTCGGCCCGGCAGGCCCAGGGCCTGCCCCTGGAGGTGTCTGCAGAGGACCACATGGACGATGGCTCCCCCATCCGCCTGCGCGTGCAGGTCAACCTGAGCCAGGTGGGCCGCGAGGGCACGGGCGGCTGCGGTGGGGAGGGCCGGCCGCCTGCTGACTGGGTGCCCCGCCTTGTGCCGCGCAGGGGAGCGCCGTGTTCGACTTCAGCAGCACCGGGCCCGAGGTGTTCGGCAACCTGAACGCGCCGCGGGCCATCACGCTGTCCGCGCTCATCTACTGCTTGCGCTGCCTCGTGGGCAGCGACATCCCGCTCAACCAGGTACGCGCGCGCCCGCCTCTCCCGGCGCTCTCGGGGCGCCCTGACCCTGAGCATTGCCCGGTCCCCTGCACAGGGCTGCCTGGCGCCCGTCCGTGTCGTCATCCCCGCGGGCTCCATCCTGGACCCGTCCCCCGAGGCGGCAGTGGTGGGCGGCAATGTGCTGACTTCCCAGCGAGTAGTGGACGTCATCCTGGGAGCCTTCGGGGCTTGCGCTGCATCGCAGGTGCGGAGGGCGCTGTGGCGCGGCTGCGGGGATTGGGGGGTGGGAGAGCGCGCAGGGCTGGGCGGGAAGGGGTCGCCGATCGCCCTGCGCTTGCCCCGCCAGGGCTGCATGAACAACGTGACGCTGGGCAACGCTCGCATGGGCTACTACGAGACTGTGGCGGGCGGAGCGGGCGCGGGCCCCGGCTGGCACGGACGCAGTGGCGTGCACAGCCACATGACCAACACACGCATCACGGACCCCGAGATCCTGGAGCGGCGGTGAGCGGCTGGCGGGGGGGCCAGGGTGGAGCGGGAGCCTGCAGCATGGTTCCCTGTGCACGCTGAGCACCCTGCCACGCACAGACCACCCCCCGTGTGCACTGAGCGCCCTGCCACGCACAGACCCCCGTGCTCGCTGGCGCCCTGCCACGCACAGGCCCTCTCCCCGCCGTGCGCGCTGAGCACCCTGCCACGCACAGGACCCCCCCCCCCCCCCCGTGCGCGCTGAGCACCCTGCCATGCACAGGACCCTCCCCCGTGCGCGCTGAGCACCCTGCCACGCACAGACCACCCCCCGTGCGCACTGAGCGCCTTGCCACGCACAGACCACCCCCGTGCGCACTGAGCGCCCTGCCACGCACAGACCACCCCCGTGCGCGCTGAGCACCCTGCCACGCACAGACCCCCACCCCCGTGCGCACTGAGCGCCCTGCCACGCACAGACACCCCCCCCCCGTGCGCGCTGGCACCCTGCCACGCACAGACCCTCCCCCCCTCGTGCACGCTGAGCGCCCTGCCGCCACGCACAGGTACCCCGTCATCCTGCGCCGCTTCGAGCTGAGACCTGGCTCTGGGGGCCGAGGCCGCTTCCGCGGCGGGGACGGTGTGGTTCGCGAGCTGCTCTTCCGCGAAGAGGCCCTGCTGTCGGTGCTGAGCGAGCGTCGTGCCTTCCAGCCCTACGGCCTCCACGGTGCGCCCCACCCTCGACTGCCCCTGGGGACCCCTCTTCTGTGGTGCCCGGGCCTCCCTGGACGCCCTGTGCCTCACCTCTGCTGCAGGGGGCAAGCCTGGCGCCCGGGGCCTCAACCTGCTGATCCGCAAGGACGGCCGCACCGTGAACCTGGGTGGGAAGACGTCGGTCGCCGTGTACCCGGGGGTAAGCGCTGTGGCCGTGTGCCCTGCTTCCGGCGGAGGCGGGCGCGGAGGCAATCAGAAACCAAGTTTAATTGGGGTCCTGGAAAGTAGCCAAGCGGAGGGAGACGTCCGACCTCCCTTCCCGCCCCTGCTGAGCCTGCACCCCTCCGCAGGACGTGTTCTGCCTGCACACGCCGGGCGGCGGGGGCTACGGAGACCCGGAGGACCCCGCAGCCCCGCCAGGCTCGCCTCCACAGCCCACGACCTTCCACGAGCGTGGCAGCGTCTACGAGTACCGCCGGGCGCAGGAGGCCGTGTGAAGGGCAATAAAACACCTGCGGGCCTCCGCGGCTTGTCCCCGTGTGTCTGTTGTGGATGGTCAGGAGAGCGCAGACACCCGCAGCTGCAGGCCGACGGCCAGGTGGTCGGTGAGGCCGGCCAGTGCTGTGCTGAAGCTCACCTGCTCCACCTCCTGCGGGTGGGCAGACGGGACTCAGGCCGCAGGGTCGTCCCCTGCCCGTCTGCTCCCGAGTTCCCTGGCACTTACTGGGCTCAGCGGGCCCTCGGACTGTGGCCGGTAGGTGATGTAGTCCAGCCGCCGGCCTTGCCAGGGGCTGGGCCGGGCGCCTCCGTTGGGAGGGCCCTCCAGGTAGAGCAGCCGGCCTTTCTCCTGCTTCAGGGCCCTGGGGGAGGGGCGGGTCACCAGGGCAGGGCTCCAGGCCCTGTGTCTGGGGACGGCGAGCCAGGGGAGCCTGGCCTAGGCGGCTGCTCACCTGCACAACCTTGCAGGTGAGTTGGCCGTCGAGTGGTGCAGCGTGCTGGTGCTCAGTAGGGTCCCTGTGGAGGCCAGGAGGGCGGTGTTAGGAGGTCTGGTGTGCCCTGCCACCCCATGCTACCTGCACTTGGGTGCGATACCCAGGGCCCAGGGCTGCTCCTGGCGTGTGCCCAGGCGGCACGGGTCCCGGAAGCAACGGAAGACCTGGTGCTCCTGTTCTTGTGCGTGGTCTGCGGGTGGAGAGAGACGGGGCGTCAGGTGGGTGGGGCAGCGCCTTCGGCTCCCGCCCCAGCTGGCCTGCAGCTGCACCTGACCTTGGGACACATTGTCGAAGTTGAGGTCGCCCAGCAGCACACTGAAGGCCACAGTCTCGTCGTGGGGGCGGCTCTCGGCTTCGAACTGCGCAGCCCAGTCCAGCAGCAGCGTCAGCTGTTCACAGCGTAGGTGCCCGTCCTCTGCGGGGTGCGTCCTGAATGAACCCCTCACCCCACTCTTGCTCTCTATGAACTCTGGGTGGTGTGCGGCAGCCGAGCAGGCGCCCGACGACCCACGCGCGACTTACCCGTAGGCGCATGCAGATGTGTGCAGTGCACGAAGCCGACAACATGGCGCCCGTCCAGTACTCCCAGCTGCGCCTGCAACACCAGGGACGCTGGGTTCCAGCTCGACTGGCAGGTCTCAGCCAAGCAGGCACCCCCTGCTCCTTGGGCCGGGGCTCTCTGGGGTCAGTACCTGGGCCGAGAGCAATCCCTTGGAGGCTAGGGAGTCTTCCCGCCATGCTTTGGGGAAGCAGCAGAAGGAGGCACGCGACAGCGGGTAGCGCGAGGCCAGCAGCAGCCCACTGCCCAGCAGCTTGAGGTAGGGGCCTCGTTGCAGGCCTAGTGTGCCCACGTCATACAGCACCGGGCCCAGACTGCGCGCCAGGCAGTGCACCAGGCGCCAACCGGCGCGTACGTCAAACACCTCCTGCAAGCACACGAAGTCCGGACCTGCAGGCAACACAGGCAGGAGCACCCCGCAGGGCGCCCCTGGCTGCCGCTGCTTGCAGTGGCTGTCCTCGGAGGAGGACTGCAGGCCGGCCAGGAGCGCAGTGCGGATGGCCTCCGCGCGCCGCTGGCTGTGTGGCAAGTTGCTGAAGCGCGCCAGCCCGTCGGGGAGCAGGCACAGGTTAGCAGTTAGGAAGACAAAGCAGCGCGTGCCCTCGGCGGGAGGGCACCAGGGCAGGGGTGGCACCCAGGACTGCGGAGGGGGCTGGTAGCAGAAGGGGCGGCGCGTGGCCTGCAGAGGCAGCCAGAGTAGCAGGCCTGGGAGTGCCAGAGGCAGTGACAGCGCCAGCAGCAGCAGCAGCGCTAGAGCCACGCAGCCAACCGCCGCGGTGCGCAGCCACGCCAGCCTCGGGGGGCGCACCCTGGGAGCGCAGCAGCCCAGCAGCTGGTCCAGGGCCCAGTAGGTCGGGAAGAGCAGCACACGGGACAGACTGTGCAGGGCATGCAGCGCCGGGTGCGGGAAGGGCGAGGGCCGCAGGGCGTCAGGGGCCGGGGGCCAGTCGGGTAGGGATTGCATGGTGCGAACGCAGGCCTCCTTTGCCGCAAGGCCCCAGGAACTGTAACCGCGCGTGGAGTTGTCGGTGCGTCCGCGAGGGGCGGCGATGGGCGAGAGGGTCGGTAGGGCGATGCGCGCCCTGCGCAGGGCAGAGGGGCGCCCGCTGTGGAGAGCCAAAGAGAGAGAAAGGGACCCCGCCTCGAGCCTCGCTCACGGAGGAGCCAAGCCGGCCCCCAGCACCCCACCCCCGCGGCAAGAACCGTGCGCGCAGCGTCCTGGTGGATCAGCGGGAATAGGTCGGAGAGCCGCACCAGGGGACCCGCCAGCTCTTCCCAGCCTGCGTAGCCCCAGGGTGCCAGGCGTCTGAGTTCAAAGACAACGCAGGGGCACCGTCCAGCCTCCCGCCTAGCGCCCCGCAGAGAACCCCAAAGGGCGGCCGCGGAGGTGCGGCCTTGAGGTCCTACCCCAAGGAACTCAGTCGTGGGGCGGGACCGTTAAGGCCGCGGCTTGCTCGCGAGCCGGCCGGAAGCCAGCTCCCTCGGCGCTAACAGGGTCCGAACTCCTGGGCACAGGAGCTACGGCTTGCGCCCCGCCTTTCTGATGGCGCATCCGCAACCGGTGTGGGAGCCCGAAATGGCCCTGGGTGGCTTGGGTTGGGGCTGACACTTGCCTCTACCGGCCTGCCTGCTATGTGTCGCAGAGTGCCCAGGGGACAAACGGCCCAGCGGTCCGACTGGACGCCCCTGCCCTCTGCTGGAGCTTGGGAATGACGGAGGGACCAGGAGCCTCTCACAGCCAGTGCGGGCCTGGGCGCCTTGTTGGCTGCTGACGCATCTGCACCGGACCCCAGAGAGGCTCCTCCTTCCTCTGCTTGTCGGCCTGTGGGCCAGGGGCCCTAGCCCTGACCGCCCTGCAGCCCTGCCCTCCGCTGCACATGTGCCCACCACCCTCCCTCTGGTTTGTGCCTGTCTCCAAACTTCAGGGGCCTCCGTTGCTTTCCTGGTGGCCAAGCTGGGGGAGACTGGGGGGTCTTCCAATCGGTGCCTTCAGCCCATGTCTGGGGTGCCGAAGGGGTGGCCTGCGGGGCAAGCCCACCTAGCAGAGCAGGAGCCTGGTGGCTTGGTGTCTGGGGGGCTTTAATGGTCCTGCCTGGGGAGGGGCTGCTGCGTCACCAGATGAACATGGGCTTGCCGTCGTCGTGTGCCAGCTGGTTGAGGCAGGACAGCAGCAGCAGAGCGTCGGTGAGCATGCTGGGGTGCACTGTCTCCACCAGCACCCGCTGCAGGAAGTCCACGGTGTAGGAGCCCCCCTCGGAGGCAGCCAGCTCGGGCCGCTCCCGCAGGATGCCGTAGGCATTGACCAGCTGCTCCGTGAGCGCCGGGTGCACCCGCCCATTGTAGCCCAGGCTCTGCAGCCGGTTCATGATGCTCACGTAGCGCTGTGTGAGCGTCTGGCACAACTCCTCGTCCAGCTTGTGGTCACTGGGGTTCAGTGAGGCCTGCGGGCAGGGCGTTTGGCCGTCAGATGGGCAGTGGCGGCGGCTGCCCGGGGCTCTGGGGCAGTGAGCCCAGCGAGCTGAGACTCCCAGGGGACCCCCTCTGCCCAGGGTGGGCATGCTTCTCTCATGGCCTGGCAGGTGTAAGGGTTGAACAAAACCACCTCAGAGCAGCACGTGTGTGGTCAGTACCAGGCCCAGGGAGGGCCTTGTCGCTGCCCCAAGGTGGATGTAAACAGAAGGCGTGTGTGTGTGTGGTGAGTTAGGACAAGGCATGGGGTCAACTTCCATCCCTCACATTCCAGGGCCCCCACACCCATCATCATCACCCCAACACTCCATCCAGGTCTCCCACACAGGGTCCAGGCTTTTTGCTTGGGTTCCATCCTTCCACTGTGTCCCCGAGTGCATGAGCAGGGAGCTGGATGGGAGTGGAGCAGCCGGGACTGGGAGCAGTGTTTCCATGTGGGATGCCTGCACTGTAGGGGCTTCGTGGGTGCTGCACCCCATTGCCTCAAGCCCCGCTGTGTTACTCTCGGCTTCACACCCTCTTTGGAGCAGTCGGGACTGGGCCGGCAATCACAGAGTGTGCTGGTGGAGCAGCTCTACCTGCTGTGCCGTGGCACTGGCCCCAGTTAAAAACAACCTGGCCAGCACTGTGGCGGAGTTGAGCTAAGGAACTCGCCAACTGAGCCCTTGCAAGAAGGCAGAGCCCTGTGGACGTGCGGAAGGACAGTGCTGGGAAGGCTGGTGTGGAGGACCGGGGCAGCCACAGCCCTTCCCAGCCAGCTTCCCGCTCAGCAGCACCCCAGTCCTGGGCTCCTGCCACCCACGTGGGAGACGAGGGTGGGGCTCTGCACTGCTGGCCTTGCCCTGGTCCGGCTCTGGTGCGGGGCTTTGGGATGTCTCTCTCTCTGCCTTTCAAAGAAATATATAAATCGTTCAATAAAATGAGAAGCCTGTTCAGTGAGGTTTAGCCTCACACCATGACAGCTGACCTCACAGAGGCATGCCCTCCACAGGTGCCAACCCCGAGGAGGGACAACCAAGGACCCCGCGCAGTGCTGGCTGCAGGCAGGGACACCCATGGTCTCACTCCTGCCACGTGGCCTGCCCCACAGCAGTCCCACAGTGGCCCCTGGAGCACGCTGCTGCATGTCCAGTGGCTGCCAAGGTCGCCTATGCGTGCCTAAGGCTGCCCACCCCACCCCTGCCAGCCAGAGGCTCTGGGCGGTGACCTCACTCTCCCCAGGTACCCGGGGTCCCCACAGGGGAGGCCGGGCTGGGCAGGCTGACCCAGACTGAGAGAACCACTCTTCCAAGGCCTGCGGTGCCTGCCCCTGCTCCCGCTGTCTGCTTGCAGAGAGGCTGTGGGGCCGGGCTTGGAGGCCTTCCGCGCCTGATGCCCGGGACCCCCAACCCCTCCAAGCTGGAGATGTGCGCAAGGGTCCTCAGAGCAGCCCCCTGGAGGTGTGTGTAGGGAGTCTCCACCCCAGCCCCCCCAGGCGTGTGGGAGGGGTCCCACCGCAGCCCCTGGAGGTGTGTGTGGGGGGTCCCGCCGCAGCCCCTGGAGGTGTGTGGGAGGGTTCCCCCAGTGTGTGGGAGGGGTCCCAGGCCCCTGGCAGCGTCGGCAGCCCCGCACCTGGATGATCTTCTCCGGGATGTTGGACACGGTGAAGCCGTAGAGGCGCACACGCTCCGGGAAGATGCTGGACAGGATCCTACGGTCCAGCTGGAAGGCGATCTCGCCCACCAGCCTCTCCCAGGCCAGCTGCTTGGACTCTGCAGAGGCCGGAGCAGGGGGTAGCAGGGGCCTGGCAGCCGCCCCGGCCAGCCGCCAGGGCCAGCCGTCCCTCCCCTCCCCCGCGGCACTGACCTCGGGGCGCGTCTCGGGAGCTCTCTGGGAACTTGCTGCTCTTGCGGTGGGTCATCTTCCGATCCAGCTCCAGGACACTCTTGCGGGCCGCCTCCAAGGGGCGCGAGCCCCGGGTGTCGCTGACTGAGGCCGGGGAGGACACGGTGCGCGGTGGGGAGGGCTGCGAGTTGCGCGGGGTTGAGTGGGGGCCGGCAGAGGCCTGCACGTGGCTGGGGGGCTGGGAGGGCGCGGGCGCGGCGGTAGTGGAGCCGTAGCCCGGGGTGGACTGCGGGGCAGAGGCGGCGGGGACCCCCTGTGCTTGGGGGGCCCCGGGCTGGGCCCGGTCTGAGGTGCCATGTGCAAAGGCCGTGGCGCCTGCGGGGGTGGAGGTCTGGAGGGGAGCATCCGCGAACGTCACGCCGGGGGGCTCTGGATCCTGGGACATCCGTGCGTGCTCTGGGGAGGAGGGGTGAGGATGACAGCGGCGAGCACAGCCGGCGCCGGGCCCCCTCCATGTCCCCCGCCCCCTCCCGGCCCCCTGCGTTACCTTTGGGCGCGGGCGCAGGGGTGGCCAAGGCCTGGGGCCCCGAGGAGTGCAGGGGTTCCGCCACCTGCACCCTGGGGGCCTCCGATAGCACCAGGTTGCCCATGGGGCTGGCCAGAAGGTTCTGAGGGACACCTATGGGGGCAGCTGTGGAGCTGAGCAGGGGGCTGCTGAACGAGAGCGCCACGGGGCTCCCCATGGGGGCCATCAGAGGGCTACTCTGCGACACGGCCAGTGGGCCAGCCAGGGGGCTGCTGGGAGTCAGCGAGCCAGTGGAGAGCATGCCCAAAGAGCCGGTCAGCGTGCCCATGGAGGGCATGGCCACCGACCCTGCCAGGTGGCCAGGGGGAGGCAGGCCCAGGGAGTTGGACAAAGTGCTCGAGGGCGCTAGGTGGCTGGGCAGGTGGCGGGGCAGTGGCCCACTCAGGAGGCCAGAGATGGGGCTGCTCTGCATTGCTGGGGTGGGGCTGGGCAGCAGGGTGCCCAGGGGGCTCATTCCAGGCTGTGGGCTTCCCAGCATGTCGGCCAGCGGCGCCAGGGGCGTGATTCCCATCTCCTCCAGCGTGGGTTCCTTGGCTGTCGCTGTGGCCGTGGGCAGGAAGACATCTGAGGGGCAACAGAGAAGGCCCCAGGTGAGCCTGACCAGGAGCACCAGCCCAGCCCTGCCCCAGCCGGTGGGCCCAACCCAGCTGCCTCAGCTGCCCCAGCTGCCCCAGCCTCTCCCTGGCCTGCCTGATCTCCAGAGGTCCCAGAGCAGTGGGGCCTGGGGTGGGGCATAATGGCTGTACCAGGCTGAGCCACCCACAGCCCAGTGCCTGTGCCCCTGGCTGCCCTGAGCCAGAAACGCGGGTGTGGGAAGACAGCTGTGTGAGGGCGTGGGAGTTACTTGGCGGGTCACAGGGAGAGTCCCGGGACTGAGTCTGTGTGGTCGGAACCACAGCCGCCTGACCTAGCTCACAGCTCGGCGCAGGGCAGCCCCACGATCTGGCAGCATGATGTGTAGGGACAGTGTTTCGGTGGAGATCCAGGCAGTACCCTCACCCTTGGTGCACCTCCCTGAACCCAATACGAGAGGCCCCATGCGGGGTGGTGCCCCACATTCACTGGCCACCTGATGGTCTCCCAGACCACATAGTAAGTCTGCTGTGGCTTGCTCCGAAGAGTCGGGACCCTCTGGGCAGCAGATGGCAGGAGAGAAGGCGGCTATGGGCCACTGTCCCTGTGAGGTGGGGCGGGGGTGAGACCCCGGGTGAGGCTGCCCCTGGCATCCACAGGTCCAGGAGACGTGACCACACCACTGTGTGCTGGTGCTTGCCTGAGGGCGACTGGCCAGAGGCAAAGGGGGCAGGGTGGCGCAGTGGGCTGAGCTGCCGCTGGGAAGGCCCACACCCCGATCCAGAGTGAGGGGTTCAAGCAACCCCAGCACCCTCTCACCTTGCTGCCCTGGGGAGCCTCGCTGTGCTCGCTCCTGGGGGTGGGGTGGGGTCCTGGGGCGAGTGGCCCCTGCCTGTCAGGGCCTGCGTCGATTTGGGGTGCACGTCCTGTCTGTTGGCCTCCTGCAGGAGCTGCTGGTCCCCTGGCCGCCTTCTGGGCAGCCGAGGCTTCGCCCGGGGCGTGTTCTCTGCTGGCATGCTACCCTGCCCAGCCACTGACAGTAGGGCCCAGCCTTGTGTCCCCACACGGGAGAGGGACCTGGGTCCCCTGACAGTGCCCAGCTGCTGTGTCAGTGTTTACAGAGTGGCCTGGTAAACGAGCTGTGGAGGCAGCCACGTGGGATGGCCACGTACTTTCACACCCTTGCAAGCAAAAATTAAAACAAGAGCTCAAACTATGACCACATCAAAAAGCATAACTGCTTAGGATTCAGCAAGAGACACACAAAATCAGGCCTCGTGGGAAGAGCTTGAGGCGGATGGGAGAGACGGCTGCCGTACACGGGGTGCTGTGGGTCCCGAACAGCCAGTGCTCACCCGGGAGAGGAAGGCAGGGGCTCGCCTGCACGTCCCACTGCCCGCCGGCACACGGTCCCTGCGCTGCGTGCCTGCATTCGCAGAGTGGGCAGAACTGGTGCCCAGAGCAAAACCACACGTCCATGACCCACTAATTGTGACCTAGGGTGCCAGGCGGGGGTGTGCGGCCGGCTGGATGTCCACGGCCACGGGAGTGAGGTCAGAGACTCCGGCCACACTGCACACACGCGTGACATGGAGACGAAATCGTGGAGGATCGGCACGGCCGTGGCTGTGGCAGATGCACAGCCTAGGCACGAGAGACATGGCACGTCACCCAGACCTCAGCAAGTGTAAAAGACCCAAGTCCTACACAGACAAAGAGCCCGGTTGAAAAATGGGAAAAGCCTTTTTCCTTTATGGTCAGGAAGCCCCAAGGGGCGTTGGGTCATCCCCACAGGTGGCCGTGACACAACCAGAACCCTCCCCTGTGGCTGGCAGGAGCGCCCGGCGAGGAACTGTCCCTCAGCGTGAAGACCCGACACCCCTCAGGCGCCGGAGCCCTGGCGGCTACTGCAGGGATAGGGGTTAGGGGCCGTGGGTGCAGCCGTGGGTCCAATTGGAGTTTGGGGTCTGTTGGGGTGCTCATTGTATGGACAGCAACATGCGTGGTGATGGCCTTTTGGTTTTTTTTTTTTAGATTTATCTTATTATTGGAAAGATCTGTCTCAGGAGAGACAGAGAGAAAGATCCTCCATCTGCTGGCTCACTCGCCAAGTGGCTGCAACGGCCGGAGCTGAGCAGATCTGAAGCCAGGATCCAGGAGCCTCCTCTGGGTCGCTCACACGGGTGCAGGCTACTAGGGCTTTGGGCCGTCCTTGACAGCTTTCCCAGGCCACAAGTAGGGAGCTGGATGGCAAGGTGGGTGGCCAGGACACAAACCAGTGCCCATACGTGATCCCGGCAGATGCAAGGTGAGGACTTTAGCCACTAGGCTACCGCGTGGACCCCAGGGGCTGCCTTCTGCACATTGTTCCTAAGGGGACTTGAGTCTGTGAGCTCAGCCAAGACCAGGGCCTCGGGAAGGGCCACTTTCTGGGTTTGCTCCCTTGGACAACCTGCTTTCCCTGGAAACATAGTTGTTGTGCCCCCGGCATCCGACTTCCCGCCCAGGCCCACCACTGGCGACGCCCCTCTAGAGCCCTGAGCCAATGGCCGGCCTTGCCCTCTGTCCTCCGAGGACAGACACAGCTGACCGAGGGTCCTGGCGCGGGGGCCACACCTGGAGGCCAAGGCTCTCCACACGGGCCTGGAAGGGCTGGGCTTCCTCAGGCAGAAGCTTCCAGTGGGAGTGGGGTGTTTGTGGGGACAGGGAAGAGTTAGGGGGCAGGCAGGATGTCCACATGTCCAACGGGAGGGGAGGGTCTCGAAGTATGAGGAAGGGGGCCTTAAGGGGAAAAGGGGGGTGGTCCTGACAGAGGACCAGTCTAAGGAGCAGGGGGTCCTGAGGCAGGAGGGGGGTCCTGGGAGAAGGGGGTGTCCTGAGGGCAGGTCCTGAGGCAGGAGAGGGGGGCCCTGAGGCGGGAGGGGGCCCTAGGGGGAAGGGGGTGTCCCCTCAGGGGGACGGTGGGGGGGTTCTGAGGACCCAAGGGGGCGGCCCGCACCCACAGGCTCCAGCGCCCCGGATGTGGCCCTGGGCTCCCGTGGGTGTCTCCTGAGGGGCCGCTTGGGGCGGCTCTGCCTCTCCCATCCCCAATGCTGCTGTAGAGGCTGGATTACAGGGGCTGACTTCCCACGTGGGCCGCTGCTGCGTGGCTCCCAGCTCAGAGGACATTTCTAGAATAGAGGTCCCTGGGTCCCTCTCACTTGCTCTGCTCCTGCCTCCAGGGACAGTGGAAGACATGCGGCCGTGTCCTCAGGGCACCAGCCAGGCCCTGTCCCTGTCCTGGTTCCTGTCCCTACAGCTGGCTCCAGCTCCTGCCTGGCCCCTCACCGGGGACCTCTGAAACCCTCCTCTCTTCTCGGCTGCTTCTCCCTGTGCCCGCCTCGGGCTGAGCCGCTCTGGTCCAGGCCACGGGCATGTTGGGGGCTTGCCTGGCTGAGGGCCTGTGTCTCCACCTTGCCCTGCTGCTCTGACGGCTCCCCGGCCAGCTTCTCCCTGTCCCTGCTGTCCCCCGGCTCCAGCCCCGACCGCCTCCTGGGTGTTCACAGACTCCACATGGATGGCATGTACAAACACCACAGCCCCTAGCCCCCGCCTCTCCACCCCGCCCTCTCCCAGGTCCACCTGCAGGTGCACAGTTGGGGGCCCTGACCACAGGTCCGGCGTGAAGAAGCCAGCATTTCCACTCACTTGGTCGGCCTCCTGCGTCTTACCCTGATAGCCAACCTTCGAGAAAACCTGGAAGGTCACTCGGGAGTTTAGACTCGAGGCCTCCCTGGAGGTCTGCGGTTGGATGTGCTGGCTTGGGGAGGCCCCCCTCTTTCCTCCTGCGCCCACGCTCTTCCTGGCTGCTCCTAGGCCTGTGCCAGAGGGGCCCAATGCGTCTGCATGCCCCCAAGCTACACGTCCCCTGCCGCCCTTGGCAGAGTCGGCCTCTTTGTTTGCCCTTGGGGACTTGACTTTGAACTCCTCAGCCAGCACCTCCTGCCCCCACCTTCTGCTGCGGCACAGCCCTAACTCCTGGCCTGACCCACGAAGGAGCCTGGTTCCAGGAGCAGTAGGACAAGCAGGCCTGGCGAGGAGGGGGCCGAGGCGGGTGGCGAGGTGGGCGGCGAGGCGGCTGCAGGGCCCGGCCTGCGCAGTGGGCCGCCCCAGGGAGCCGGGGGCTGCACCCCCCTCAGCCCTTGTGTCCAAGCAGATGGCTTTGCCAGTGTCTAGCAGGAGTGGAGGCCTCTCCACCTGCTGTCCCTTCATTGTCTCCCACGGATGCTGGGGACCCTGGCGGACTTGACCTGCTCTCCCTGGAGTTCATGCTGGACCCAGACGGCACTCTTGCTGTGAGGAGCTGCTGCCGTGGGCCCCGCCCCTGCTGACCCGCTGCGGCTGCCTCGTGCGCAAAGCCACCACACAGACCTCAGCCTCTGGTGTGTGCCATTCGCCCCCGTGCCCCAGCGCTCGCACACACAGCCGGTCCTTGAGCCACAGTCAACGGGCTTCTCCTGAGGCCTGGAGGCCAGACTGCCGGCAAGGGACCATCCGGGGGTGCGCCCTGCCCAGCTGTGTGGGCTCCCCTCAGCCTGATGCTGCAGGAAGCTGGGCAGGCTGAAGGGGCCTGAGACCCCTGCATGGAATTGGAAAGGGGGCTTGCCTAGCCCGCTGCCCTGAGCATGGCGCTACTGGCACAGCGTTTAAGATGCTGCGGAGCTGGGTGTGATGGCAGGGCCTGCTGGTGCCTCCGAGACACCTTGAGTGGTACGCTGGACGTGTGCCATGGGCAGATGTGGGAGGGAAGGCAGCAGTGATGTGCCCTCGGGAGCAGGGCGGCCTCCTGCTTGGTGGGTGAAGCCGGGCTTGTGGCAGGGCGGGTCCCCGGGGGCTGGGCAGGCTCAGGACACCATGGGCGAGAAGGAAGGTGCCGTGGGGAGGGGGTAGAGGGAACAGTCACCAGCATTTCATCTGTCACCTGCTGTTGGCCCTGTGCCCGTTGGGACCCCACTGGGGCCTGCCGCTGTGAGAAGTCCTCCTTGGGCTGTCACCACACTGCCCACTGCCCGCCCACGTCCCTCGGCTTCCTGGCCTCGAGTACCCTCAGCTTGGTCGCTGCTCCAGGCTGGGGCCAAGCACTTGGCCTGGGCGGCTGTCCAGCCGGCACCTGCCCTGGCCTGGTGAAACACCAGCTTGGGTCCTGCAGGTCTCCCGCCCCCAGAGGGTGGGGGATGGGGACAGGGCAGCGGGGGCAGGTGGGGGCTGCTTGGCAGTTCACTTTAGGGGTGCTGGGGCAGCAGATGCTGCCCTCAGGAATGCTCCAGAGGGCAGGGCCCCGGGCCTTGTCCTCCTCCTGCCTGCTGGGGCCAGTGGTCTGAGGGTTGCTCTCTGCCCGCCTAGCCCCCGCTGCCCTCCTCTGCCGCCCTCCTGGCCCCCGGCTCTTACTGTTGCCCTGGCGGGTCGCAGAGCCTGCCACCACCTCCCCGAGGCCGCTGGGGAAGCCGCTGAGGCCGAGGCCACCAGCCTGGGTCTTGAGAGCCGATCTGAGCTCGTGGTTCTCCCGGATCAGCCGCACCAGCTTCTTGAGCTCCTCGTTTTCTCGCACAAGCCTCTCTATCTGATGGCGCAGCCCCTCGTAATTGGTGAGTAGAGACATGCCCCGGGCCAGCGGGAGGGGTGCGGCCCTCCGGAGGGCACCTCAGGCTGCCCAGGGCCCTGGGCCTTGCCCGGGCTGGAAGAGGGCGCCAGAGTCTGCAAGGCTGGCCCAGCGGCACTTGGGTATTGTGAGGTCAGAGCTGTGCCCTACTCTGCCCTCTGCCCTGCCAAACTCAGGCTACAGCTGGGGGACATGGCCGGCAGAGCTCGCTGCTGCGCTCCGGCTTTCCGCAGCCCACCTGGCCTGGCACTGGCACTCAACGGAATCCTGCGTGAGCAGCGCGCGGACAGAGGGACGGCAGGTGTGGGTCGGGGACGGGGACGGGGGGAGCTGCACCGCCCTGACACCCTGCCAGATGCGCCTCTTGCTCATGCTGAGGCTGCCAAGGGCAGTGCCCCACTGCAGGTTGTCTTCCTCTGGCCCCTGTGCCCAGGGTCAGCCTGGGGCTGCTGGCCGTGGGTGCCCTCCTCCACGGGGTGGACTTCCTGCGTCCTGGCCTGCTCGTCCGGGCGGCTCCTTGGGGTCTCTGTCTCAGTCCTTCCAGAAGCCGAGGTGGCGTTTCTTCCCTGGCTCCCGGAACGTGAACCTCCTCTCACCGGAGCTGGCCACAGGGGACACCTGACCCTGGGAGTCAGGGGCTGCCGTGTCCTGGGGGCTGGGCCGGTGGGGGGTTGCTGGTGGGCTCGAGGCGGGGGGAGACCAGCTGAGGCGGGCTTCAGCTTGAGAGCTACATTCCATCCAGACCTCACAATGGGGTCTGACCTCGCTCACCTCTGCCTGGCCTCCTGTCTGCATGGCGTCTCAGCTGGGTTTCCCTCCAGCACCTCTTGGCCCGGGTGGGGACCATCACGGTGGAGGCACTTCACATACTGGGCCGTGGTGCCAGGTGTTTGGGCTGATGAGGGTCTGGACCTTGCGGGGAAGGTTTGTGGATGTGGGGTCAGGAGTGTCGAGTCCTGGGGGAGGCCCTTGGCCAGCCCTCCAGCTGACATGTGCCGGAGCAGAAGGCCTCGGGGTTGGTCTGCCTCAGGGGAGTGAGTGCTTGGGGCGCGGCGGACACCCACCGGCCCCTGCGTCCTGGCTGCTCATCCTCGCACTCCGGCCTCCTGCCAAGCAGCCCTGGGAGGCAGCCGCGGGTGAGGCCCGCCGCCCGGCTGTGGCACTGCCCTGGGAGTTGGGCAGGACAGACTCAGCTGCTGCAGCGTTGGAAGGAATGAACCAACGAATGGAGACCTCTCTGTCTGCCTTTCAAAGAAGATGAAAGCCAACGGACATTTGAGAAATGGCTGTGACGTCGAGATGCTGTGTGAGGTTCCGGTCCTCCGGGCTTCAGACTCACCAACGTCTACAGTGTAGACAGGTTCCTTAAGGTAACCTGCAACGCTAACAAACAGCCATGGCGTGCCGGCTGCTGGATGACTGGGGGAGGTGTCCTGCTGGGGCCTGGGGTTCATTACTGGCCCCCAGCAGGCACATCATGTCACACCCACAGTATAGTGAGGAGTGGCTGTCAGTCAACTGACCTGGTTCTATCCTGTGAGCCTGGTTATGCCTGCTGCCAGTGGCCCTTGAGGTGCTGAGAGGTTTGGTGCCCAGCAAGGCCAGCTGTCCCAGGCACCCTTCCCTGAAGAAGTGGCACAGAGATTAGGCAAAGGGGAGGTGCTCGACAATGGTAGAATGCTTTGCTCAGGTTCCCGGGGCTATCTGAGTAAAGCAGGGCAGGCAGAGATCGCTTGCGCCTGGGTCACTCCTCAAGTGCCCACAGCAGGGACCGTGCCAGGCCAGGGCCAGGAGCTCCATGCCGGGCTCCCATGGAGGGCAGGGACCGATGTCGGCCCTGGCTCTGCTCCGGTGGGCAGCTGATGAGCAGCTGGAATCGGAGCCAGACGCTGGGATGTCGGGCCTGGGACCTCAGCAGCCTGACTAATTGGCCCTCTGTTCTCACAGCTTTTAGAACTTACTTATTTGAGAGAGAGATCTTTCATCTCCTGACTTGGATGTGCTCCGAGCTCCTCCACGGGTGGCGAGGGCTTGCCCTTGTGTGCCAGCTCCTGCTGCCTCTCTGAGCCCTTGTTGGCAGGGAGGCTCAGACCCGGGCGTTCTGATGCGGAGTGCGGGCATCCCACGTGCGTGTCAGCTGCTGGGCTAAGTGTTCATCCCCCCAAAATAGAGACTTATTTATTTGAAAGGTAGAGTTGTGGAACGGGGAGGTACCGTTTTTCTGCAGGCCATTCTTCAAATGGTCTCAAGTTCGGGGCTAGGCCAGGCCACCCCGGAGCCTACCGCGTGCAAGTGGGCGCCTGACGCTTGGCCCACCCCGGAGCCTCCCGCGTGGGAGTGGACGCCTGGTGCTTGGGCCACCCTCTGCTGCTTTCCCAGGCACATCACCAGTGTTGCGACTGGTCTGAGCTGGTGCCATGTGGGCTGTTGGCTGTACAGGTGGCAATTCCACTCACTGAGCCACTGACCTGCTTTTTAACAGCCAGTTGTAGCATTAAATGAGCACGGAGCCCTGGGCCCACAGGAGGTGGCCTCTCCGTGTCCCCTACTGGCCCTTGGGAGACAGTTCACTCCCTTGTCTCGGGCCTCAGGAGCAAGTGCGGTCCCCCGGCTCCTCCGCCTCCTGCACTGCCACGAGCTTCACTCCTGGACGCCCTCCCTTGCTGGCGGCTGCTCACCCTGTCTCCTTTTGGCATCACGCGAAGCCTCTGCCCTCCCTGCCCTCCACCCTTCTGGAATTCTAGATTTGGCTTCACCCTTGCCAACTCCCCACGGTGAAGGGTGGGAGCAGCAGGAGCATTGGCCAACTGCAGCCTGTCCCCAGTGAAGGAGTGGGCCGGTTCCTGCCCACTCCTGTCCCGGCGGGCAGGCCCTTCTAAAGGCTTGTCCTGCGGCGTCTGTGGGAACGTGGAAGTGAGGAACTGCACCCAAGCCTGTTGTCTTGGGGCTCATGTGACCACTGGTGAGTGGTGAGACCAGCAGTTGCCAGGTTGTGAGTGCCAACTGTGAGCAGGGCTGGCGTAATGGCGTGTGGAGTGACGCACACTGCACTAGGCTGTTCCAGCAGGACTGCCATGCCTGGTGTCTGTGCAGGGCAGGCACAGGGGCATCACTCCCGGAGCTGGGCGCCGTGGATGGGGCTTGCTCATCCCTCGCCGGGTCCCAGCCAGACCTCGGGGCAGGCATCCCTTCTGGGAAGCGTGACTACTTCCTTCCAGCACTTTCGGTTTTCGCTGGCTGGTCCCGGGCGTGTGTCACTTCTCGCTTCTTTCACTGAATCAAGAGTGAAGTTCCTGACAAACCTGTCAGACACAGGAGCTTTTTAGATCTTGCTGCCTGCTGGTTAGAGGAGGCCAATCCAGGGAGTGAGTTTTGGGGTGTTTTGAAATTTGGAATTTGTTTGAAGCTGATGGGTGTATATGGGACCAACTCTGACAAGTGTCATGTTTGTATTGCGAGTAGCTTTGTCTGTAAGGCACAGGTTCATGACTGGGAAGGGTTGCAGGCTCACAGGGCATTCAGGCGCCCGTTCAGCACCTGTCAGCGCCCCACAAAGGTCAGGGAGCCCCTTTCCAGCAGCACACAGGTCGCACCCCTGCTGTGCACACCCCCACCTGCTAACACGGTGCCTTCAGCTGGTGACCGTGCCACACGGTCCCAGAAGTGACTGTGAGGTGGGGCACAGGGACCAGACGGGGGTAATCCAGCCTGGCAGGAAGGGGCGCTCTAATGCTAAGAGGGAGCCAGCCAGGTCAGAGCTCAGGGAAGGTGTGCCACACGGAGACAAGGGATGGTGGGATGGCAGCTGTGCCTGGCCCACAAGGCCTTGACACTGTCAGAGACAGGGCTGGACCCCGGCGTGTGGTGTGAGGGCCCAGGCCGTGGTGCTCATGCCTGGAGGTGCACGGGGCACCCCTTCGGCCATCACAGCACGGCCCACGCAGGCACGCCCATGCCACAGACGTGCAGTGGTCGCTGCGTGCTGGCCCCGGCTGCCTACCTTTTGCTTGGCTTGTTGGGCGCTGTCGCCCTGTGTCTCCAGCTCTGCCCATGCCCTCAGTTCCTCCGACACAGGATTTTGCTAACGTGGACAAGGGTACTGGAAGCAATTTTTTTGAAGATTTATTATGTAAAGGCAGTTACAAGGAGAAGCAGACAGAGAGAGACCATCCACTGGTTCCCTGCCCAGAGAGCCGCAGCAGACGGAGCTGGCTCAGGCGGAAGCCTGGAGTCCATGCTCCACGTGGGTCCAGCTGCTTCCCTAACAGCTCTCCACTGCTGTGCCAAGACGGCGGGTGGCCAATCACCCACGGGGGAGGCGCTGGGTGAGTTCTGGGTTCCTGGCTTTTGCCTGGAACAGACCCGACTCTTGGGAGCGTTAGAGAGTAACTCGCAGATGGAAGATCTCTCTTTCTCTGTGAATGCTGCCTTTCAAATAAACTTGACGAAATAATTCTTTTCTAAAAAGTCAGTGGTTGCGCACTGGTGTCTTGTTGCGGTCTGATGTCACTCAGTCCCTCCACTGACATGGAGTCCATGTTCAGTGCCAGGCACTGCTCGGGGCTCAACCTGTGCCCCCGTGGGGATGGGTGATGAGTGCCCGGGCCTGTCACCTCCGTCTTCTAGCCGGCCACACTCTGCGGGGCCAGACTTAGCTCAGTATCCACCACAGCTGCTCACTCTACTCAGTGTCTGGCTGCCCCCTGGCCCCCACGTGCCCAGCAGGACAGAGCTGGCCACTGCCAAGGTGGTTCCTCTCTATTGCAGGCGTCCGTGAGTGGCTCAGGCAGCCCATAGCACCAGCACTGGGTGCCCCGTGCAGGCGGGGAGGCTCCCAGGCCAGGGTTCGCGGGAGCACTGTCTTGGCACGGTTCTGGGGTCCCCACGGGCTACTCTTCGGGAGTCCCTTGGCCTCCACGTCAGACAGCCCGGCGCCCTGGGCCTCCACGTCAGATGGCCCGGCACCCTGGGCCTCCACGTCAGACGGCCCGGCGCCCTTGGCCTCCCCATCCTCCTCTGCTTGCTGTTTGCTTCTCAGTGTCCTGCTGGTTCCACATCAGGGTCGGGCTCTGCAGGGCCTCCAGGCTCTGTGGGCCCACCGTGGTCAGCTGACCAGGAGTGTGGTTTCAGGCAGGTCTTCAAAGACATTACCATGCACCGTCTGAAAGCTATGCCTTTCGGGCTAGCCCTGGGCTGTCCTCTGGGAGCCTGGGTTGGGGACATTTCATAGCTCCAGCCCCCAGAACCAGTGAGCGTGATTGTGGTGCTGGAACTGTACCACAACGGGACCTAAGTGGAATGCTGGTCCGTGCAAGCAGCAGCTGGCCTCTGGTTAAAATGTTGGCCCTGAGCCTGTCCCAGGCTTGCCTGGTGGACGCTGAACATATGCTGGCCCAGCCAGTGCTGAGGGGGCCCGTGGGGGGAGGTTCGTGGGCACTGGGCGCACGCTGGCCCAGCCAGTGGTGGGCAGCCCATGGGAGGAGGCTTGTGGGCACTGGTGCCTGGTCTCCTGCAACTTCCTGTCAGTCCTCACTTGCCCACTCTGTCTCGTGTCTGTTCCCGAACCACGCAGGGGCCACATGGCTGCTCGAGTCCCGTGGGCCCAGCAAGGGAGCATTCCAGCTGGGGGTAGCCTGACACACCCCGCCCCCAGTTCTCATATACCCTGTCCAATGCATTTATTTCGATTAACTTTTCATTTTATTTGGAAAAAAACAGAGACAGAGAGAGCTATCTTTCATCTGCTGGTTCCCCCTCCGAGTTTCTGGAAGCCCTGGGGCTGAGCCACAGGCGCGTCTCCTAGGGACCAAGTGCTCGAGTCAGCCCTTGCTGCCTGCTCCAAGGGCACACAGCAGCAGGAGGCTGGGTGAGAAGCGGAGTAGCCAGGATTCCACCGAGGTGCTGGTTGGACGGACATGCCGTCGCTGCCGGCAGCGGCTGAGCCTGCTGAGTCGCCACGCTGATGTACAGTGCTGTCTGGCGGTGTCCAGGAATGTCACAGTACTGGCGTTTCCCCACTTGGTCTGTAGCCTCAGATGAGGCCTGTCAGGGAGACCGTGTGAAGGCGTCCGTCATTTTCTGGGCTGTCCGTGACCCGGGCACAAGGCCAGCTCGTGCATGCCGTCCCTGACAGATGGCTGGTGGCTTTCGGTTCCGGCTCTTCCTGTTAAGCCCTGCTGGCTGCCTGTCCCGCCTCTGGGTGGCTTGCCGCTCGGGCTGCTTCCTCTTTCCTGTCGTCCTTTGGGATGTGAGCAGAGACATCTGCTTCTGCCTTCTCTGCTTGTTTGGTCGCACGGTGCTGGAAGGGGCGTTTGCTCAGGACCGCCCCTCTGTGCGTGGTCTGCTCCGGGCCCTGCTTGGCACGCCCCATGACCTCAGGGCTGACCCTCGCACCAGGCCTCTGCTCTCCTGGGACACGTGCAGCCTGCACACCTTTCTCACGCTCACCCAAGCCGGACCGGTAGCATTTAGTGTCAGCATTTTCCTTTTGGGGCAGGACAACTAACTGCCTGAGGCCTCCCAGGGGCAGAGAACATCTCATTCCTGACTCTCAGAAAGCCACAATGGCTCCGTGATGGGAAAAGCCCCCCTTCATCCTAAGCATGAGGTGGACACCACTGTGTCCCCTGTAAATGTTGCGCAGCTGGCGTGGTGGCTCAGCAGGCTAATCCTCTGCCTCCCGTATGGGCACTGGTGTGAGTTCTGACTGCCCCACTTCCCGTCCAGCTCCCTGCTTGTGGCTTGGGAAGAAATGGGGAGTGCAGCTGGCTGATGGCCAGCACCTGCTTGTCAGGTTGACCTTCCACATCCCACCCCTCCTGCCTCCTCTCAGGCCACTCAGGTTCATTGACCACGGGGAGAGGTCCGGGGACTGCGTCACAGGGCTCCGCTCTCCGCCGTGGATGGAGTGGCAGATGGAAGGTGCTTCTCTCTTCTTTTTTGCTTTCTTTCGTTCGTTCGGTTTTTTTTTGTGAATCTCCCTTCCAAGTAAAAATACCCTCCTTTTCCTTAACCGATGGAGGCTGCAGCTCCTTCACCAGTTTCCCAGCTTCTTGTTTTGTGGAAAGTTTGTCGTTTTCCTTTAACCGTGAGCGAACACTGAGCTTTTCAGGCATTTTACACCCTTTGAGGTTTGTCGCTGTCCCGCAGCGATGGACTTGGGGCACGGAGCCGATAATAACATGTGTGGATTCTGATGGTCAAGAGCCGGAGTTCATTGGTGGCATCAGACTTTATACACTGAGGGTCACGTGGGATAAGGGAGGAGGTATGGAGCTTACCAACAAACCCATCAACCGTTTCTGTGCTTTTGTTTGGAATTCCTTTTGTCTTGTATATTTCTCATGCTGGCCACACATCTATTTTCTCATACAAACGGTATCTAGTCAGTCCTACAAAAGGCACCCATTCTGTTGTTCTCATGCAAATATTATCCAGTCAACTGTAATCCTGTGCTCCTGACCTTCTAGGGTCACAGTGTCCTTCTGCAGAGGTTGCTACTCTCAATCTTTGACATGGTCAGTTACTCGGGGTGACATCACCTCCTCAGGCAGTGAGGGGGTTAAGGTGACGTGAGGACAGGTGCATCAGACCTCTGTCCACTGGGACTCGTGTCTAGAAGGAAGGGGAAGGTTCCAGTGCCTACGCTGGGAAGGAGGCCATGCCAGACACCACCTCTGAGGTCAGCAGGCCTTGTGTCTGCAGCCATGAGCCAAGGAGATGAACGCCGTGAGCAGCAGCCCACACCATGACGCCTGGCCAGTGGCTGTGGCTGCAGCAGCCCACGCTGTGACGCGTGGCCCGTGGCCGTGGCCGCAGCAGCCCACACCGTGACACCTGGCCCGTGGCCGTGGCCGCAGCAGTCCACGCTGTGATGCCTGGCCTGTGGCCAGGGCCGCAACAGTCCACGCCGTGGTGCCTGGCCTGTGGCCAGGGCCGCAACAGTCCACGCCGTGGTGCCTGGCCTGTGGTGTGGCTGTGTAAGGCCCCCCAACAGGGAAAAACCTTACCAATTGTCTCGAGAGAGTGAGTTTCCCCAATGACCACCGAAGACGAGACTTGATGCAAAAGCAAGAGGCTTTATTCAATCACCAGCGCGCTGAGGCCGGGGCCAGTTCCTCACGCAGGAGGCTAGGCATCGACCCCGAGTCATGGTATAGCATCCTTTTTAAAGGCTAAACCAAGGCTAAAATCATAAAACCATAAAACAATAACCATGAACAGGGGAGGGGAACCAGTAACATAAACAGGGAGGGGGCCATGCAGTTAGGGGCGGAGGCTAGTTGCAGGTGCTCCTTATCTCTCAGGCCCCCAGGTTCTATCATGAAATATTTCACTGCCTTTCACTGTCCTTCCAATCCCAAATGTTCCCTTTCAGCTGCAGCAGGCCCACACTGTATTAACAAGGTGGTACTCCCTGGTCATAATACTGTTTGCAGGGTTTGTGCGTGACGGATTCTGGGCTCTGCCAGACCTGTACATGTCTGCCTCGTTTGCGTCCTCAGATTTTGCTGGCTTCCAAGTGGGTTATCAAGCGTTTCCTCAACTTTGGTTTTCTGAAGGAAGTGTGCCATTTCTGCATTACTCCTGCCTCAAATGTTCGACAGGATTTGCTCAGGTCTGGATGTTTCTTCATGATGAGGTTTTAATTATGAGTCTAATTGAGGAAGTCGAGGCTGTTCAGTTGCCATTTCTTGTTGAGTCACTGTTGAAAAACTCGCGGTTTTCAAAGTTGCTCTATTTCACCTGAGTTGTTGGTAATGTCCCAGCTCAGCCTGGTGTGCGGTGAGCTCACGCCTTGCATTCCTGGTGTGGGTGGAGTCCTTTGGACTTCTTAAGCATTCAGAGGCGCAGAAAGGGACGGTACACAGGAGAGCCGCCAGACGCCCGCGAAAGGACGGGGACTGGGCCCGGCCAACGCCGCGAGCGCAGAGCCCAGCCCAGGTGTCCTCGCAGGGCGCAGGAGGCAGGAGTCTCGGCCTCCCAGCTCCCTGTACTCTGAAGGTTTTCCGTTGTCTCACACCTGCTCTTGGTGACGGGCCTGACTGCTGGTCCAGCTTCCCTCCAGCGTGGTTCGCCCTTTCTGACAGCACACAGCCGCCGGGCTCGGGATCACAGTGAACCTCAGTACCTGGGTATCACGCGGACTTTTCTCTTTTGTGGTCACTATTTTGCCAAGTTATGAAAATTTAATTCCATCTATCCTAGTCTTCATGCCATTTAATTTTCTTGCTTGTTGCACGGGGCAGTCTCTACAGTGTGGAGTAGGAGGCGCCACAGGAAGTACCCTGAGCCTGTTCCCAGCTCCAGGGAGAAAGGCTTCCACAGGAAGTGTGTGTGCTGCAGGAAGTTAGAGAGAGAAGGAGAGGCAGAAAAAGCTCTTCTACCTGCTGGGTTGGTCCCAAGCCAGGAGCTGGGAGCTGCTTCTGGGTCTCCCACACGGGTGCAGGGCCCCAAGGATGTGGGCCGTCCTCTCCTGCTTTCCCAGGCCACAAGCAGGGAGCTGGGTGGGAAGTGGGGCCACCGGGATTAGAACCAGTGCCCTTATGGGATCCCGGACGTGCAATGACTTTAGCCATGAGGCTACCGCACTGGGCCCCTGAGGTATTTCTCACAAGGAAGTTCTCATCTTAACATGAGTGTATGATTCTCTTCAACTCTCCTCACTGCATGCGCTTGTCAGTGGGTGTGTGCTGGGTCACTGGCCCTGCCCCTGCCCTGTGTGCGTCAGGTCAGCCTCACAGGCTCCCACTCAGCTAGCCGTCTGGACGTCGCCAGCTTGATGCGCTCCTGTGCGCCTAGCGGGTTTGCAGGGTGCTCAGCAGGCCGGGACCTGTACTGTCCTGCCCGGGAGGGGTTTGTCGCACTTTGCTGTCAGCATCCTGCTGGGGACAGAGTGGTTCCCAGCCTGCAGAACCAGAGCAATAGGAGGCAGGAGGTCCCAGGAGCAGGGTCTCCAGGCCTGTCACCATGCCAGGCCCTGGGCAATGGCCACTTCCTCAGGGTGTGCCATGGGACATGTGTCGCGCCTGCAGCCCTGCATGTGGCCTCCTCCAGCTTGGGCTCACCATGAGAAATCCCATGCGAGGGCTTTAGGGGGTGTAGTTCAGCCTGGAAGCAGGGGTGCAGTTCAGCTGTGATGTGGGGGTGCAGTTCAGCTGTGATGTGGCGGGGTGCAGTTCAGCTGTGATGTGGGGGTGCAGTTCAGCTGTGACGGGGGTACAGTTCAGCTGTGACATTGGGGGTACAGATCAGCTGTGTTGGGGTGCAGTTCAGCTGTGACAGGGGTGCAGTTCAGCTGTGACAGGGGTGCAGTTCAGCTGTGTTGGGGTGCAGTTCAGCTGTGACGGGGGTGCAGTTCAGCTGTGACAGGGGTGCAGTTCAGCTGTGACGGGGGTCTGTGAAATGGCAGCCAAGGCTTCCTCTTGTGTGTGTGTTGTAGATGAAGGCTGGTGCCCTGACAGTCGTGGCTGGCTTTTGGGCTCCCCTTCCTTCTCTCGTCTCGTGGGCTTCCACGCGTGTGTGTCTTCTGTTGGCCTTCAGCTCACGGTGCTCCCTCCCCAGAGGCACAGTAGCAGGACGCTGGGACCTCGAGGCGGCTCCCCGGACAGGGGCTGTGGAACCTCCTGCTCCGTACGGCGGCACCAGCCCTCGCCTTCTCCGCGAGCAAGCTCACCTGTGTTATTTCGTAGACGCTGGTTCTCTGGGGTAATTTCTCTGTATCAGTGTCCACTGTCCCCCATTTCCACCTGTAATCACCTGTGCTTTAGAATGTCGCTCCTGGGGCCGCATGTGGAGCCTCTGCCGGCGGCACTGGCATCCCACAGGGGCATCCATTCAAGTCTGGCTGCTCCACTTCTAGTCCAGCCCCCTGCTACGCGCCTGGGAAAGCAGCGGACACGGCCAAGTGTGTGCGTCCCTGCACTCAGCTGGGACACTGAGGCTGCAGACTTCAGCCTGGCTGCTGCGGCCATCTGAGGGGAGAGCACGGGAGGTCTCCCATGGTCCGGCCCTCTCCCTCAATCTGCCTTTCCAATCAGTAATATTGAAAGAGAGAAAACAGAACCTAGAACAGAACCCGTGAGCCAGAAAGGAACGATTTTTAAGAAAGTATGTATTTTCTGGCTCTCATATTTGAGTCACCTCCACATCTATTTCTGTCTTACTTTTGCTCTCTGTCTTCAGGCACAATGCTGCTCGAGAGGGTTAGCAATTTGTAATTGAATGAAAGGTAATTGTGTATAAAAATTGCCCCTTCTACACCATTTTACCTCCTTCCAGAGAGAAAGCTCCCGTGCTCTGTGGCAGAGGGGGCGGATGGGCCAGGCTCTGGTCTCCGGAGCCCTCAAGGTCGACGTGACCCAGGCCACTGGGTGCACTCGCCCATCATGTTGGGGGTCTGATGGTCCCTTGCGTGGCAGCGTCTCTCTGAATCTGCCTCCTGCATTCCTGCTCGGCCGAGTGTGTCAGCGTCTGTCGGGTCTCCTCTGTGTCACAGACACTAGCAGCAGGGGTAGGCCCTTCAGGTCACGGGGCTGGGCCCAGGCGACTGCCCACTTGCATGCCGGGGCAGGTCCATGGCACCGTCTGAGTAGGGTTGGAGCAGATGGAGATGCGGGTGTGGGTGGTGTGCCAGACTGGACCCTCGGGCAGTGACCGCTCGGAGCCTTGGGCCAGCAGCAGTGCCCAGCAGCCCTGGCCTTGCCCCTTCCCCTGCTGCTCTAGCCTCCCCGTCGTCCTCACCGGCCTGCTGCTGCTGCTCACCCAGGGCGAGTGCGGGAGCTCCCCATGCTGGCCTCCGGCCACCTGCTCAGCTGTCCCTGCCTCTAGTACACCCCTGTGCCCCCAAGCTTTGTGGCTCTCCGCTGCTGCTGCTGCTGAGGTTGGTCAAGCTCCCACGGCTGCTCTGCGGCCCCTGCTGTGTGTGCTCTGTGCGTCCACTCCTTTGCTTCAGTTTTCCAAGTGTGTATTTAAACGGCAGGCAGAGAGGAGACAGAGATCTTGCCTCTGCTGGTCCGTGCCCCAGTTGGCTGCAACAGCAGGGCGGGGCCAGGAGCCTGACTCTCCTCCTGGGTCTCCCAGCTGTGTGCAGGGGCCCCACACTTGGGCCACCATCCACAGCTTCCTAGAAGGCTTTAGCAGGAGACTGGGCTACAAGCAGCGAAACCGTTCAGGATGCGGGCATTTTGAGTGCCAGCCTGCGGTGTGCCCAGGCCCAGGCAGAGAGCCAGGGTCCCTGTTCTGAAAGTCTTTGCCATCCAGGGAGTATGGCCCTGGTGAGCCCTATGCAGTGGACAGGGACCCTGTGAGCCTAGGTCCAGGAAGAATGTACTAGAATGTTCTAGAGAGGTGTATCTCCCTTCACAGGTGCTGTGTCATTCAGCCTTCCTCACAGGAGCTGGCTCAAGCGTGGCCTCTGTAAATGAATGTCCACTGGAAATCAGTTTGCTTTCCTCCGCCTGGTATGTCGCTGCTGCCCCATGAGAGCCGCCAGGATATCCTGTGGGTGGACAGTCAGGTGCCAGGGAACGTGGTGGGGGCCCTATTCCGGGGGTGCTGCCCGGCTGCAGAGCGAAGGTGCAGGTGGGGGAAGATGACCAGGATGAGCTGTGTGGGCCTGGCCAGGGCTGGGGCAGAGCCTGTGCCGACGCCACCTCAGGGGGCCACGTGGGGCTGCTTCTGCCTGGGTCCCTCTCCCCCACAGCACCTCATCTTGGGTGCTTCAGCGCCAGAACAGCAGGCCCGCTATCGGGGGGTACCAGGCCAGTTCCTGGCATCGCACAGCCACTATCTGAAGTGCCAGGCCCGCACCCAGCCACAAGGCCCCACGGATAGGACCTGCTGCTTCTTGGGAAGTGGCCTCACAGCTGACAGCCTACAGTCCCACGCATCACCCACTTTCTGTTGGGCTGCCCGGCCAGACCGTAGGGTGCTGGCACCCCAACCCCACTCCCTGCCAGCTGCCGGGACGCTGTGCTGACCCTGCTGTGGCTACTCACCTAACCGCACCCTGTGCCCGGTGCGACCCCTGCCTCCCCCACTAAGCACACCCTGTGCCCAGTGCGGCCCAAGCCCCTCCCCGTTGCCCGGCCCCGCCTCTCCCACTGGCTGTTGGGTCTTGGGGCCTTTGCCCTGGATTCTAGGCTGGCACCTTCAACCCCTAATACCTCCCCCTCAGCCGATTGGTGTTCCTTCCAGAAGGTTCTGTGCAAGCAGTCCCTGGGGTGGGTACCCCGGGCTGCTGCTTCTGCCTCAGCGGGATGTCCTGACTCTCCGCATTGTGTTCCAGTTCTCGGTGGGCTCCTGGCTCACCTGTCAACCTGCTTATAGCACCTGCAAACGCAGGACAGGTGTGGGACAGTCTGGAGCCTGACGCCTGCCCCAGGAGGGCTGTGGTCATCTTGGGAGGCTCGTGGCGTGCAAGGTCAGGGTTGGGGCTGAGGTGGCAAGGCTGCCGGAGTGGCCAGGGGGCAACGGGCAGGGCCCGAGCGTCAGGACTTCACCCTGAAGGCACCTGGCCACGGCTTCCAAGTAGGTGGGTCTTGTGACAGATGACTTAGCACTAGCTGAGGGCCGGAGGCTGCCCTGCGAGGCCGAGGCCAGGGCAGGAGGTAGAGCAGCTGTGCTCTGGCCCGAGGAGCCAGGAAGGAGCGGGTCCTGGGAGGACTAACCTGGTCTTGTAGAAGAGGTGCCTACAGTCCCTGGGCGTGGGGGCCCCCCTGTTCGGGTGACAGCCCTGGGATGTGGGGCCCTCCCTGTGCGGACCGACAGGCAGCCAGAGGAGCCACAGGGTTTTCAGGCCGAGTTATGGAGTCGTGGGGACAGGGGCCACAGAGGGCCATGCGCAAGACCCGGGCAACCAGGCCCCCAGGGGAGGGTGCGGAGCTGGCTGGCCAGCGTCCATGGCAGGGGGTGGCAGCACAGAGCAGCCTGCCCGGCTGAGCCTCTGGTCCTGGTTCAGGCTTCCGACGGGCGCTCTTGTCTGTAGCGTTCTTGCAGGGATGATGCAGAGGCGGAGCGCTCTGGCCCAGCCGCCCCCCAGGGTGGACTGGACAGCAGCCAGGAGACCCCGGGAGGCCTGGGCTGGGGCCAGAGACTCTGCTGCTGTCCTCAGCCCCGGACAAGAGGCAAGCGGCTCACAGACCAGCTGTCATGCTGGCTCGTGTCCAGAAGGGGCGGTGGCACACACAGCCCTGCCATCTCCAGTGCGGGCTGGACACCATGTGCAGCTGGCAACCTCAGGCTGCTGTGGATCCGACCCCTGCCCAGGGATCCTGGCACACACCTGAGGGGGCGGCCGCGTGACAGCAAGGGGACAGGAGCTGAAGCAGCACCCGGGGCGGACAGTGTCCTTCACGGAGTGGGAAGGCAGACAGCGCAAGGTCCATTTATTGGGGTTTGAGTGACAGCAGGTTGGTGGGACGGCTCTGTCCTCCCCTGAAACATGCCGTCTCCTGCCCTCAGGGCCCAGGAGTGTCAGGGTCGCCCCCGCCCCGCAGCGCCCTAAGGCGGGGCAGGGGTGCGCTAGGCCAGGCCAGGGGGCTGGGGCAGGGAGGGGAGACGTGCACCCTCAGCTCTTGGCTCCAGCCCTCACGCCTAGGCCCTGGAGCGGGCTGCCCAACAGGATTCATGCAACAAGTAGACAGGAAGTGGCTCGGACAGGGAGGGGAAGGAAGGGGCAGGCTGTGACCACAGCCCGTCCAGAGGGGGTGTCTGCAGTGCAGTACGGGGCCCGGGGGAGCCGGCCCCTCGGGCTACTCCTTGGCACGGCCAATGATGGTGAGGATGTAGAGGAAGATGTTGATGATGTCCGTGTACAGGTTCAGGGCGGCGAAGACGTACTCCTCCGGGCTCAGCGACAGCTGCTTGTTTCCCAGCAACAGCTGGGTGTCCACTGCCAGGAACTGGGCCACAGCAGGGTCCGGCTGAGGGCCTGCTGCCCCCACCCCGGGGCCCCACGCGCACACCTCCGGCCCCGCCCCGACCCCACTCACGCAGGTGAAGAGCAGGGCGCCCAGCGAGGCGTACACAATCTCCAGGATGCGGTTGCGGATGAAGATGCAGAGAATGGCGAAGATGAAGAGCACCACCATGCTCACCAGCAGCACCCCCATGCACGAGGTGAAGTCATAGCGGGTCTGGGGGAGAGGGCCGGCTGAGCAGGGCACCCCCGCCCCGGGCCGGCTGAGCAGGGCACCCCCGCCCCGGGCCGGCTGAGCAGGGCACCCCCGCCCCGGGCCGGCTGAGCAGGGCACCCCCGCCCCGGGCCGGCTGAGCAGGGCACCCCCGCCCCGGGCCGGCTGAGCAGGGCACCCCCGCCCCGGGCCGGCTGAGCAGGGCACCCCCGTCACGGGATGGCTGAGCAGGGCACCCCCGCCCCGGGCCGGCTGAGCAGGGCACCCCCGCCCCGGGCCGGCTGAGCAGGGCACCCCCGCCCCGGGATGGCGGAGCAGGGCACCCCCGTCACGGGCCGGCTGAGCAGGGCACCCCCGCCCCGGGATGGCGGAGCAGGGCACCCCCGCCCCGGGATGGCGGAGCAGGGCACCCCCGCCCCGGGCCGGCTGAGCAGGGCACCCCCGCCCCGGGCCGGCTGAGCAGGGCACCCCCGCCCCGGGCCGGCTGAGCAGGGCACCCCCGCCCCGGGCCGGCTGAGCAGGGCACCCCCGCCCCGGGCCGGCTGAGCAGGGCACCCCCGTCACGGGATGGCTGAGCAGGGCACCCCCGTCACGGGATGGCTGAGCAGGGCACCCCCGCCCCGGGATGGCGGAGCAGGGCACCCCCGCCCCGGGCCGGCTGAGCAGGGCCAGGGACCCTGGGACCCCAGCCACCCCTGCCTGGGGCGCCCGTCACCTGCAAGGAGAAGATGACCACGGTGAAGCACACGGCCGTGGTGATGCCCACGGCCATGATGACGGCCTCCGTGTTGTAGAAGCTGGCGATCATGCCCACCATGTAGGACAGGCTCACGGTCAGGATGGACTGTGGGCAGAGAGGGGTACGCTCAGCTGGGGTGTGGGGGCCAGGACAGCACATGGGACAGGCTCACGGTCAGGACGGAATGTGGGCGGAGGGAGGGGTCACGCTCAGCCCCACCCACAGCAGGGCCCCGGAGCTCACGTCGGGGGTGTTACCAGGGCCACGAGGTTCCAGGGGTGCTTCCTCCGGAAGTCCCCACAACAGCTGAGGACGATGAGGGAGATGAAGAAGACTGCATAGGACACGTAGTAGGTCCAGACGTTCTCACGGACGAAACCCTTCACGTCGCTCACAAAGGTGAACACAGCCACCGTGGACAGTGTCACCGACAGCTGCAGGGTCAGCACCAGGAACACCTGGGGAGCCAGCACCTCAGAGCCCGCCCACTGGGGAGCCTGCATCCCAAAGCTCACCTGGGAGCCCACAGCCCAGAGCCCAGCTGGGAGCCAGCACCCCAGAGCCCACCTGGGAGCCCGCACCCCAGAGCCCACTGGGGAGCCTGAGCCCCAGAGCCCACCTGGGAGCCCACCGCCCCAGAGCCCACCTGGGAGCCTGCACCCCAAAGCTCACCTGGGAGCCAGCACCGCCCCAGAGCTCACCTGGGAGCCCACAGCCCCAGAGCCCACCTGGGAGCCAGCATCCCAGAGCCCACCTGGGAGCCTGAGCCCCAGAGCCCACCAGGCAGGGTGGGCGGCACCCTTCCTGGTCCCCCGCACCTTGCGGATGAACGCCTGCCGGATGCTCTTGTCATCCCAGTTGGCCGCTGGGAAGTCCTGGTTGTCATAGTAGGATGGGGGTCCCTCCTCCTGGTAGTTCCCATGCTGGGGTGCTGGGGGCCAAGGGAGCAGAGGGTTGGTACCAATCTCAGCCACCTGCCCTGCCCCCCTCCCCGCCCCCTACTCACAGTCAAGATCCTGTCCCTGGAAGGCCTGTGGCTGTCCGTAAGGGTTAGGGGGAAAGGGGCTCTGCGGATAGGGCCCCTGCGGGTAGCCGCCTGGAGGGTAGGGCCCCTGGGGGTAGCCCCCGGGAGGGTAGGGCCCCTGGGGATAGCCCCCGGGAGGGTAGGGGCTGGGGCCTGGGCCATGGGGATACCCAGGCTGGCCATAGGGGGAGGGCTGGAAAGGGGCTTGTGGGTATGGGGCCCCGGGGTAGGCAGGCTGAGCATAAGGAGGCATGGGGGCCTGGGGCCCCCCAGGGTATCCGGGGTTGGGCGGAGGGTAGCTGTCCCCCGACACCAGGAAACTCTTCTCGTGGGACATGGCCTCGGGTCCTGCGGTTGGCCCTAGAGGAGAGGCCAGGAAGGGTTACGGGGAGGCAGGGGGACCCCAGAGTGCCAGGAGAAGCAGCAGGGGTTGGGCAGCCTCTGCAGGGGCTGCTCCAGGGCCGGGGGCACATAGGGATGCACCCAGGGCTGCACAGGCGTCGCCCCGCTGTGGCGCCCCCAGGGTCCGCTCAGCCGGGGGAGGGGCGGGGGGCGCGGTCAGGGGCCGTGTGGGGGTGTCCCAAGGCCCTCCCCTCCCGCTCGCAGCCGCCCCGTAAGCAGCTTTAAGGGGCCCGTAAGCAGCCGACTAGGGGGATATTTCCATCCCACGAAATCCCTGCACCATCTGTGACCAACCGCGGCCCCGGCCCCCTCCCGGAGCGAAGCCCGCCGTCCTTGTCCGGCCTTCTGGGGCGGGGTGTCTGCCAGCGGGGTACCCGGAAGAGCGGGGTGCGGGGGTGTGCGGGAGGGAGCCGTTCAGAGGGCGTGCGGAACGAACAGGCCTGGGAGCGAGGCGGGTGGGGGCGGCAGCCGGGGGCGCGCGGGGGGCCTGCTGGGGGCGCGCAGGGGGCGCTCGGGGGCGCGGCGGCCGGGGGCGCTCGGGTCGCTCGGGGGCGCGCAGGGGGCGCTCGGGCCGTGCGTCCAGGCGCAGCGCAGGCCACGGCGGCCCCCCGCCCCCACGGCCGTCCCCCGGCCGGAGCGCAGGCGGCCCTGTGGGGTCGGGCCGGCAGCCGAGCGCCGAGCGCCGAGCGCCGCGCCCCCCGCACCCGCCCCGGCTCGGCCCGAGGACTCACCGCTCGCGGGGCGCCGCAGGCCGCTGCGCACAGGGACGGCCGGAGGCCCGCAGCCGCTCAGCCCCGCGGCCGGCTCTGCTGGGCCTGCGCTGCGGCGGGGGAGACGCAGCCGGGCCTTGTGACGGGGCGGGGCCTGCGCGCCGGGCGGGGCCCGGGCCGCGAACCCCAGCCTGGCCTGGCGAGGGTGCTGCGGGAGACTGCCTGGCCCTTCCTGGCCTTCCCCCGAGGTGTTAGCTTTCCCTTCCGTCTGAGTCTGACCCCTGTCGGGATCTCGGACCCACCGGATTGGCGCCCCAGGCAGGGCAGGCCTGAGGCTCGTTAACCCTGCAAGTGCCACGCTGGTGCTCCTGGTCCCTCCTCCCCAGCTCAGCTGCCAGGCCCCAGAGCGCCGGGAAGTTCACCCTGCGGCTGAGGCGAGGAGCTGTCTGCCTCTGCAGCTGTGCTTTCCTGACCAGGGCAAAGCCAGGCGCTCCATCTGGAGCTTGTGGGGGGCACAGGGGACCCCGGCAAGAAGGAGGCCCCGTAAAGACCCCGAGCAGCAAGGAAAGCCGCCGGCCTGGGCACTCGGCCTCAGATGACAGTCGGTGCTTGGCGCTGCCGCCGCTGTGTCCACTGCCTGCTGCCCAGGGTGCGCTTGCCAAGCACTTCAGTAAACCCAGCTCAGCTCTCTCTGCCCCACAGAGCAGGGTCCCACGTGGTGGCAAGGGGCAAGGGGCAAGGCCTTCAGCTGCCTCTCAGATGCCAGCGCCGTCGCAGTCCTGCAGCGTGCATTGCTCAGTGGCCTAACCCATGGTGCCACCATGTCCTCTCAGGGCTGCTACCATCGGTGGCGCCAGGAGCTTGACCTGGGATGGGTGAGCATGGCAGTGAGGGTCAAAGGGCGCCGGCTGGCAGGAGGCTCAGTGGTCCAGGGCCCCTGTGTTTCACCCTGCCCCAGCCGGGAGGCGTGTGGGGCACAGTGCCTGTGACCTCCTGGGGTTAAGTCGGTACAGCAGTGAGACGGGTTGGCTAGGTGGGTGCTCAGACTGGAGGGGTCTGCTGGTTCTCGGGCCCTTGGAGGCCTGGGCCCTGGGTGTGTGCTGGCTCCTGCCTGCACAGTGGCCCCAGGGCGAGCACTGGGAAGGGCCTGGAAGACAGCCCCCCCCCCCCAGAGGACAATGGGGCCTTTCAGATCCTTGCAAGCAAAGTGACCTTGGAGCTGCTGCCCACCCTGCAGGTCAGGAGCTTCCAGAGCAGTGGGGGGAGCCCATGGATGTCCCCGGGCCACAGTCCTGCTGGCTGCAGGGCTGCCCCCTCCCTCGGCCAGCCCCCCTCCCTCGGCCAGCCTTGGGTTCAGTTTCACTTTTATTTTCCGACTTCCGGACCAGCCTGTAGCCTGCAAAGGGAGGTAATCATGGGACCCAGGGCCCCTAGTGCTGCCTACAGGACACACAGAGGGGCTGGGTCCCCATGTGCCGGCTGTGGGCTTGGGACGGCAGAGGGACCGGGCCCCAGGGTGTGGGCTGTGGGCTTGGGACGGCAGAGGGACCGGGCCCCAGGGTGTGGGCTGGGGACTTGGGGCGGCAGAGGTGCCAGGTCCCCTAGTGCTGCCTGCAGGACATGCAGAGGGGCTGGGTCCCCATGTGCGGGCTGTGGGCTTGGGACGGCAGAGGGACCAAGCCCGGGTAGCAGGCTGTGGGCTCGAGGCTGTGGGCTCGAGGTGGCGGGGGGGGCCAGTGCCCGGGGTGTGAGCTGCGTGCTGTGGGGGCTCTGGCTGAAGTACAGGCTGGAGAGTCTAAGTGTGGGGTGTAGGACTGCCTGCGATGGGGCATAGGGAGGGGGTGGTGCCCTCAGACCCCTTGTGCTCAGTACCTCTGCCTCCCCAGGGCTGTGATGGCAGAAGTGGAGGCGGGGCAGCTGTGGAGCTGTGAGCACTGTGCCCGGCTGTGTCCGACGAGCTGCTTTTACTCTACTTTGAGAACCACCGCCGCTTGGGCGGGGGGCCGGTGCTGAGCTGGCAGAGGCTCGGCTGCGGGGGCATCCTCACCTTTAGAGAGCCCACAGGTGAGGGGGCTGGCTGAGGGGACAGCCCGGGGGCCGCGCACACTGATGGCCCTGACCTTGACCCCCACCTGCAGATGCCGCAAGGGTCCTGGCCCAGGCAGAACACCAGCTCCCAGGGCCCGGCTGACTGTGTGGCCGGCCCCACCACGCGCCCCTGCACGTCTGCTGCTCCAAGGCTTGCCTCCTGGCTCCGTGCCCCTGCCCGCTGAGCAACACATCCAGGCCCTGCTGGCTGCCGCAGGGCTCCAAGCTCTGCCCTGTCGCATCCTGGCCAGTCCCCGGCCCGACCGGGAGCTGGTCCAGCTGTCCAGGCCCCTTTCTGCGGCAGGTGAGAGCTGGAGTGGGGAGCTGGGGTGCTGGTTGGTGTGTTGGCCACTTGTGTGCCTTGCGCCGATCTAAACCCTCCCTCCCCACAGACGTTGGCTTGCTAGTGGAGCAGGCCTAGATGCTGCAGCTGGATGGGGCTGCGGTGTCCCTGGCCCCGGGTGCCCCAGGCCCATGCAGTACGCGCGCTAGAGGCTGATGACCCTGTGGAGCAGCTGCTGCTGGAACTGTACCTGGCGAATGAGCGGCGCAGTGCTGGGGGCCCGCTTGAGGACGTACGCCAACTGGACACCATCATCAGATTCCAGCAGTGGCAGGGTGTGTGGCGTGTGTGGGGTGGGCAGGATGTGTGGGGTGGGCAGGGTAGCAGTGTGGGCCAGATAGTGGTGTGGGTGGGGTAGCAGTGTGGCCAGGGTATGAGGGGTGGGCAGGGTAGCAGTGTGGGCGATGTTGCAGCGTGGGCAGGGTAGCAGGGTGGGCGGGGTAGCAGTGTGGCCAGGGTATGAGGGGCGGGCAGGGTAGTGGTGTGGGTGGGGTAGCAGTGTGGCCAGGGTATGAGGGGTGGGCAGGGTAGCAGTGTGGGCGATGTTGCAGCGTGGGCAGGGTAGCAGGGTGGGCGGGGTAGCAGTGTGGCCAGGGTATGAGGGGCGGGCAGGGTAGTGGTGTGGGTGGGGTAGCAGTGTGGCCAGGGTATGAGGGGTGGGCAGGGTAGCAGTGTGGGCGATGTTGCAGTGTGGGCAGGGTAGCAGGGTGGGCGGGGTAGCGGCATGGGCAGAGTGTGTGAGGTAGGCAGTGTGTATAGGGTGGGCATGCAGGGTAGCAGGGACTTCTTGGCCCCACACACTCTGATGGTTTCCCGCTCTCTGTGTCATTCCCAGTGGCTGAACGGGTGCTGCAGCGGGACCACTGGCTGCAGGGCTCCCAGTTGGACCTTGTCCCCCACTATGACGTCCTGGAGCCTGAGGACCTGGGGGCAGGGGACTGCCTGGCCGTGCTGGGACCTGGGCCCAGCGAACCCACTCTACCGGAGGCTGCGGGGCCAGCTGGGGAGCTGGCGGGCGCAGAACCTGGCGTGGACGGCTCTGAGAAGCCCCCGGGTTACCAGGGGCCTCCCTGAAGATGGGTCCCCTGGGGTCTCCAGGCCCAGCTGGCCCTGTGGAGCCCCCTGCGGGGTTGCCCCGGAGGCAGGAGGACGTGGTGGAGACCGTGGTGCCCGTGGACCCCGGGGCTCTGCGCT